>NC_133819.1:16507383-16814648 GCF_047830755.1 Zonotrichia albicollis
GTTAGCATCTTAATTTGGGCAGAGGCTTTGCTAATAATTTTAATAAGTGAATCTCAACACCCTCTAAGACCAAGGGGAAGCCTTACTTTCTCCAGCCTTCTCTCACCTCCCAATTCTGGGACTCCCGAGGGCCATTCCCAGCAGTAAAGTCTGAGGAAAAGAAGGCTTTCAGAAATTCTGCCTTCTCTGTGTCTTCCATTACCAGAACATCCTTCTAATTCAGCAGCAAGCCAACATTCTCCCCAATCTCCCTTTTAATGCTGCTGTACTTGTAGTAGCCCTTCTCTTCTAAAGCCCTATCCCATGGCTTTCCTTTAAGTAGGTCTTTCAAGAGGCCACAGTTAGCTCTTCAGTAGTTTAGGAATCTAGTCCTTCCTAAGGCTTTGCTTCCTCCATGCAGGATCCTGAGTTCCAGCTTCTCATGGTTACTACAGCCAAGGCTGCCCCCAAACTTCACATCTTCAACCCATCCCTCGTGGTTTGTTAGTACAAGGTCCAGCAACATGTCCCAGATCTGCCCCTTCCCTGCCTCTTGCCCACTCCCAAATGATCCAGAAGAGGAGAGTGAGAAACACAAAGACTTGATACTCTGCAAGCATTGCTCAGCAATGACCAATCCCAGACGGTCACAAGTCTACTACAGCCTGACAGTGACCAGCACAGCTCAGAGGTCTGACACAAAGCATTAGGACTTCTGGACAGAAGCAAGAGGGGTAAGTAAAAGGCCGCATACAGCTTTTGGAGAAATAGCCAAGGGAAAAGTCTTGCTGCCCCCCTGTTGGTATGTGCAGCTCAGCAGTCACCCTGAGGGGGGTGGGCAAGGGGTCTCAGGCAAGAAATGCAGCAGTTCTGCAAGTCTGACTTTTGGCACTGCTTGTAAACATCTTCTTCTTATGGCTCAGACCTCATCTGATACCAGTATTTTTCTATATAGTACCCTGCATAAAAGAAATGAGCCTGTGGCTTCCCACAGTGTCAGAAGTTCGATGGCTATTTTCCCTCTCAGGCTGGGGGAGGGGGGGGCTGCTTCTGGAGAAAGGCGCAGTTATGGGTGTGACAGAAACTAGACTGAGGACAAGGACTGCCTCTGCTGTGTTCCGAAACCACTAAAAAACCACATTATGATGCCTTGGTGATCTGGGTGTGCCCATGTAAATACAGTTTCTCTTTTGAAGGTAAAATACAAACATTCATAATATTTAGTGTTTATGCAGTTAAAGTGGAAAATATATTAAACTTATAACTGCCTATTACCTTACTTACACAGGCTTTATAAGGAAGACATAAATAAAACAGCTCCTGATAACATATGGACTTATGTTTCCTTATTATATTGAAATATTGAGCACAATAAACACAAAAATTGAGGACAACTGATTGATGATAAAAGCTGTATAAACAGTTCAGAGTCAAATTAAATGGTACTTCTTTACAACTTAGTTCAAAGGATCTAAGAACAAAGGATCCCCATCTGATCTTTGCCAACTGCATACTCACCTGCATAATCTAAAAAAACAGCAACAAAAAAAACAAAGGAAAATCAACAATACCCCTTAGAACTTCCAAAATCACTGAGAAGATTCCATTCACAGACAGATATCATATTGCTCCAGGTGAAAGCATGAAGAACACAAGACAGACTTGACCCACTGTGTCCCTAAGGGAGAATTACCTCACTTGCCCCTCAGCAGGGCACTCCCCACCAGGGTTATGCTCTCTTGCATGACAAGAACTATCTCTGAGGGCAATCACAAAAGTGAGAAAGGCAGGTAATTACACCTGTTCAGGGAGATTTGGGATGGGAATGGCAATATACTGCTGTAAACATATTCTCCACAGAGCTGGCCTGCCTACCTGCCTGTTGAGGTTCTGTTCCATGCCAACTCTCCTCCCTAGTCAGGTAGAAAGAGTTGGTTGCTTTCCAGCAGCCTTGGAAACTATTTTCCTTGCCTCCATATCCCTGTTCTCACACTTTCAGAGAAAGTCTGCTGACCTGTAGTGTGGCCAGGCTGGAACAAAGCCCCACTCTTGCAGCCCCATAAACAGTGGTCCAAAATGAGTCTTTGAGCTGCAGTGGGCTGTGACCAGTGGCCTCCCTCTGAGTGGGGCCTCTCAGAGCCTGCCAACTCTGAGCTTTGCTGTACTTGGAGGATCAGTGAACGATTTAATAATCCTGGACCAAAAGCCCCGCTCCTCAAGGCTCAACCCTTCACACACTGAGGAGGTGCAAAAGCATCCAAACGGGGGATTTTTCACAGGTACCTTGCACTGGCCTTTATGTCTGTGGGCATACACACGTACATACATGCTATAGCAAATCTGGGAGAAATGCTGCTCTCTTAGATATTTAAGTACCTTAGATATCTAAGTTAGGTCTGCAAGTAAGTTTAAGCTACATTTGATGCTGTTTAGCATTATTCCCTGCTAAATTTTTAAGGTTAAGTTATAAGTTAAGAACTGTTAAGTTTGATTGCTGTTAAGCTTTTAGGTTGTATTTCTTTTTATCCTTGCCCTTTCTATCCTTTGTCACACACACATAAGCACATAGATATACACATATTTATCACTTCACTTCTGTTTTGATTGATGGTATTTTGTTGGGGTTTTTTTCCTCAGTATGCCTTAACTGTCTTGTAACTAGTAGGGTGAGCCTTGAACAGTGAACTTCATTGTGCTGTTTCTTATTAATAAATCTGGCTTTTACTGATACTCTTGCCAGTGGTTTTTCAAGTGATCTCAAACTCTCATTTGGAAAAAGCAGTGAAGAGAGCTGGATGTTGGACCAATGCAGATGTTCACTGCACTCCCACTCCAAGTGGACACAAAGAGTGTTTGAGGAATGTCCTGGGAAAGGAAGGAAGGAAAACCACTCTTAGTTAGAGGATAACTCTTACCCAAGATAGGTAAATAGAAAGGAAGGCCACTGGTTTGTGTTTTACAATTAGTAATCTGAGAGCATTGCTAACAGAACAGGAGTGATTTCCCTGGACCATATTCCATGTGACTAGCAAGGACAAATAAAGGGTGAAGAAAAGTGAAGATACCAGGGAAAGACCAAGGTAGGATCAGGATGAACTCTGGTTCATTTTTGAGAAGTAATATTGACTGTGGCTGTCAAAACTCAGGGATCAGAAAGATCTTTCTCTAAGGACCTGAAGTCTCCATCTGACATGTCAGTATTCTAGGAAAAGCAGAAATTCCCTGGAAGGTTCTGCTATACTGTATGTAAAGCAAGTTACCAAGGTAGCAACACCTCTGCAAACATTCTGGCTCACAAAATGAAAAGGACAAATTAATAAAAATATACAGGCACAGATAAAGCCAGGCATGCAGACTTCCATGTTTGCACCAGCAACCGAAGAAGATATTACCCTGACATGCACACCCAAAATAAATCAACATATGCCAGGAGAGACTGGAATAACTTGACATGGATATAACTTCTCTAATATCCTGTTGGCACAGAAATACTGTGGAGCAGAAGATCAATGTTTAGTTGTGTGTTTGCCAGAAAACTTCCTGACAAGGAAGTATAAAATTTGCTTCCAGTAAATGAAATGGGAAGAGATTTGTAAGGTCATCCCCTCCTCAGATAACAGGATACTCACATTAGCCCCGGAGATATCTTTATTGTGTCAAGGACCAAAGATGTTTCTAAAGCCTGCCATATTTGGTGCACTGTTGTGCATGTCGACAAGATAACATAGAAGAAGAACTGTTTATTGTTATCTGGTTTATTGTTAGGTAACCCTAACCCTAACCTTCAGAAATTAAACTATATATCAGACACCTGGTGCAATTCATCCTGTGAAAGGGGAATAATACACAATAAAATTGTTGGCATGGAAGTGTTATCATGGGCTGTTATGACCTCATATCATGTGCTGGCCCCACATGAGATGATGTTGAAAATGGCTACTTCTGAGGAAGAGCTAAAAAGTGTGGTCCTAGGGTAGAAGGGAGAGGATGACATGATGCATGCCATTGTCATCTAGGGGATGCCCTGAAAGCACACGGCCTTCCTAGCCCTCCCTCTCAGAAGCCATTCTCCATCTCCTTCTGCTGCTCAGTGGCTTTTCCAGAATCCAGGGGTTGGTATGTATTAATTGCTAACATGACTAATAAAATTAATTTCATTTGCAATTCTGAATGTGTTGTGAGTTTTTTGTGCATGGGTATCCCCCCGAACCTGTAACAGCATCTCTGAGCTCCAATAAATTGAAGTTCAGTTCATGATCAGTATTTTCTGATTTACATATTCAATATAATCAATAATGTTTAAAATAAAAGCTACTAACAAATTTCAAGTAGACATTGCCTGATCAAAGCAGGAGTAAAAGAGAGGCACTGTAGTTTTACTCTGTGGGTTTTCTCCATAAATATTGTGCTTACAGTTCCTGAAGATCTCTGACACCTGACTGACCATTTTATGAGCAAATATGCATACATATATGCAAATAAAAGCAAACTACAAAGATAACATACTCCCTAGTAAAAACAACTGGTCAAAGAGGCAAACAATTTGCAGTTCTCATAGAAGTAAGTTGGGAAATCATTCATGTGCATTAAAGAAAGTGAAATGTTATGGACCCTTTATAAGCATGTACAAGTTCAAAAGTTGATTAGGTTCTTTGGTAGTGTCTAGTGTCATGTTACATCATATCATCACCTTCCATGGTATTATGCAGTCTTCTTGGGAAACCTCATGATTATTAAATCACTGTGGAAACAGGAAATTTTCTTTGAGTCAGCTGGGAAATAAATATTCCTCAGAATTAAAGTAATAAAATATGGCAGCATACTTTGCCCTTCTGGTATCCTACACTGATAAGCTGAAATTCTGTTCATCCTGATAATGTTCTATTGAAACAGACAGTTTCTATCCACAGTATCACCCAGAGAGTTAAAACACTTAGGCACCTTCACTCTTCCCAAAAGCAAAAATGAAAAATCAAATTAATGCAATCTCATAATGCAGCAGAGGAGCCACTCATCCTGCCTACGCCCAGCACATGGCAATTTCAGTGTCACTGTGTGCTCCCAAAGCAAAGGAAAAGCAGATCCTCAACACCAATAAACATCAGTTAGTTCTGGTCCTCATGCTAGAAGAACTTCTGGGGTTTCTTTGGAATCTTATATTCTAGAGCCACCCTAGAGGAAACCAGGAATTCACCCCCCATTCTGCTCCCTCCATCACCCAGCCACCCCCATCATTCCTTTGTGGGTATTTTCCTGAAGGCCAAGGAAACTGTGATCCTTTCTGGCACACTGGCTGGTGAGGACACATCTGCCACTGGCAGCCCCCAGTTTGACAATGAAAGTGCTCCCTTGGGACACAGGGCTTTGAGGCACTGCATTTCCCACATCATCTGTGGTTAGGCAACCTCAGAGCCACAGGCTGTCACTGCCTAATACAGTGAAAGTCCTATCGTTTCAGCCACACGTGCAAAAACACAGCAGCAGCTAAGCAGCCCTCAGAGTACTCCTGCCTCATTGAAATGCATGGAAAGGATAGGATAGGATAGGATAGGATAGGATAGGATAGGATAGGATAGGATAGGATAGGATAGGATAGGATAGGAGGCAACTTCTCTGTCTTTGGCAGGTGCTATGGTGGGCACCGTAAAATTCAGTTAGTGAAATTTCCTTCATTAATGTCACAGTCATGCCTGATGCTGCATTTTGACGGAAGAAATGGGATAAAAGTCTTCTTGATGACAGCAATTTTTTTTTATTCCAGTGTTCAGTGTATCTCACACAATTGGCAAAATACTTTCCAGTGGCAGCCTGGATGCATTAGGAAATGTCCCTCTGTTCTGGCATTTCAGAAGTAAGGCAGAAATAAGCCACTTGAGAATTTGATAATCCAAGTGTCCTTGTCCTGGGAAAAGACAGAGACCAAGTGTCACAAATTGTATCATGAAAAATTCCAGCAAGATACTGTTACAGGCAAAAACTGTTTACTCCTTCAGGGAATTTCCATGAATTAATACATTTGCCAATATAAAATCTATTAAATACAAACTCTGGTATCAAGGGAAACTGAAAAAACCCCAAGCAACCCTGAGGAAAAAACCCTGCTTCCCTTTAGACACCTCTTGCTCCCGCTACCCTTTTTGCTCCTCACCCCAGGCCATGCTCAGCCCCTTTCCTGAGGCAGTAGCCAGTGCAGGAGACTGAGGCCAGCACACACCAGGGCACAGCTCCTCAGAGCTGCATGTCTCAGCTCCTGGTCCCTTGGCTCCAGCCCCTGCCCAGGTATCCTCTTCCCTCCTTCTGTTCCAGTGAGGACCTCTCCCCTTCTTCTCCTCCCACCCTGGCCTTGTTTCTCCTTTTGCTTGGTGTTTACCACCCTCACTGGTTTATGTGGTCTTGAAGTGGAAAATGTACCTGTGTTAGGTACAGTCTAAGATCACCTAGAGATGAGTCGGCTGGGATATTAGAAATTAATTGATTGTATTGCTGAGTCTCCACAAACCTTGCAAAGATGTGAGTACAATCTGCTTAAATGTGAGGCATCAGTTATCCTTCTCAGCTGTCTTCTAGGCATGTCAGATATAGATAGAAAGATAGATAGATAGATAGATAGATAGATAGATAGATAGATATGAGAGAGATAGAGAGGTAGAAACATAAAGACATATAGACATAGAGATAAATCAGCTTTCCTTTTCACCATTTCTTTGTCATTGGGAAACACAAAGAAATTTTGCTGCTAGTATCTACCTATGTGGCAATACATCTAAACAGCAATTCACTGGGACTTCACTTTGAAAATTTCAGCAAAAGCAACACAACAATCCAGAGAGCTTGTGCCTTCATCCAAAAAATAACAGAAAACCAGCAGGCGGGAGTCATGTGGACCGGCTCCTAGCTCTGCCCCAAGAAGCATTTCAGATTTTATCCTATTAGAAATTAATACCAGAGCACAAATAGGCAGGGAACAAGGACAAGAATCCAGGTTCTGGGAGAAGACTGGCATATGCTTCTTTCTTCAAGTTCATTCTGAATTGAGAGTTGGTGGAGTAATCTTCCCACACCATAGGTGAGATTCCCAAGTCTTAGAGCTAACCTAAGGGCACCACCTGAGCCCAGTGTACTGGGTACCCTGACTGGATAGCTCCTGCCACTAGGCCAGTTCCTGCCTCTTGATCATTACCAGAGTTTATCCCAAACTCCTGAGGAGCCAGAAAGAAAATGGCTAAGACAAGTGGTTAATTTTTATTTTCTGCCTTGTTGAGCTTAAAAATGTCACTAACACTTCATGGCTGTTTCTTACAGCTGGACACCATCTCTTCATGTCTGTTTCAATGTCAGTGAATCCTCCACAACATGGTCTAAGGTCAGATTTTCCTAGAAATCTTCTTGTTGTCTGGCTATGCATATGTGTGTCTTTGTGATTTATTCCCACCCAGATATCTATTCTTCTTCCTAGTTATCTCTGTGTAAGAAAGGCTATATTTTTCAGCTAGGTAACTCTTTATTTAACACTAAGACCTAAATGTCTACATGACAGCAAGTAGCTACCCCTTTTTCTGTTGACAAATTCCTTCTACATAAACAGCTTTTACTCTATCATAGTGTCAATCCATTCAAGGGAATTGCAAACTGAACATGGGAGAAGCTATCACTGGAGTCATGCTAACACTTCGATTTCAACAAGTTAGGAGCTACAGGAAATAGCTTCAAAGTGTCTGCCTCCCAGAGAGAAATTCAGAACTGACCTACTTGTCTCAGAACACCTGTGCATGGAAAAAGGAATCACCAGGATCCAACCTGCCCAAAGTGCTGAGTGCAGCAGGAGATACAAAACCTTGCTCAGAGCCTGGCTGGCTCTTTTACACTCACAGGTGTCAAGCCTGCCTTCCCTAGATGGGAGAGAAGAAATACCTAACCTACAACTTTTCTGCAAGTACTGGCAGGAGAGGAGAGAAGAAAGTTGCTTCTTTCAAAGGCAAGGAGAAGAAGTGCATGCCTGTTAGGTATTAGCTAATTATCTGGATACCTGATATGACACACTTCCATAACTGAGCATAATGTTCTTCTCAGCCAGAAGCCACTCAAATCACTGTCACCACTGTCAAGAGGTTTTGGAGTTGGAAAGATCCTTTCTATATGCTTGCTACTGCATAAAGCTGTGGCATATCACACTAGTGATATTCTTGTGATTTGACAACTAGAATCGCTAACCCTTGTTTCAAAGTCTGTTATTTCTTCTGCTGTCACTCCTCTGATTTGTAAATCTGTATACTGAAAGAGCAAACACTGCAAGATGTGTATCACCACTGTCTGTGTTTTGCTCCCAGATAGGAGAATAATCTTTAGTGGTGAAATAACAGCTGCAGCAGATTTGGATAAAAGAAACAGAAGTCTAGATTTCTGATCACTGGTAACAAGTGGGAGATGCTTTTGCAGGCTCCTCTGGTATCATGGGCTGGCTGAGGATATCCTGCAGGCACACACTGGCACAAGGGCCATGCTGGGCATACAGCACAGCACAGGCTCACTGCCATGTGATCCTCTTAACTCCTCAATAGGCAATGGTCTCCTGCTTAGGATCACTACAGCTAACCTCTCACCTTTTAATTCTGCTCTCTTCTTCTTACAACATGGAAGCTAGTTCTGTACTTAATATTGTAACACTGGCTTTATTGATTCTTGTAGATGTTGTGGAAGTCCCTTCCCTAGGCTTGTTCTCTGTTCATATACACAAGGATCACATTAAATCCTGTTTACTACAGGGAGTTCAAGGCACTAGATACCAAGAGGCAGACCCAAATTTACTTGAATCCCTACTGTCCACTACATGTGAGCTTTCACGAGACAACTGTGCATGACAGTCTTTATTCCAAATGCTCTTTCCTCCTGCTGTACGTGACTCCGCCCCATCTCCTGTTACCCTCCTCCCCGTAACAGGCCCAGCACTCATCTGACTCCCCAGTGAGTTTGTTCAGCTCACTATACACAGAAAAAAGTCTTTTTTTGCGGGCCACGGTTAAATGAGGGGCCAGGCAACGGGAGCACACGGCACAGGTGCAGGCCGCGGGGCAGCGCAGAAGGAGGAGCCGGGTCTGCCCTTCTGCCTGTCCCGGGGAGCTCGACAGTCACGGCGAGGGCGGGCTCCAGCCGCGCCCACCTCCGAAAGATCCGCGTTACTTCCACGGCCCCAACGGGCAGAGGGCGGCTCTGAACTCCTCTCCCTCTTTCTCTCCTCTCCCTCTCTCCTCTCCTCCGCCGTCCGCACAGACCGCACGGGAGGGCCCCGGCGTGGGACGCGCCCGCGGCGAGGAGCTGCGACCGGCAGCCCGTGCCCGCCTGGCCCATGGCGGGGCCGCGGGACCCCGCGGAGCGCTGCTCCTGCCGCAACACCAACTGCGTGGAGCGGCCGCTGCGCCGGCTCTTCGAAGGGCTGGCGAGCGGCGTGGCCGCCTGCCCCTGGCCCTTCGTGCTGGTGCCGCTGCTGCTGTCGGGCGGGCTGGGCGCCGGCTTCGTCTTCCTACCGCAGCGGCAGGAGAACGACATCGAGGGGCAGTTCACGCCCACGTGGGGGCCCGCCAAGGCCGAGCGCGACTTCGTGCGGCGGCACTTCCCCACCAACGACTCGGAGCGCTTCTCCGCCGCGCGGCTGCCCACCGAGGGCGCCTACGCCGCCCTCATCGCCGTGGCGACGAACGGGGCCTCGGTGCTGGACGCGGCGCCGTGGGCAGAGGTGCTGCGGCTGAACGCGACCGTGCACGACGCCGAGTACGAGCGGCTCTGCGCCCGCACCGACGGCGGCTGTGCCAGCCCCAACGAGCTGCTGTCGCGGTGGGGCCATGCGGGACCGCAGGACCCGAGGAGCCTCCGCTTCCCCGTCAACGACAGCATCTTCCTGGGGACCGCGCTGGGCGGCGTGGAGACGGACGGCGGGCAGGTGCTCAGGGCGCGGGCCCTGAAGCTGCAGTATTACCTGCGGGAGGACGGCCCCGAGGCGCAGGACAGCCGCCAGTGGCTGGAGGGCTTCCTGCAGAACATCTCGTCCAAAGTGGCGGAGCTGCATCTCGGCTCCATTCAGGTAACGCAGGGGCCGGGTACGGCCGTGCGGAGCCGCCGAGCCCGAAACGCCCGAGCAGCCCCGGCGCGGGATGGAAAGGAAAGGGATGGTGGCGGAAGAAGGCGAACGGGTTGCGCGGGCCACGGCAATGCTCCTCTGCTAACGTGATGTTTGGCCTTACATGTGCGTTTGTACAAAGAACAAGAGGGAAAGTGCTTTATCGTTTCTTGTTGTTTTACCGGCAGGTGACTTATTTTACCTCGCTGTCCAGACAACAAGAGTTTGAAGGAAATACCAAGAGTGTGATACCCCTCTTCTCCATAACATATTTCCTTACAATAACCTTTGCAATCGTCTCTTGCCTAAGGTAAAATGTCTCTAAGCTATGGCTCAATGAGTCATGATCTCTGCTCTTCTTTACCTTCCTCCAGTTGGTTTCTGCTCTTACTGAGTGAAGGCGTTCTTGAAACTGCAGACTTCCAGTGACATTTAATCATATAAGATGATTTAGCAATATTTAACAATATAACAATGACATTTAATAATATGACATTTAATAATAGGTAAAAGGTATTTCTTTGCTTTTTCTTGTCTATCTGTGCATATTTCCTAACTGCTTAGATGGGGTTCATAGTAAATACCAGATAAATACCTGAATAAGTCTTCAGTGTAGACATGACTAACTTGAATGCTTCCCTCCTAGAGAAATTAATGTTGTCCACTGCTGACACCTAGGATCTCTCAAAGCATCATTCAACAGGTGTTCTCTTCAGACAGGGTATTGTCTGGGAAATATATGAAACATAACTAAGATATTCCTTGAAATATTTTCAGACTGAGCTGTATAAGAAATAATACCTGGCTTGCAAGCTGTGGAGTGCTTTCTTCTGGCTTAGCTGTATTGAGCAGCTTTGGATTGCTGCTCTTCTGTGGAGTGCCGTTTGTGGTCACTGTAGCAAATGCACCATTCCTCATTCTGGGTAAGTAGAAAAAGTGAGTGTATTCAGATACAAAGACCAGAGTGAAGGTAAAACAGCCTAATGGTGTCAGTCTTTTATGATGTGAATGTCAGATAATACAACATTTTCTCCTGAAGTGAATGTAGGAGATACCCAAGTCCCCTCAGAGCACCTACGGAGGAGGGCAAGCCCCTCAGCTCAGCTCCGTGTGCCACAGTGGGACTGGAGATGGGTTCTGGTGCTGCAAGGGCAGCTTTCCCCAGAAGACAAAGCCTGATCCAGATCCCCTGCTACAGCAAGAAGATTGTAAGTGGGAGAGTGGTAAGCTTAGCACTTCTGGCATTGCTTTAGTGTCCCTGGAAGCGTAGCCAGGATGATTGATCCTCTGCAGTATAACATCTATGTACAAACCAGTCTCAGTCAGCTGCACAACTGAAGTGATGCACCATTTGTGCAAGCAGCTCCCCCAAAAACCCAAGGAAGATGGTATCATTGCATGCTTGTTACACAGACTGCTTAGCAGCCAGTGCTGAACTTTCCAAGTACTGATAGTGTTGCTGCCATTAGATATTGTTTCCAACTACATAATGTCGCTGAAAACAAATTACTGCTTTTAAAATCCTTACTGGTCTCCTGTACCATACATTCATCTGATCTTTTCTTGGGCTTGGTCTCATGCTGAGGAAAACACACGGAGTTCCCAGGCTGACAGAGGCTGTGCATCATCCGAAGATGTCCCATGCAAATGCTCCTTTGAGCGGGCATTGTTTCTTTATTTCCTGCATAATTCTAATGCATTTTTTCATCTACTTTTGCTTGCTCATCAATTGGAGTGGCTCTGATTATCAAAAAGCCCCTTTTGTATACCTGGGAAAGGGCTTAAGTCAGTCTCTTCAGATATAAAACACAGACTTTTGTCTTTCTTGCATTAAAGCAAACAAATTCTCAGTACATCAGAGGATTTGCTTTGACAGCTGCTTGCTTTCCGAAGCAGCCTGGCTCCCTGCCACCCAGTAGTACCTTTTGATGTGCTGCTTAATTCATCTTTGCGTGTTTACTGGCAATTGCCTGTTCAGGTAGCAGGTAATGATTTCATCTCTTCTGTGTTCAGCTAAATCTCACTCCGCTATTCACCCAGCCTTGCTTTCCCTTCTGTGTGATTAATTTTCAGTGAATAGAAGAGCCTTTGACAACATGGCAAAATACTGCAAGGTGTGAGATAATAATCTTGAGAGTTAGCAGAGGTGAGAGAAGCCCATTGGCTCTTCATTTTTGAACTTCAGCTCATTTGCATTTTAGCAAACACCCAAACCCAGGATCCAGTCTTCCTGGCAGGTTTTCCTAGGGGCCTGTCAGGTAATATTTGTGAGCACATCAGTATAGAGGTGAACCAAAATGAGTAATAAATCATGAATAAGTGCTGGAAAATAAACTGGAGAGAAGTGGAGGGCAAAGAGCATAAAAAAAGCTAAGCCACTGGAAAACTGGAATCACTCTTCTCCCATGTGGTAGCAGCTGCTCTTCTGTCTTCTGAGGGCAGAACAAGACATTATTGCTCTAAGTTGCTGCAGTGCTGAAGAAGAGATTCCAGAGATAATGGGGGATGCTTGCAGTGGTAAGAACAGTTGAACATCAGAATATGCAATGCTTTGAAATCTGTGTCATCTGCATCATGGACATCAGCAACAAGACACTTGTCAGAGATGCAGTAGGTGTGCTCATTCCTTCAGCAGAGTTGCTGAGGGATCAACAGCCCATCAGGTCACCAGGAGGTGCTGAAAGGTAATACATTCAGCCACACACAAAGGATCTGTTTTCCAGATTCTCTTGTAACTTGCATCAGTGCTCAAGCAGTGTTAGTCACCCAACTTCCTTTTCCAGATTTTATGCAGAATGAAATGCGATTAATGTTGTAGTTTGGTTGGGTGTTGGTGGAAGCTGCCACTTGCAGTGCAGCGTTAACAGTCTCTCCTCTTGCAGGGGTTGGCGTTGATGACATGTTCATCATGATTGCTTCCTGGGAACAAAGTTTAAGGAAAAAAGAGAAATCCAATGTTAAATCTCTGCTGGCTGAGACTTATTCAGAGGCAGCACTTTCTGTGACCATCACCACTCTGACAGATGTTTTGGCCTTCTTCATTGGCACCTGGACTGCTTTTCCGTCCGTGAGGTCTTTCTGCCTCTATACAGGGACAGCTTTTATCTTCTGCTATGTATATACCTTGACCTTCTTTGGGGCAGTTCTGGTATTAAATCACAAAAGAGAGCAAGGGAACCGGCACTGGCTGACTTGTATACGTGTGAATGTAGGTAAAGATCAGGCTGAGAACTCCTGCTTGTACAATGCTTGCTGTATCGGCAGCTATTCTAGGCAGCCATCTGAGCCAGAAGGTGACCATCCAATGAACATATTCTTTAAGAAGTATTATGGCCCTTTTGTTACAAATAAATGGAGCAAGGTGCTCATGGTGTTGCTCTACGGAGCATATTTGGCCAGCAGCATTTATGGGTGTACTCAGATCAGGGAAGGCATCGATCTCCGAAATCTGGCAAATGATGCCTCCTATGTTATTCCATACTATGATGATGATGACAAATACTTCTCCACATATGGACCCAGGGTCATGGTTGCCATTAGTGAGAGTGTAGATTATTGGAACGAGTCGGTGCGCCTTGGTATTGAGAGCTGTGTACAGAATTTAGAGAACATTTCCTATGTAGATAAGAACCTCACAGAGTCATGGCTGAGAGTATACACAGAACTTGACAAAAGGGGTTTGATAAATATAAGCAGTAAAACTGACTTCTTAAATAACTTAAATGTACTGTTCAGAGCTCGTCCCAGTTTTGAGTGGGACATAAACAAGACTCAGGATGAAATAGAGGCTTCACGTTTCTTCATCCAGACAGTGAATGTGACATCAGCCGTGGATGAGAAGAATCTCCTCAATGAGTTAAGAGAGGCAGCCAAGCAGTGCAGCATTCCACTGAAGGTGTATCATCCAGCCTTCATCTACTACGACCAGTACCTGGTAATAGTGCAGAACACTATTCAGAATGTTGTGGTTGCTGCCGGGGCCATGCTCGTTGTGTCCCTCGTGCTCATTCCCAACCCGTTGTGCTGCTTGTGGGTGACCTTTGCTATAGCCTCTGTTATAGTCGGCGTTGCTGGTTTCATGACGTTCTGGAACGTCAACCTCGATTCCATATCCATGATCAACCTGGTCATTTGCATTGGGTTTTCAGTAGATTTTTCTGCTCATATTTCCTATGCCTTTGTTACAAGTGGAGAGTCATCGGCCAATAAAAGGGCAATTGAAGCTCTGTCCCTGCTAGGTTACCCAGTTCTACAAGGTGCAGTTTCTACAATACTGGGCGTAGTTGTCCTGGCTGCAGCGAGCACCTACATCTTTAGGACATTCTTCAAGATCATGTTCCTTGTTATTTTGTTTGGGTCTCTTCATGGTCTTGTTTTTATTCCAGTGTTTTTAACATTTTTTGGAAACTTTGGCAGTTCACCTCACAATACCATGTCTATAAGTTTAGAGCATAGGTTTAGAAATGATAAGGATTGTCCATGAATTATTTAAATATAAGATTTTATATATTTACTATGTGGAGGCTCAAATGCAGTGACTGTCAGGAAATATAAGACATAAAAAGTAGAAGAATAAATACATGAGATCAACAAAGGCTTCAGAAAAGCCAGGTAAGAAAAATAGCAAGAAACTGCACAGAATGTATTTGCATTTTTTACCTTTGTGTATGTTCAACTACCACCTTAATATTGCTAATTATCTGTCACTATAGGACATGAAATAAAAAGATGCAGCCACGCAGCTCTCCAAGGTAAAAAAGAGCACTTTAATTTCTGACTCCAACATTTATAGATTTCCAAAAGTGACAGTGGAATGTAGGGTAACACTGCCACCTTTCCAATGACTCTGGACAAACCAATAGTCCATCAAATTTCTCCTCCATAAAAGAATGTAAAACAATAAGTTATTTATGTAAAGTGCATGAGTAAGTTCATTACAAGAATGTAAACATCAGAAGGCTTAGAAAAACTTGAAACAGGGCGACAGTTATCATTTTTGTGTGACTTTTTAACTGAATGTATTAAAATTTTTACAAACACTGACCACTTCACCCGGTGAATGGAATCTGTTACATGTTTGCAGGACACAGTCATAGCAGGAAAGAGTAACTCTCATTGGACTGGATTTCCTCCTTGTTTGCCTTAATGCTGTAACTCATCCCAGCACTGAGCTGGAAGACAATTTTTTGCCCAAGAGGCTCAAATCTTGCTGTTTTACAGCAAAATTATAAGAGGTCAGAACTGTCTCAGACTGCAGTAACTCATAAGCCTTCAGGAGACAAAATGTGCTTAGATTCCTAATGCAGCACAAAAAACCCTTGCGGAAGACTCACCCCAAGCTGACTCCCATTTTCTATTCAAGGCCTTTTCTTGGTGTCCTGTTTTCTAGCTAAGGCTGAACATCTGGTGCCATTAAGAAGTTTGCGTGTAGCTTCTGTTGGCTGCAGTTTGCAAAGTTTATTGAACTTCTGTGGACCTCCCGAGTAACCACTTGGGAGACGTTCCATGGTATGACAGGGCAGGGATTCACTAGAGACAATCACACCCTGATTTGGGACAAAGTGAAAAAGAAACCCATGTTTATGCAGATCAGTCCCAAAACTGTAAACCCATAAATTCAATTATTTTCATCAGTGACAACCCATCCTGTGATGCATCAATAGAGCAGAGGAGCTTTCACTGAGTAGTATCTAAGAATATATGAGGTGATCTTCTAACCTATGGGGACAAGGCAGTAGGTAAAAATCAATTCATAATTTGTTGCCAATATCATGATAGACTCATTGGAAATAAAATAAGTGTTTGTAATTCTGGAAAAATTGGTGTAAAGCTTATTAAATCATTCAGTCCAAATCTGCTGCTGTGTTGGGTTTCTTCTGAGAGTCTGAGCAAGTGTGGCAAAGCCAGGGACTGCCTCTGTTCCCTGTGGATATCTGGCCAGTTTCATGAGACCCAGTAAACAGTGGCCAGTTTCATGAGACCCAGTAAACAGGGCAGGATCCTTTTCATTCATAGAGTCATAGAATAGTTTGAGTTGGAAGGGACATTTGTGTTGATTTGGCACAGCCTGGTCTTTTGGTAGCAGGGGAGGGTCACAGAAGTGGCTTCTGTGAGAACCTGCTAGAAGCTTCCACCATGTCTGACAGAGCGAATCTCTGATGGCTCTGAAGATGGACATGCTGCTAGCCCAATTAGAGAGGTTGGTAATCCCTCTGTAATGACATATTTAAGAAAATCAAAGCAGCGCATGTGTAGCTTTCTTCCAGGCTGGCAAGACACCGCCACCAGGGCCATCCTGGCAGCATGAGGTGATGTGCCGCAGCTGCCGCCATCTTGGCACGGCCCACAGAAAACTTTGCCTGCCTGGCCACTCCTAGAGAGCCGTGCCAAAGACAGAAGGGCAGGGGCGGCAGCCACAGCTTCTCCTTCCCTGCCCCACATGAAGAGAGGCATTAAATAACACCAGTGTCACAGCAGCCATCATTGCCCCCTCAGTGGTGGCAGGGCTGCGTGGCTGGCGGCAAAAGTATGACGAGCAGCTCCTGGCAAGGAACCTAGACAAGATCTACCTCTCAGCACTGTGGGATCCTGCAGGAATATTTTAAGTGGAGGAAACTTTTGGAAGTGGTACCTATGGCAAACAGCTTTTCTTCTAGTCAGAGAAGAGGAGGAGGCGAGGACACCTGAGGGGAAACAACATGGCGGCAACAAGATCAGTGGAAAAAGGGGAGGAGATGCTCCAAATGCTGGAGCCGAGATTCCTCTGCAAGCCATGGTGAGGACCATGGTGAAGCAGGCTGTCCCCCTGCAGACCATGAGGTGTCGCAGTTTGTTTGAGGGACCCCAGGGGGCCCCCTAAGCTGTATGTTCGCTGGTAGCAGCAGACAGGCAAGGAGTCTCCACTCAGCTTCTGAGGGTGCTAATTAGATGAGGGTTTATTGGGGGTCCCACCCCCGGGAGCAGCATGGTTTCTGAGGGAGAAGGGGGAAAAGGGGGAGGAGTGGGAGGGCCTAGGGAGCAAAGGGCCAAGAGAACATCTCATCTCCCCCACGCAGCTTAACAGGGAGATTCAAAGTGGGTGCAGAATAAGACTTGGGCCAATGGGATTACAGATACATGATACTTCAGGGGAGGATCACAGGCTTGGAATGCACCGTACATTTTCGAGGGGTGAGACAGAGCAAATCATTTAACTAAAATGTAAACACTACAATGAGGTCTGCGGGAGATGCAGAGATCCACTCGCAGCCCATGGCAGAAGTAGTAATACTGGAGTGGGTGTATACTGGAGAAAGGTGTGATCAAGTGGGAGACTCAAATGGAGACAGAGTGCCCCTGCTTCCAGAGATCAAGAAAGAGGACCCTTGCTTCCAAACTAGAGCAGCCTGTCCTTAGAGGGCTCCATTCCATGGACAAGTGACCCACGCCACAGCAGTTTTGGAAAGACCAGTGGGAAAGACTGACCTTGCAGCAGTTTTGGCAGGAATGCTGCTCCAGAGATTGGAACCACACTGGAGAAGTTAACAGAGAACTGTCTCCTGTGGGAGGGACCCAATGGCATAGTAGAAGAAAGACTCTTTCCCTGAGCAGATCTTGGGTGATGAACTGATAAAAACCCCCCCACTCAATCTCCCTGCACTGTCAGTGGGAAGTAGGGAGGGGCTGGGGGAAAAAGAGGTATTTTAAAAGCTTATTTTACTTCTCATTTTTCTCTTCTGACTCTGTTAATAATAAATTCACTTCATACCTTTAAATTTTAGCCTGTTTGGCCCTTAGAGTGTTTTCTCCCAGTCCTCATCTCAACTTGTTAGCAAGCAAGACATGGTTATGGGTGTGACAGAGACTGGACTGAGGACAAGGACTGCCTCTGCTGTGTTCCAAAACCACTAAGAAACCACATTATGATGCCTTGGTGATCTGGGTGTGCCCATGTAAATACAGTTTCTCTTTTGAAGGTAAAATACAAACATTCATAATATTTAGTGTTTTACATTTAAAGTGGAAAATATATTAAGCTTATAAATGCCTATTACCTTAATTGCACAGGCTTTATAAGGAAGACAAATAAAACAGCTCCTGAAAACATATTGACTTATGTTTCCTTATTATATTGAAATATTGAGCACAATAAACCACTACTGATTGATGATGAAAGCTGTATAAACAGTTCAGAGTCAAATTAAATGGTACTTCTTTACAACCTAGTTCATAAAAAATTAATCTACACAGGATCATAACCTAATCTTTGCCAACTGCATACTCATCTGCTGTTGAGAGTTTTTTGCAATTGCAGGGCTCTTGCTAGACAATGGCCAAATTCAGCTGATGCACAATCCAGCCTGCTTGTACTAATGGACAATGGACACGTTCACAAACAATGAATAATGGACATATTCAGAAATAGGGTCGGTATATCCTTGAAAGAGATACAAGAAGAAGAGTCATCAGGACTCAGCAAGTTTGTCAGCAAGCTTGGGAAAGTAAGAAAAAAGTGAGTCATGGGTGGGCCAAGTGACCACAGCAAGATGCGTGAAAAATTAGGTGATCCAATCAGCATTCTAATTTAGGCGCATGAACAGCAAGGATTAACCAATCTTGTATTAGCTAGAGAAACGTGGAGAGTAGAGATTTATTATAAATATAGTCTTTTTTGGGATAAAAAATTTGGCCTCACTGGATCATATTGGTATGGTGTGATGTCCCTGAACCTCCACACCTCATAATCCACATAATCTAAAAAAACAGCAACAAAAAAACCAAAGGAAAATCAACAATACCTCTTAGAACCTCCAAAATCACTGAGAAGATTCCATTCACAGACAGATATCATATTGCTCCAGGTGAAAGCATGAAGAACACAAGACAGACTTGACCCACTGTGTCCCTAAGGGAGAATTACCTCACTTGCCCCTCAGCAGGGCACTCCCCACCAGGGTTATGCTCTCTTGCATGACAAGAACTATCTCTGAGGGCAATCACAAAAGTGAGAAAGGCAGGTAATTACACCTGTTCAGGGAGACTTTGGGATGGGAATGGCAATATACTGCTGTAAACATATTCTCCACAGAGCTGGCCTGCCTACCTGCCTGTTGAGGTTCTGTTCCATGCCAACTCTCCTCCCTAGTCAGGTAGAAAGAGTTGGTTGCTTTTCAGTTTACTGGGTTTGTTTTAAACTCATCCCATACACAATAATGCATGAGACAGCAAAGGGATTTGAAATAGTTCCTGGCAATTTGCCTCTCCCTAAAATCTTGCTTTTATCATCCTGTAAGCTTAAAATGACCCAGAGGAATCTGGACAGACAAATTTTTGTTTTACTAGTAGAATATCCTTTAGAAGACATTATTCTTCTAAATAGACTTTATGGAAGTGGCAGACAGGCCCATGAACTGTGAGGGGGGGGTCTGCTGCAGATTCAAATAAATCTGCACACATTAATTGAAGCCTCTTTACCTAAAACTGCCCACACACTCTAGATGGTCTAAGGATCCACTTACATGAGAGATGATTGTCTAAGTGTCTTTAACTGTTAATGGAGGTCTGCTCAACAATGGCAATGGAGCACTGTGTTGGTGCATTCCCCTCTCTTTCTCAGGCTGCACTGCCAGCTGAAAAATGCTCATTAGGCCTCAGCCTTGATGAACAGCACCTGGGCTCAGCTCCTCTTGAGCTTATCAGAAACACTGTCTGTTCCTAGGAACTACTGCTGTCTAACTAGCTCCAGGGTTTTTTCATGAGAAGCCTTGGAAACTATTTTCCTTGTCTCCATAGCATCCTATCCCTGTTCTCACACTTTCAGAGAAAGTCTGCTGACCTGTAGTGTGGCCAGGCTGGAACAAAGCCCCACTCTTGCAGCCCCATAAACAGTGGTCCAAAATGAGTCTTTGAGCTGCAGTGGGCTGTGACCAGTGGCCTCCCTCTGAGTGGGGCCTCTCAGAGCCTGCCAACACTGAGCCTTGCTGTACTTGGAGGATCACTGAATGATTTAATGAATCCTGGACCAAAAGCCCCGCTCCTCAAGGCTCAACCCTTCACACACTGAGGAGGTGCAAAAGCATCCAAACGGGGGATTTTTCACAGGTACCTTGCACTGGCCTTTATGTCTGTGGGCATACACACGTACACACATGCTATAGCGAATCTGGGAGAAATGCTGCTCTCTTAGATATCTAAGTACCTTAGATATCTAAGTAAGTTAGGCCTGCAAGTAAGTTTAAGTTATAAACTGAGTTAAATGCTTTTAAGTGTTATTCCTTTGCTAAATTGTTACAGTTAAGTTATAAGTTACATTTAAGATATAAGTTAAATTTAAGTACTGTTACATTTGAGTGCTGCTAATCTTTTGTGTTGTATTCTTTTCTATCCTTTGTCACATGCAACTAAATACACACATTCAAACACACATAGATAGCTCTCAGGTCATTTACTATATTTTGTTCCTTTTTTTTCCTTCAGTGTATCTTAACTGTTCTCCAAGTAGTAGAGTAAAGCTTGGCAACAAACTTTGTTGTGCTGTTGAGTAATATTAAACCTGGTTTTCAGTGACACCCTTGCCAGTGATTTCTTCAGTGATCTTACTCATTCATACCTGAAGAGAGCTGGCTGTTGGACCAATGCCACTGCAGTGTAGTGCAGAGATCTCCTGTGGTCAGTGGAAACAAGGCACCCTGGAGATGGGGCACGATGGGCAGAGGGCTTCCTGCTGCACTTGGCCCTGCCCAGATGCACAGCTCAGGGGTGTCAGCCTCATGAAGTGCTCACAGGCAGGAGGCACCACTGCTGAGCAATGGCTCTGGGACTGGGAACTCCCCACTGAAAAGAATGGAGAAGCTTGCTGTAAGCAAAACCCACTTCCTTGTCCCCACCCTTTCACAGAAATGCCCCAAATACAAACACTGCACTGACAAAGGGAAGTGATACTCCCACTGCTTTCAGCTTTGCTGAATGTTATGTGAACACTGTAAAAACTGCAGGGAGAAATAAAATTTTCAAGAGACAAATGTAAGTAATGCTATAATAAGTGGCAGTAGTTGAAATTTTCATATTTCTTCTCTGTTCCATTAAAGCATTTTTATTAGTTTTATTTTAATGCTTGGAGCTTGTGGTGTTTTTTCTTCACAGTAGGGGGTATGGGGCCATGTTTTGGATTTGTGCTGGAAACTGTTGAAAAGTGAGGGACATTTTAGCTATGGCTGAGCAGTGCTTACACAGTGTCAAGGCCTTTTTTGCTCCTCACCCCACCAGAAGGGAGGCTAGGAGTGCACAAGGAGTTGGGAGGGCACACAACCAGGACAGCCAACTGTATCCAGCCCATAGGAAATCCCAGATCATATGCTCAATATACAAAGCTGGGGGAAGAAGAAGGAAAGGAGGAAGGAAAAGGTAATGGTGTTTGTCTTCCCAAGTCACTGTTACACAAGTGATAGAGCCCTGCTGTCCTGGAGATGGCTGAACACCTGCCTGCAATGGGAAGTAGTGAATTCGTTCCTTAGGCTGCTGTGCTTCTGCATTCAGCTTTTGCCTTTAACTGTTAAAATGTCTTTATCTCAACTCACAAGTTTTCTGACTTTTATTCTTCCAATTCACTCCCTCATCCCCTAAAGAGTGAGTGGCTGTGTGTCTTAGTTGCCATCTGGAATTAAACCATGACAGATGTTCTGCACCTGACCTTTCTCTTTATTTGACATATGTAGTAATGGAATTTAAGTTCAGAAAAATGCCAGGTTTACACAGCATTTGTATTTTTGCCCGTATGTCCTCTGAGTAGTCTAGACCTGGCAATGAAAGACCCTTTGACAGTTTCAGGTTCAGAGCATCTCAGCAGCAGAAATATACAGACAGGGAATGGAATTCTTGTGATCATAATGGGTATTGCAGAATGGACACTGGGACACTCAGAGAAATGATTCAGGTAAAGAGCAAATGGTGCACAGAAGGGCTGCCAGTCTGTTGTACATCCCGGATCAATCAGGTTTGTGATATGAGTGTGCCAAGTGTCTACATATCACTTAACCTCTCTGAGGACATGTTTCTACAAACACCTGGAGTTTTATCCTGTTTCTGTGCTACTGCTTGCCTAAAAACAAGACAGTATCAAGTTTTTTGTGTATTGCTCAGTGGCCTCCTCTGAAGAAGCAGCAATCCCAGGCAGTGTTGAATCCACTTCTGTTGGTTTAAGTTCAATACTATTTTACCTTGGTTTCTAGTACGGTAATCAGTCTGTGAAGCACAACTGGGACATCTAAAAGATAAGAACAAACATTTCTTCTTTTGCATGCTTGTTCTAGTTTCATCTGAGATGGTTAATTTTCTTCTTACTAACTAGTACAGTGATGTGTTTTGGATGTAGTGTGAGAACAAAGTTGATAACAAACTGATGGTTTCTTTGTTGCTTGTAGTTCTTACTCTAAATCAAGGAGTTTTCAATTTTCTATGCTCTGCCAGTGAGCAGGTGCACAAGAAGCTGGGAGAGGGCATGGCCAGAAGAGATAATCTGAAATAATCAAAGGATTGTTCCATACCCTAGAACATCATGCTCCATTTATAAATTGGGGGGTGCTGGCCTGGAGCCACCAATTGCTGCTTGGGGCTGGCTGGGATGGCTCCGTGGGTAGTGAGGAATTGTATTAAGTGTGACTTGTTTTTCTTGGGGTTTATTTCTTTCTCTCTCTCCCCATTACTATTACTATTACAATTATAATAATAATACTATTACAATTATATTATTAATCTATTATTTTATTATTATTTATACTATTATTATTTATTTCAATCACTAAACTGTTCTTATCTCTACCAACAAGTTTTACTTTTTTCTGCTTCTTATGCTTATGCCACCAGGAGAGGGAAGGGGAGGGATTTAACCAGTGGCTACATGGTAGTTTGTGGCCAGCTGGAGTTAAACCGTGGCAGTGCTAAAACCAAATGTTTCCGAAAAGCACCAGCAAACCTGACATTTCTATGGGCAGGTAACTTCCAAGTCCAGAGAGAACAACTGATTCCTCGCTTTCAGCTAGTCAGGTGTGTTTTATGTTTTGAGAAAAGAGAAATAAGTCCAGGCTTCCTCTACTGGGAAGAGCAGTCTTTATTTTCATAAGCCACTTGAGGCTCTCCATAAACCTCTCCCCAGCCAGCCCCGTATTTTCCCAAATTCACCAGCTGCTTCTTGCTTCCATAAAGATGCTGAACACAGGGAGTTCCACTTCCTCATAACTCTGTTGTGCATGCATTGAAGGATCACAGATACTGAGCAATCTCTTTACTGATGTGATGTAAACATCCTTTGAAGAAAATTTAATTAACCAAAGTTGGTTTTTAACCAAGTCAGACTTCAGAGTAAGCACTTTTGAAGACTGCTCAACTGATCAGTGATCAACTTGGTAAATAAAGTAAATGGAATCTCTCTTGAAACTGAGCTGGGTTTGCACCAAGAGTATGGATTGTCTGTACTGATTTACCACACTAGCATTTGTAGCATATAATCTATGAAATGCAGCCATAATATTAATTCATAAAAGTCAACAAGAATTGCCAAAGCTGTTCCTATAATGTTAAATCTAGTGCTCAGTAACTTTAGTGTTTCCACATATTTTTGTTCCGCCTTTAAGACCCCCAATATACTTGAATCTGCATCTTCTGTCCCCATGTCACAAATTTCAAATATCTTTCTACTAACCAAGAAGAATACATGACTTCTATAGTATCTTCCTCCCACCAGAGAATCCTGGGAATCGCTGTGTATTTATTTCTGGTCTAAACACCAGCTATGAGGAGCTCATCATTACCTCAGCAATTCCCTTCTGAAAAACATAACCTGGTGTTTAAAGACCTAGACTATGTTATTCACTATTGTGTGCTGCAAAAAGGTACCTTTTTGCTAATCACAGAGCATCTCTAGTGCTTTTAAACCTTAGGGGCTGTCCCTGGGAGTATAAACTCACACTATTAGCTGTAAAAATCTTGTCGCTTCAGTGGGTCTAACCAGTTTAATAAAGGGCTTATATTTGCTGTAATGCACCTTCAGGCAGCAAACTTTAAACAGACTTTTGTCCCAATAAAATTTAAGGCAATTCGAGTCCTTATTCATTGCAATAATTTGGAACAAGAATTTTTAGCAAAAGAATATTCCACAAGCACATGAGTTCTATCTTGAAAAATCTTTTCTCAAACAGATTTCCCTGAAAGCAATGCTAGCACAGCAACTGTGGTGCTGCTTAGAAACTGTGGTTTCTTGCTTTGGAAGAATATTGCAGCATCAACAAGTAAGTTATGTGTGGATTTAAGCAGTTTCCAAAGAAGCAAATACATTATGCTGAGTTTGCTCAGTGCCATCCTGGCCACAAACTGGATTCCACAATAGCCACATCTGGCCACAGCAGTCACTGTAGGAGGTGAAGGTACAGGCAACATTGCTCGGTGCCCATCTGCCCTTGTTACAAAGGGGTTTATCAAATAACAGCTGAAAGGTGAAGAACTGTTAATCCAGAAATTACAGTAAAAATAGATGAGGAAACATGCAAAATCCAGTCATCACCACTGTTTCCCGTGGCACTTTCAGGATATAAAGCCAAGAAGGTTTACAAGACAAAATGAGGGTTGAATTCCTGGAAGGGTAAGGAATGACTATGTGCTCACTGGGGCAGTCTTCCACAGCTCATGAAAACAGTTATTTACTTCATGGAGTATTACAGTCTCTCCATGCTAAAAATCCTATTTGAAGTTTTAGATTGCAGTAACTCACCTACTCAACAAGAAGGCAACTCACACCATGCACATTTTCTTTTGTGTACACAATGTTTTGATATTAAATCTTTCCAATAGTATTTCCATCATATTAGCTTTTTCTGTTGCCAGAAATTATCAGTTCCATCACCTAGTGGCTTTATTACTTTAAAAGCAGAACAACCAGCTTTTTTCTCTTCAGTTCACCTATGGAACTAAAGGTACATTATGTCAATATGAAACATTGCATTCTCTAAATTTCTTAATGGTTTTGCAATAAATGGTGTCATGACAAGAAATTGCATTTCTACACAGAAGCCTGTTCTTCCTGTTCTGAGTATTGAAAAGAAACACATCAAGTGAACAAAATCTTCCTTTACTCTCACGAGAGATGTAAGCGTGTCTTTCTGAGCCAGTACTGTGGCTCAAACAGTTCCATCAGCTCTCATCCCTGTCAGAAGCATGGACAAGGCCACTCCTCTGCTGTGGGCTGATACATCTAGACTGGAGTAACACCATCATGAATTTTGTCTGACATTTTCCATACTCAGACCCCTGTCCAATTCCACAGACTTCTGCCAAACATAGGCCAGAAGGCTACAGATTTTCCACCCACGCTTATGCAGGTTGAATTTCTGTGAATATTGAAGAAAATCAGTTTGGCTGTCCCCAAGACAGCCCTGTGTGAGCCACCTGTCCTGGGTTCCTCCTGCTGCCAGTGGTAAAGCAGGTATTTTAGAGAGGGGAGTCATTAGGCCTCATCAAAATCTATTGGATGGTTTTATCTTGGAAAATATTTCTTTTTTTTTTTTTGTGTATGTGTGCATGGAGTGTCTGTGACTAACTTTACATCAAAGATGTCACTCTGCTAAATCCATCCATGAAAATAACAGGAAAGTGGGTCTGTGGCATTTGCATTCTCTGAACAGAGAGATAATTCTCTCTCCCAGGTTTTTTTCTAGAGAAGCACAGAGAGAAGAAGAGAAAACAATTCTTATCTCTACTTGCTGCTCCTGTTGTTTTTGCACATGTAGAATGTGTTAGGAAGATTGTTTACCTGACATGAGTTCCTAATTAGATTCTGGTGATGGTTGTTTATATTAATTAGCCTATTGGTCAAAGCTGTGTCCTGGCTGTCTCAAGACAGTCACGAGTTTTTCTTTAGTATTCTTTAGTAGTATAGGATTTATTCTTTGTAGTATAGTATACTATAATGTAATATAATATAGTTTTAGTAAAACTATATTGTTCAGCATTCTGAATCAATGGAGTCAGACGCCAATCGCTCCCTGGGTTGGAGGTGTCTGTTTTTTCTATATTGGGTCAGCTTCTTTCTTCCAGGGTCACATGCTGTTGTCCAAGTAGTCAAAATTACCACTGCAGCTGAAACGAGCAGCCTGTCTGCTCTGTGCAGTGTCAGCTATTCTCAAAGTATATTGTTCTCACCCTCGACTAATCTAGAATGATTTGGTCTGACCTGAAGAGTCTAACTGAAGAGGGTCTTTGAGTGAAGCAGTAGGTAAGACTGTCATCTCCTAATGAATTCCAGGTAACCTATAAAGTCACAGGTAATGACAGCATGCATGGAATTTGTATTCTGTGTTTTACTGATGCATGGGTCTTGCTTCTAAGTTTGCAATAGAAAATGCTTCCTTAAAAGTAAAAAAAAATATGTCTTATAGTTAGAGGTCAAACTGAATATGATGGCCTGATTTTTAATAAAAATACTTTTTAAAATACTCTGGAATTTGTGGAATTGTCTTGCTAATACATAAACATAATTAAATTTGTCTCTCTGGGCACTTCTTTCAAAAGTGGGGGGTTGGTCTTCCCTCAGAGCTTGAAGGGTGGGCTAAAGGGATGTAAAGGGGAAAAAAGGTGATCAGTCACAGGCTTCTGAATTGATTTGGGTTTTTTTCCACTAGGCTCTATTTAATACATTACCCAAGATTTGAACTGATGGAGATGATCAAATCCATCTGCCAATGGACTTCACAGAATCACAGCAGCTTGGGAGAGATCTCCAGAAGCCATCTGGACTAACTCCCTGCTCAAGCCAGAACACACAGAACATGTTACCAGGACCATGTCTAAAAGAATTTTGAATACCTTCAAGGATGGAGACTCCATAACCTCCCCCTGGCAATCTGCGCCAGTGCTTGGTCATCCTCACAATAAAAAAGTGTTTTCTGGTGTTCAGAGGGAACCTCTTATGTTTCAGTCTGTGCCTGTTACCTCTGGTTTTGTCATTGGGCACCAATGGAGCCTGGCTCTACCCCTTTGCACCCTCCTCTCATGAATTTATGTACACTAATGGGATTCCCCTAAGCCTCCTTCTCTCCTGAACTATCCTAGCTGCCTCAGCTTTCCTTACATGTGAGGTGTTCCAGTCCCTTCATCATGCAAAGAGCCTCACATGTCTGAGTAATTTTGCTGTAGCTTTCCAAGGATCTTGCAAAATTTATGTCTTGTTTTGTTATTAATGTCACCATTTCTTATAATTGGCTCTGAGGTCACAGGTGCAAACACCAAGTAAGCCGAGTGAGGATTACATTCCACCAGCACCATAGGAACAGCCTGTTGAGTTAGACATGTCTTAATCTGTTGACTACATTAAGTAAAACATTTACATGGGTCCATTTATGATACAGCATTTTTACTTTACAGTAAAAATCAATGTTTGATGCACTTGTAAGGTATGACTGAAAAAAAGCCATTGTCAGTAATGTTCCCACTATCAACTGAATGCCTACATCTCTGGAGTGTTATCTGAAGGAGAAAACACATGTTGGCTTCATGAGAGCCTGGGGTTTGGCTGCCTGAGCCTGGGGTTTGGCTGCCTGGGCCTGGGGCCAAGGCAGAGCAGGTGGGACCATGGGGAAGAGGCTCCCAGAGGCACAGGGGGAGGCCATGGCCACAGCCAGCCCCACTCTTGGGCCCTGGCAGAGCTTTGGCCACTGCCATGTCAGTCCTGCCACAGGATGGTTGTGGCCCCTGATCCAGGTGCAGAACATGCCTCCGGGCCAACATGGATGTTATCAGGTGTTCTGTGATCCAGGCAAAACCAGAAACAGACGCTGATTTACTTGCAGGATAAGGCATTTATTAGTTCAGTCTGCAACTTCCTGTTATGCAACAGGAGAATGTTTTGATGAAGTGCCTAAGCAAAAAGTCCATCCACGAGCTCATTTTCCAAAGAAACATTAGGGCTCTGTGCCATTAATTCTGTATTTATGTTGCTTCTGTTTAGAACATATCTGACTAATTGCATTTATGGTTGTACTCAGAGAAGGGGAACCAGGTGTTTTAGCAGTTTGTCCAAATGTTATATCACTTCAGGCTCTGCCTGGAAAAATTAATAGCTTTTCAAGTATTGTCCCACAGTCACATTAATCTGATTACTGAATATGCATCCTGTTAATGGGATCTTTCCTCTAATGACAGGATTGACAGTTTGGAGACTGAGGGCTCAGAATCATTAAAAATAGCCCTATGTAATTAACTATCTGAGATTAATTGCAAACACCAAAGAACGTTGTCACTAAAAGCCTTTTGTTAAACACAGATACAGATTTTTTTTTTTCACAAGTAATTTATCTAAATGCAATTCAGGTTTTGAGAACAACATCATTTTTTTAAGGAGGAAGTGGCAGTACAGGTCTCTGCAATCATGTTTGACAGCTGATGAAGAAAACAAAGCCTTTTAAATCTATTTAAAATAAAGTGGCTGAACACCAGGTCCCAGAGGTGATAATCAGTGGCACGGTGTAGCTGGAGGCCTGTCACTAGTGGGGTCCCCCAGGGTTCAATACTAGGCCCAGTATTTGACTGATTCATCAATGGCTTGGATGAAGGGGCAGAGGCCTCTTCTGTTCCAGCAAGTTCACAAAGCTGGCAGGAGTGGCCCAAGCCCCAGAGGGCTGGGCAGCCCTTCAGAGGGGCCCTGACAGGTTGGAGAGATAGACAGAGAAGAACTGTCTGAAATTCAGCAAGGGCAAGTGCAGGGTCCTGTACCAGGGGAGGAATAACCCACTGCACCAGGACAGGTTGGGGGTCAACCTGCTGGAAAGCAGCTCTGTGGAGAAGGACGTGGGGGTCCTGGAGGACAACAAGTTGTCCATGAGCCAGCAGTGGGGGTCCAAGGAGGCTGATGGGATCCTGGGCTGTATTAGGAAAATCATTGCCAACTGCAAAGGGCTGCTTATATCTTCCATTTATGATGTTTGGTAGGACAGAACAGGACTCAGGACTTTCTCACTGCTCTTACAGTACTGCAGAAACAGGTTGTTTCTCTATTTGCAGTCCATTCTGTTGCTTGTAGGTGTCTTTGCCTTCTCCTTCAGCTAGTTGCTGCCTTCAGGACATCAATCATATCTCTGAGCTATTTTGTCATCTGTGTGGATTTCCTGGGCTATTTTTCTGGTCATATGGTCTATGTATTTATTATTTATAAATGAAAGAGTAGTCAGCGCTCTGCCATTGCTGCCTTACCCTGTGTTACAAACTGCTATTTATAATTGCCCTGGCTGCAGCTGAAAATGCTTTGCCTGAACGTTTTCTGAGCTTAGGTTTCTCACTGTATTTCTGGAGGCTGGCAATGATCTTGTTTCTGTTCAACTATTCTGACCTTTGGAATATTTATGGAGATTCACAGAAGCAGTCAAAAGCAAAACACATAGAAGAGATAAGAGGGATTTCACAGCACTGATGGAGCAGTGATGGCTTTGGTGAGAGAAAACCAAAGAACTGCAGCCAGCCAAAGTTGGTGCTTCAATCTTTTAGAATGAGACCTGTCTGTATAAAGGCTGAAATCAATAGATTCAGTCACAACTGTGCAATGTGGGCATCTGTGAGAGATTGTCACACAGATAAAATCTCCCTAATATACCTTTATCTACTCCTGCTGTGCAAAGCAGCCCTGTTGGATTACTGCTTTGACCTTGACATCGGTGCTACAAGGTTCTTGTGTTTTTGCACAGGGAGCAGCCCAGAAAACGAGTACAACAAATGTGCTGCAGACAACAAATGCTCTGCTTTGTCATTTGCCTGGCTGTTGGTCAGGTTATGCCACACCAGAACCACTCTGGATTTGAAATCCTCCCAGTGCTTTTCTGCATATGTGTATATATGTATATACATGTATACAGTTAACTACTCCTCACTTCATTACCATGTTTCCCAAAATGCTTGGGCAAGGTCACAAGCATCTCTGCCCATACAGAGCCATAGCTCAAAATGACTCAGGTAGTAAGGGACATGAATGAAAAAGTGGTTAGGAACAACCATCGTGGATTTTCCAGAGATATGGAGGCTGACTAGCCTGATTACCTTAAAGAATGAAAACACTGAGAAGAGAGAGATTTTATGCACCTTGACTCCATAAGGACTTTCAGCAGTGTCCCGATGCATCCTTGTAGCCAAACTGATGCGAGATAGATTGAAAAAGACAACTATAAGCTGGGTGGAGTATTCACTGGCCTGCCAGGCCTGAAGGGTGGTATCAGCTGTGCCAAGTCCATCTGGCAGTGAGCCAGTAGCAGCACGCTGATCCAGCTCTGGGCCCTCCACCATGAGAAAGATAGAGATAAGCCTGAACACTTTTGGCATAAACCACCAAGATCTTTGGGGCTGGCGCACGAGGGCTAAGAGAGACTAAGGGAACTTTTCAGCCTGGAGATAAGAGTATTTCAGGGGAACTTAACAGACCATGGATACACCAGACACTGGAAAATACAACTAGATTTGCGAAGGACAACTCATCAGAATTAGGGAGAAAAGGGAGAAACAACACATTACCCTTTTCCCATATTAAAAAACTATAAACAAAGTTTTCTTCAGTGTCTTTGCGGAAAAGACTGCTTTTTTCAATGGAGAAAAGCAGGGCAGATATTAGGGTTACAAAAATTTGAAGTAGGAGAGCACATAAGGGAAAAAAAAATATGGTGAAAATACACATTGGAGTTTTTTTTAAAACATTTTATTACTCCTGTTTCTTTGGGCTTTCATAAAAATTTCTTAATTCATAATAAAAAACATTTGCTTTTCTGTATGCTTCACAATTGGTAACACTTGGCAAATTGTTAATATTTTTCAAGACAAGAAAAATTAGGCTTTTGAAAATGACATCAGACTTTCAAATAGACATCTGTATTTAAAAATATTTGGTAATATTAAAAAATATATATTAACAATAGAATATGAGAAAAATGCTGATAACCTTATGCAGCTTTATGTATATATTTACTGTTTAGAAGCGCAAATACACAGTTCTCATCAAAATTTGAATACAATTTAAAGAATGCAATACTCAATAAAATGTGTACAAAATTGCCTATTTATTTCCAGTTAAAACTATTGAAAATTAAGGTAAAATACATTTAAAGTAAAAAGTCAAACAACTGACTGAAATTAACACAGCCAGCAGAATAATGGCAGAATAATGGTGTGGGTTTTTCTGAGTCAGTCCAGATGAGTACATTCAGCATCACCAAACATTCTGCAATTACACATTCTGATATGCTGCAAAGGGCCTGAGTATTGTCAGAGTTACACAATTCCTGACTGGGGAGATTCTTATAGCCAGCTCCCATTTTCTGCACTTTCAATCACAGCATTCTTCTTTCCAGCTGTTCCATCTGCATCGCTTGTTTCTTCGAACACCGCCACTAAACTTGACAGAGTTGTGTGAGGATCAAGCAGTTTCACAACGGGTATGTCCACCTTTCTCTCCCGAAAGACACGGTTCTGAATTGTCATGGCTAACATAGAGTCCATGCCCAAAGATGAAAGTGGCGTATTCATGGTTAGTTCATCTGCATTCACTCCTGTGAGGTCACTCATCAGTGAGGTGATGTAGTCCTCAGATTTGAGAAAGGCGGTCTCGGGGACTTCAGCTTCCTCAGACGTTTCCATCTTGTTCATGTAATCTTCTGACATAAGTGTTATGAAGCGACTTTTGAGAGAAATAATCTGAGTAAAAACATGATGATACAAAGTGTGAAAGTTCAATTTGACCACAGCTTGCTGCGGGTTATTTATAAGTAAGGTCTTCTTGAGATAGTCATGAATTTCATGCACTTGCAGAATGTCTACGCCCTTGGATTCCAGAATGCTCTGAATGAGGTCTTGGTTGAGCAGAATGCCGAGGTTCAAAGCACCCCAGTTAATGGCCTGGCCTGAGAGCCCACAGTTCCTCCTGTAGAGGCAGAAGAGATCCAGGAAAGAGTTTGCAGCTGCATAGTTTGTCTGGGTGGCGTTGCCCAGAAAGGAAGCAACAGAGGAGTAGCACACAAAGTAGTCAAGCTCCTGGTCTCTGGTAGCCCAGTGAAGATTTAGGGTCCCTGCTACTTTTGGGCTCAGCACTTTGTGGAAGTCAGCCAGCTTCAGCACTTCAAGGTGGCCGTCGTGTATAGCAACAGCACTTTGGAACACCCCTTTGATGGGGCTCCCCACAAAGGTGGTGGCAATGGACTGGAAAGCTTTCTCAACATCGCTGCTCAAAGTCACATCACACTGCACAGACACTACTTTGCTCCCTTTGTACTGCTGCTGCAAAGCCTTTAACTCTTCTTGCTTCTCACTGCTGGGAATTCTCCTGGACAGAATTGCAATACACCCTCCCCCGTTCTCAGCTATGAATTTCACTGTTTCAAAGCCAAGTCCAGTGAGCCCCCCAACTACTACATAAACAGCATTCTGCTTGAACAGCTGCTTCTGGGGCTCGTACAATGGGATATCTGAAAGCACACTGATGTCTTTCTGCCTTCTCAGGACAGCAAGGGGGACAGAAGTGCAGGTGAAATAGGACATCACAGAATTTAGCCCTTCAAAATTCTCAGTCTGCTGAAAAACAGAACCTGAGAGATTTTTAAACCATTTCATATCCATGGAACTGATCCAGGCATGTATGGTCTTCTGCACTTCCTTTAGAGGTGCTTTCTGGAAAAGGCGGGCAACAGCAAGGATATGAAAGCTGACGTTTTCATGATCAATTTCACTGACATTCTGGATGCATTCTGACTGTTGCCTGCCACACACGATCACCACATCTTTAAGAAAGGACATGTGGGCCAGGTCCTCCTGAGACAGTCTGTTGACTGGAGGAAGAATAACAAGGGCACTGCACAGGTTAATATATTGCAACACGTTAGGAGTGGGCTTTGCAAGGACTGTTCTCCAACCCATCTCTTCTGCTGCTGCAGAAAGAACATGGCACAGAACTGAGGATGGCTCTGTAGTAATAATACCCAATGTTCTGCCATGTTTTCCTTTGGGTAACCTCTGAGTGAAGATCTCCCATGCAATGATGAAGTATGACACACAAGGGACATTCTGGAGGAATGGGAATTTCCTTGCATGGAAACAAACTGTTCCTGGAATCTGAACTCTGGATGATGCAGCAGTGGGATAACATGAAACCACGTGATCTCCCACTTTCACTTTTTTCACATCACTGCCTGTTGCAGTGACTGTGCCACTGAAATCAAGAGCTAGAAGCCTGTGTTTGTCCCCTGCCTGGGAGTTCCAATACAGTGTATTACCAAAGTTACAGCTAGAAACACTAATGGGAAAATAATCTTCTGAGTGCAAGCAAATTTTATCCACTTGAATTTCAACACTCTGTTTGTCAAGCTGAGTTGCAGTGCTGCTGGATAATTCCCCAGACAAGTCTTTTGCTGTGTATGGATCAGAAGTGTACAAAGTGAATGATTGTGATTTCTGGAGTGATCTTACAGGTTGGATGTAATCTGCATCTACAAAAGGTGTGCGTCTGATTTCGGACACATAAATTCTTCCCTGGCTGATGCAGACTTCCGGATAGTCCCCACCTTTGTACTTGAGAAGAACATCTGCTAACACTGAGATGTCCAGGGAAGTGGAGGAGCTGAGGTCAATCAACTGAAATGTGATTTCTGGAAATTCAACAATACAGGTTCTGGTCATGCCACACAATGCAAACCCACAGTTAATGTGGTCCACATATCTCTCTGTTGTTCTGTAGGTGATCACTCTGACGGAGCAGCGAGACCTCTTCTCTCTTAGGGCCACCACTACCTGGCGATAGGCTTCGCAGCACTTTGCCAACTGATCTACTGCTTTCCTCGGGGAATCTTCATTCAGCTTTTGGATTCCCCACAGGAAGAGAATTTCATCATAATCCTTAACCTCTTCTCTCATTTTGTTCTGTGCATCGCCTTCCACGAGGCAATCCCAGCCTTCATACATAACATATGTCGAAGCAGGATGCAAGTGATTTTTGAGCTGCTCAGCTATCCCAAATTTGTCTGCAAACACAAGGACTCTGGGCTTAAACCCCAGATGTCCAATTGTCTGTGAAAGGGAGACTTCTTTCCATTTGTTTTGAAACAGAAACTCATTGTCTCTGGAAGACGATTCCTTCATGAAAGTGATGGCAACGCGCTTGAGCTCGGCCAAAACAGAGCCGTGTTTGTCCACAAAGCACCCGCAGACCTCAAGGCAGCTCCCAGTGGATTTGCTCATTCTCATGTATATCATCATTTCCTCCTGCAGCGGGCGGAGCACCACCAGGCTGCCTATCCCTGAAGGAAAGCCTGCTCTGGAGTGGAGCGTCCTTGAGGTCAGGACAGCGGTCATCTGCAGAAAGCAGTCGAGCAGCACTGGGTGGATACAGTAGCTGTACATGTCTCTGGCAGTCTCCTCATTCACCTTTATGCTTGTTATAGCTTCCTTTAGCTCCTGGCAATAATGCACATCACTGAGCTGCCTGAATATGGAGCCATACTGAAAGCCAACCTGAGACAGTGCTTCATAAAGCTCCTCTCTGCTAATCACTGACTTGCATCTTTGATAGATGGCTTGCAAGGAGATGCTGCTTTCTTCCACCACACCTTCAAGCCCCTTGGCCACTTGGCCAGCAGCATAAACTGCGTTGGAGGAAGAGAGAACCTCAAAGGTTGTCATGGCTTTTTGTGGGCTCAGCTTGATACTCAGCACTTGGGAATTCTGTGTAAGAACACACGGTGCAGAAAAACTGATACTCAGCTGGCAAGTGCTCAGAGGCACTTTGGGTTCTGAGCTGCTCATCACAGAGGCCAGACCAAGCTCCACGTAGAAAGCACCAGGGACTAAGGCCACCCCATTGTTCTTGTGCTCATATAAGTACGGTGTCGTTTCCTGGGACACCAGGCAGCCAAACTCCAAGTTGTCACTGTTTATGCCGTAAATCAAAGAATGACTGGCGCTGACACCGCTTCGGCTTGCATGTTGAGGGATATCCAGGCTCATGAGTTTTTGGCGATCAAATTGATATCGTGGAATGGCCACAGGAACACTTTGATACCCATTATAAAAGTGCTGCCAGTTGGGATTAAATCCCAGTTCAAAGAGATTTCCTACCAGGGTGAGGAGCGTCTGATATTCTGCATCTGTTTGCAAAGAGGACAAGACCTTTGTGCCTTTCCCTAGCGTTTCTTTTATGCTTCGCTGCAGTGCTCGGTGAGGACTTATTTCTACAAACACCACGTTTTCCCTGCCTCTGGCTGCAGTTTGGATGGCTCGTGTGAAAGCAACAGGCTCACGAGTATGCTGTGCCCAGAATTTGCCCTGAGAAAAGTCACCTTCAGATGCAGCCATGCCAGTCAGTGTTGAAATCACTTCCATTTCCCCCTTCTGCTTTTCCAAAGGCTCTATCTTCTCCTCCAGCTCCCCGAGTATCATATCCATGCTGGGGCTGTGGTAGGCAGCTGGAACATTTAAAACATGAAGAAAGATGTTTCTCTGTCTGAAAGCTTCAGCTAACTCTCTCTGGACAGCTTCCACAGCCTCTACACTCCCAGACAAGGTGCAGGAAATGGGGCTGTTGAAAGCAGCAATGCACACCTTTCCTGAGTAGGCATGCAGGCGTTCAGCAATCTCTTCAACGGGGATGTTTCCAACCACCAGCATTCTGCCTCTGGGAGTCTTTGCCTGCAGCCTGTTCCGGTGATAAATCACTTTGACAGCGTCTGCCAGGGACAGGTACCCAGCAATGTGTGCAGCAGCAACTTCCCCCACCGAGTGGCCAACAACAGCAACAGGCTTAATACTCCAGTGCTTCAGGAGGGAAGCTACAGCAACCTGCAGGGCAAACAGCAAGGGCTGACAAAGCTCTGGATTCAACAAGTCCTTTGGGCTATGATTTCTTGCTGGCAGGAGGCTGATGGCAGCATGCTGCTGAAAAAGGTCTTCTATTTCCTTACACTTGTCTCTGAACACCGGCTCTGAGCTCAGCAGTGCCTCACTGAACTCCTTCAGCGTGACGCCGTTGCCGCAGAACACAAACACCAGCTGTGGTTCCGCTTTGGATATGGCAGGTTCCGTGCTGGCTGCCAGCCTCAGCTCTTGCTGCAAGTGTTGGAGGGAATTTGTGACAAATGCTTTTCGGTACCTGTAGCTGGCGTGGCTTCTTCTGCAGGCAGAGGTATAGGCCAGGCTTGGGAGAGTTACAGAGTTCCTTGCGCTCAGCTGCTCAGCTGTGTCGGCCATTGTCATCTGAAGGGACTTAGGGGATGCTGCTGACAGCAGAACTAATTCCAGGGGCTTCTTAAAGGCAGGAAGAGGCTCTGGCTGCTTCACCTGCCTGACTACAACATGAGCATTGGTTCCTCCAAATCCAAAGCAGTTGACACCAGCTACTCTTCCATACTCACTGGATTCTTCCCAGGGCTCTACAGCTGTGGCAACAGCAAGGTTTAATTTCTCCGTATCAATGCTGCTCATCTCCTTTGAGTAATGCAAGGATGGAACAATCTTCCCATGATGCATCATCAGGAGCACTTTGATTAACCCGGCTGCTCCAGCAGCTGATTCAGTGTGTCCAATATTTCCTTTCACTGAACCGATTTTCAGAATGGAAACTCGGGAAGACCTCTTTTTGCTAATGACATTACCAAGGCTCTCAGCTTCTGTAGGATCTCCAGCAGCAGTTCCTGTGCCATGGGCTTCAATGTACTGCACAACTGAGGGATCAACACGACTTCCATAAATGCTATGCAGTAACTTCTCTTGCTCTATTTGAGACGGTCTTGTGATTGGAGTTATGGACCTGCCATTCTGATTGACTGCACTGATGTTTATCACACCCCAGATTTTGCTGTAGTCTTCCTTTGCCTGTTCCATGAAAAGTTAAGTTGTCTTTAATAAACTCATGCTCTTTCTGTAGAGAACAAAACAACACAACAAAGCCAAGAACGACCAGAATATGATGTTAACTTCTAAATGTGAGTTCCTTTCCCTATGTTAGGGAAAGCTGATAAATTCAAAATAAATGCTTCATTAATCTTAAACTTAGATTGGAAAAACTTCTCTGGAATAGTCATTATTAGAGCTGAAGACACAAAATTCAGACAAGCAACCAGTCTTACTTCAGGCTGCTTCACAAAAATCTTACCTTTTTCAGTGGTTTGAGGAAAACAACACCACAGCCTTCTCCCCTTCCATAGCCATCTGCTTTTTTGGAGAAGGGTTTGCTTATGCCCTCTGGAGAGATCATTTTGGCTTTACTGAGAGATACAAAGGTGCGGGGGTCGATGATGCAGTTCACCCCACCACAGATTGCTGCCTCACAGTCTCCTGGAGTCAAACAGAAACATATTCATGTGGAGATGGCCCTGGTGATAGACAGAAATGGTAGGAATTCTGATTTCATTGTTCAGCACCTCTTCAGTCCCATTACCTGATTTAATGGCTCGCAAGGCATAGTGCAGAGCAAAAAGAAAAGATGAACATGCAGTGTCGACAGTCAGAGACGGTCCAGTCAGATTAAATGTGAAAGAGACCCTGTTGGCAGCAATGCTCATTGCTGTTCCAGTACCATCATAATGATTTATTTCATTCACAGCTCTGCTGGCCATGATTTCATAGTCTCGATTCATGAGACCTGGAAAACATCAGATACATGTCAAGTTAACCCAAGACAATAATAGGCATGTACAGCTCAAAACCTGGTGTTGTGATTTTTTTTTTCAGTCTGCTTAGACATCTCTGTGACTTTTGAGACTCAGATTGTTTTAGTTTAGCTATGACAAGATTTATCAACAAGTTACAAAGACGGTAGTTCAGACATAAATGTACAAGACATTAGCTTCATTTCCTCACATGTACCAATTTAAAGGTCACAGCACAAACTACATTCAATATTTTGTATTTATCCTTTTTTTCACACTTGCAACCAATAAGAAATAGTAAAGAAGAGCAGGGCCTGTGAGATCAGTTGTGTCCTCTTTCTGGGAATGCAACCTTTGAAATATGGTGGATCCCCAAGTCCATAAGCATGTGTGGAAAGCGCAGTAGCTCTATTCAGAGAGTAAGGAGTAGTGCCCTCAATGGAAGAAGAGCATCTCTCTGACTAAAGTAATCTAAAACATTTCCCCTATAGGTGCATCAAGCAAACTCCCCCAGAAAACTCCTTTTTAAAGAGACACAGATTACACCAGCAATAATGTGCTGATACTCTACTATTGTCCTTTAAATATCTTTCAAGAGCATCTGGTATCATCTTGTCTGTAACTTTTTGGGTAGTAACAAATGCAGTTGGACAAGTGCACCTTGGTACCATTCTAATGTCCACAGGAGGATTTCTGCTGCTTTAAAAGGATATTAATCCCCAGAACACCTCAACCAAAATTATCCTGGAAAACAGCATATTGGGGGGAAAGCATAGGCCTGTGTAGAAGCCCAGAAGATAAGGGGCTAATGTGTACGTGTCAAACACCGATTGCCGGATAGCCAGGGAGCCATCCAAGGATTGTCAGTAATAAGCAAGAATTGTTAAAAAAACCACAATGAGTTGGGACCATGTGGAGGTAGGGGAGCATTTCTCTGGGATAAACATCCTTGTTCTGCTCCACAGAGACACAATCACAAAATCACAGAATCAGTTAGATTGGGAAAGACCACTGACGTCATTGAGTCCACCCTGTGCCCAAATAACACGTAGTTGACTAGACAATGGCATGAAATGCCACATCCAATCTTTCCTCAAACACTTCCAGGGATGGTTAACTCCATCAGCTCTCTGAGCAAGTGATTTCCGTATCAAATCACCCCTTTCTGTGAAGAATTTCTCCATAATATTCAGCCTGTAAATCCCCTGGCACAGCCTGAATCCATGTCCCTTCATCCTGTCTCCAGCTGCCTGTGGAAGAGGTTGATCCCCATATCACTACATCGTCCTTTCAAGCAGTTGTACAGAGCAATAAAATCCCCCCTGAGCCTCCTCCTCTCAGGCTATACACTCCCAGCTCCCTCAGCTGTTCCTCACAGGACTTGTGCTCCACACCCTTCCCCAGCTCTGATGCCTTTCTCTGGACTTACTCCAGCACCTCAATCTCCCTCCTGAACTGAGGGGCCCAGAAGTGGACACAGAACTCAACCATGTGGCCTCACCAGTGCCATACACAGTTGGAAGAATCACTGCCCTGCTCCTGTGGTGACACTATTGCTGACACAGGCCAGGATGCCACTGGCCTTCTTGGCCACCTGGGCACACACTGGCTCATGTTCAGCTGCTGACCACCAGCACCACCAGGTCCTTGTCTGCTGGGCACTTTCCTACCACTCTACCCCCATCAACAAACAATGGGCAGCACCAGGACAGAAGCAGGAATGAAATATTGACCCAAGGTCAAGCTGGGGAGGGAGGGCATTGAGACCACCCAAGAACTCCAAAGCCTCTAAAGCATTTCCAAAAAGGTCTGAAAGAAGGAATTGGACATGATAATTGGTATAGAAAGAGAGCAACCCGTCTTCAGGGCAGGGAAACATATCTATAAAAAGGTACCCCCAACAAATCTGCAGGATCCTCAAAGACCCTGCACATGTCATTTGCCAGACCAATACTGGAAGAAGGACTGGTGATCTCTTTCTCTCTCTTTTTCTCTCTTTTTCTCCTCTTCTCTCTTTTTCTCTCTTTTTCTCTATTTCTTTCCTTCTTTCTCTCCCCCTTCTTTAATTCATCTCTTCCTTTGTTTTTTCCTTCCACCCCACCTCTTTATCCACATCCCACTGCCATGTGCTGATGTAGCAGGTCAGGGACTAACATTCCAATTTCCATGCCAAGTGTGTAATGTACTATTAAATCTTTGTGCTTTTTTGCAGACCCAAGCAATTACACAGTTTGGGTGTTCCCTTCCCCTTAAGGGTGGAACATCACAGCCTGGCTTGGGAGTATCTTTCCTAATAAGGCTTGGGCTGCAGATGCAGTTTCCTGCTTCCCTTCAGTGCCTGAACATAGGAAGAAGAGCACCAAAAAGAGATACAGGAATTGTACCATGAACAACTAGAGTAGCCTGGTAATTCTTACCAAAAGTAACCACTAGTGCCATAGCACAGTAGCCTTAGATCTCCAGTCTAGATCCAGTGCTAGATAACATATTGAAAGGTTATGAAGGATTGCTCCAATCCTTGTGAGCTTCAAACAGACTTTCTTTGACATGAAATTTTCATCTTACCAATAAAAACACCTGTTTTGGTGCCACTGATAGATTCCACAGGGACGCCTGCATCCTCCAGGGCTTTGTATGTGCACTCCATCAGTAATTTCTGTTGTGGATCCATGCGTTCTGCTTCCATATTATTAATCCCAAAGAGGTGGTTGTCAAATGAATTAAATCTGAAATACACCGACCAGAATAAAATATGACAGATGTATATAACATCCATTTGCTTGTAGACTCACCGTAAACAACTTTTGCAACGTCATGAAAAGCTGAGCAGTAACTGGTGTTCAGGCCACAGTTCCCACTTATGAAATTCAGAAGAAAATGTTTATAAGCCAAAGATGCTTCATTTTATCAAGGCTTCTGCGTTTCAGAGTTAAGAGCCCACTCCTACCCACTTCTATTCTCGTGATTATTGCACTACTACCAGCTGGACTCCTCAAACTATGAAATGTGCAGAATGAGATTCCCTCTGCAGTAATGTGGTCATAGCTTCAACAAGTTATAAACAAAATGAGAGTCTCTCCTCACTGCAAAGAATCCCCCACAAAACCTGGTTTTCTAGGTTTGTTTTCTTGGGGTTTTTTCAGATTATTTTCAGCAAATACAGACCAGTGCTCTAAATTTAAAACCAAAAAGTAGAGAATCAGCTCAGATCTGTTTTCAACAGATACCCATGCTTCTCTAAAAATACATTCATAAATATTTTGTGTGTATTTATATTTAAAAGCATCTTCAAAATAGGCCCATGCATACAAAAGACCAAGTCCAACTTTAATCTTGTATCCCAAGATCAGATTTATATGGCCTTCTATCATTTCTTCATTTCAGAGCAGGATTCAATATCTAACATGGGACTAAGCATTAAAGTAATTCTGGATTCTATGGTTCAACCCTGCCAAGTATAAATTTCTGGAGACAATAAGATTTCTTCTGTGCATGTCAACTTCTCCTTTGAATGAAGCTCTACACCCTGAGGATTTTAGGTGAATGTGGAATTCAAATAAAAGACACTTATTTTGACCTTACTGTAATTTGCTATTCTTCCCCGTATCACAGCCCCTGAGCAGCTGTGCCCATAGTCTAAGTACTACAAAAGACAGTAGTGCAGCAGGGTAACAGACTCACTCATCCAGAAGAGCAGCTCGTGTTGTACATATTTTTCCTGGCTTGTTACCATCTGCATCATACCACTCCTTGGTATTAAACCTCTCGGGGGGGATTTCTACGGTGCAGTTTTTGCCTTCCACCAGGACTTTCCAGAAATTGTCAATTCCATCTCCTGTTGTACAAAGTTTTTAAAACAGATTAAATGATGTGCTCCCCCTCCCCATGCAGACTCAGAAATGCACAATCAGCAACAAGGACCTCCCATCTGTAAATCTCGGCTGCTCAAGCAGGCTTGCCACAGAAAGAAGTGATCATTCCTTAGTGAGAGGAAAATGAAAAAGTATGACTGATCCCCTCACTGCTTGTCTAAAAGCAAAGGAACTCCACAAAATCCTTGACCACCTTCTCTCTGCCATCTCAGTGCATCTACTCCACCTACTGTAATAAAGCAAGAAGCTTTCTTTTAGGAAAACCCAATCTGTTCATATTACAGGCATGGCTGATAACAATGTCCAGCCCTTCATCTGCCCTGTTCCTATGGATTCTGCAGAGTTCTGTAACACTACACAATCACCCAGCCAGTGAACACACAGAAAGTTCAAATCATCCCAGACCTATCCAGCTCATTTGTATGAGTTTCATGTGCAGCTCAATGCCCTGCCCACAGCCAGCACTTCACCTTCTTTTGTCTGTCTGTCTGTCAGCAGACAAATTTAAACAAATCCATTTCCACTACAGCACCACCTTTCAAAAAGATCCCACAAGCAGCAAAGCAACAATCCAACTAAGGGACAAACCAACAACTGTTGGTTTCCTCCATTTCAACATTAATAAAACTCCCTGATTTCAAACAGCCTGCTTTGCTTTTACCCCAAAGTTACCTCCAGGAAAGTTGCATGCTATTCCAACAATAGCAACCTCATCTGCAGTCTCGATCTCCATCTCCGGGGCTGCACAAGACAGAAGCACTGTCAGTCCAGTCCTGCAATTATGCATTTACCATTGAAAAAATAATAGGTTAAAATGTGAACTTGCCACAAACACACAAACTTGTTCAAAACTTACTTAATCTGGAATGATCTACTGCTGGTTGTGACTACAAATAACAGTGCCCACAAGAGCTCTTACTACGTTATTCCTCTTGTCTCTACTTCCAGAGGGAATTCCCCACTTAATTCCCCAAACTCTCTCATGCACAAACACTTCCTTTTTACTGTTTAACCTCTGCTAACAAATGGTGAATCTTTTCAACAAATTAGATGGCAAAGACAAGAATTCTCTTTGGGGTCAAATTAAATACCCCAGGATAGAATTGACAAATGATTTCTTTTTCCTTGATTCTGAGAAAGGAACTTGTCAGGTGAGAATCAATTCAATTGACCTAATTAGAACTCACTACGAAGCCCAGCTCTAAGCCCTACAGTCCTCTTGGACTTCCTTCCACCCACAAAGAGGAGAAGACTCCTCTGGAAAGGTTTTGTGGGGGATTCTTGGCAGTGGGGAGAGCTTTCCATGCCAGGGATAGCACAGCAGGTTCCAAAGAGCTTTTCTCAGTCACGGACTGACAGTAGTGAAGCAGAGATGAGGCTCTTTCACAGCCCCACACATCACTCATAATTAATATTTCTTTAAAGAAAGAAATATTAACACCTATTTGAAGGGTGAAATTAGCAATAACTGCTCAGATTCATACTTTGAAAAATTTACTTCTAGGTTCCTTTAAGAACAGAAAAGGCAGAAAAAGTTAAAAAGCCACCTAGCAAAAATATGGAGATGAGAATCTGACTTTCTAGGAGTAAATTATATTTTACTAATAATATAAATTCAAAATTGACACAAGAATTATTTCCTTTGCATTGTTTTCAAATTGTCTATGATTTCTATGATTCTGTGATTTCATATTTTAATGTAACTGCTAAACTGAAGCTGCAAATTCCAATAAAATATTTTAACACAAAAGTACCTTTAAGTATTTTTTCTAAGTTATTACTTAAATAGCAAGTAATAGAAAATTAAGAACCTTCCAATCATAACATAAAACATATCTTTAGCATCTCTAGAGCTATGTAACTCTTACCTTATATCATCTCAGTGGTGTGGAGCAATAGCCTGAATCTGTGGAAGTCGTTTATATAGGATTCTGTGTGGTTTCTTTTTTAAATGGGCATGCTAAAATGTTCACGCCTTTCAAAGAAAAAATTAAAATGAGTCATGTGATTACTCAATAAACCCGACTAAAGTTCAAAACTAAGTCCCTGAAGTAGTAAATTCTTGATGTCACAAGTTTTCACACCAAACAGTAGTAAAACCTCTTTCTTATCTAACTTTTTACAGTTAGCAAAACAGTTAATTTGAGATATCTTGCCATAAAATAGCTCATAAGTCTTTATGATCCTAAGACTATGATTTTAAATACTCTGTCTCTAAAGTAACAATTCAATTTGATTTACTCTTAATATCAATAAATATGAACTAGTTTTAAAGCCCTCTTTGTTGTAGACATCATCTGTGAAAATGAAAAATAAACTCTCTACAAATTTAAAACCTGAGTCTTATGTTTGATTCCACAGCTGCTTTCTTTTACTGAGCACAACCATTTAAATGTAGAAGCACAAAAGCCTTGCTAAAAGACAAAAAGTCCCAAAGTATTTCTGAGTCTATTGCAACATTAAAGGCAGTATTGAACTTTCTTTCTGAAAACTGCCATCTGCTTAAAAGGCAAACAAGACTGGAAGATCCAGAAATAATGTCTGAAGGGATCAAGTCTAGCAGTCACTGCTAGACCCCTTTTTCACTCTCCCTCATCTGAATTCATCCCAACCACCTAAACTCATCTTTCTCCTCTTCTGATTTTGTAATGGAAACACAGGGTTACAATCCCTTATGATTTAAGTTTTCCTTGATGGTAGGACTCAAGTCTTTCCACAAAGAAAGCAAAAAAGCATTTTGCTGTGAATAAACATTTTATTCTGCTTTATTTTGCCACCAAGAAGCTTCATAACCTGCTCTGAAAAGTTTTAAATTCTGCTCTCCATTTCATAGCTGAATATCTCAGTCACTCACCTTTCTCAATTCTGAGGTTTTGGGGAGTTATTTAATGATTTTTTTCACTTAATTGACATACTTCCTTGATGTCATTACAAGGCTTATTAACAAGATGGGTCATCTGAAAGTGACTTGAGAATCTCCATAGTTTACACTTTTCTAGAGAGCACTCTTGTTAGTGCTGGTACCACTGACATTCCCTGGCAGAACAGAATGTGGATTCATCAAGTGAACTAGGAATTCACTGTGGAACCTCTGTTTCAGTTTCACAATCAGCACCTGAAAGCAATGGTTGCTAAGCCGTATTTTGAGGCATTGGTTAGGTATTGGTAGAATATTGAAATGAATCCTGCACACCTGTGGTCATTAATTTCAATGCAAGTTAAACCAATCTGAACCCCAGTGATCCAAACACAATATGAACAATGTGAACACCAGTGAAGGACTAAGAAAGAGCTGTTCACATAATTGGTTCTGAACATTTTTGTTTACAGTTTAGCAGTGTGTTGCCTGAGTGCTAATGACTTGGACTAGTCTCATCATAGTTGGAATATATTAATAAACCCAAGTTCTTGCTCAATCCTTTTGAGCAATGACAGAAACAGAAGTAGGAACTAAGTATGGAAGCAAATGTAGCAATAATGGATTGAGCCTGTTACTAACGTAGGCAGCCTATTTATAATTGAATTGCATGTTGGTTTGTCATCCAGTTGCATGTTGATTTGTCATGCATTTCATCTAAATTTAAAAGTAAAAAGTTGAAAAGGGAAACAAAGATGTGTCAAATGGGAGGCACTTCACTTATTTTGTTTCCCATGCCATTACATTGTTCACCCCAGAATGCAACCTTTGGTTTCTTCTATCCAGACCTATATCTGATAAGTCCAAAAAGAAAAATAAAATATATGTGTATTTCCCCAAACAATTACATCCAGATGACATTCGAATACAGGAAAACAGCTATTTATTTTCCTAGTCTTTATTATTCCAATCAAGTTTTGTACTGTCTTCTGGTGGGAAAACATGCATGAGTGAAGTATCTGTGGGACTGCATGTCTTTCAGAAACAACACAGACAAAAAAAATTTTGAATGCTTTTTAATTCCAAGCAGATATTAAGACTAAAATACATGTGGGTTCCCTGTTTCCATCAGGACACAAGAAGGATTACTACACAAATCACTAGATATTTTTTCTTCACTGAAGCAGTGCTCTGACAAGATAGGAGGTTGTGACATAAATATGTCTTTCTGCTTTGTCATGAAAACCTAATAAGAAAAGGCACTGGCTCTTGGGCAAAATAATTTCCAGCCAGTCAAATCTCAAAAATTAGCTTTATAAATAATTATAATTAATAGTAATTAATTAATGTGTCATTGAATAAGGGAGCAGTTTTTACTTTTTTAATTCTACAGGTATGAAGTTTTCCAGTACAATTATTATCATTGTTGTTGTTATTTTTATAGAAGATTTAATAACACCAAGCACAGCAGGGTTCTGCTATGCCAGGAGCTAAACTAATCCATAGGGTGAAAAAGACCCCACCACAAAGAGTAATATGTGTGACAACCCCTATTTCTTTTTATTGGCTCTGCACTGTGGGGCTACTCAGGAGGAACAGAAGTACAAGGAAGAGCAGCTTCTGGCCTCTAAATTATTTTTCTTGCATTTTTTCCCACTTTACTAGTACTCTCATGTATGATTCCAAAACAAGCTTTTTATATGACAGTAAATGATGCAGTAACTGTCTGCATGCATTTGCTGAAAGCCTGAAAAAATACGCAGACCCTGCCTCATTCAGACCAGCTGTGGATAGTCTGGTGCCATTGCTAATAGTTTGAGCAAGGACAGAAGCAACTACTTTCCTGATGATCAACAAGTAGAAGAGAAGATATGACGTCACAGTATGAAGATGTTTGCAAAATTTTCCTAAAATTTGAATGATAAGGAAAGGATGGAGCACAAGAGGATTTCTCTTAACTTCCTGGAGGTGGAATCTGGAATCTACATGCCTTGTGTAAACTCTGAACATTTCTGGGACAGGGATAGGATTCCCCCCATTTAACCTGAGCTATGCAAATTTTATGCACATAGTCTATGACAACCATCTAGCTTTCTTCTCCAAAGATCTTCTTCAAAGAAAGATCTGCAGTGGGAAAATCAGATCAATTGAGAGAGTTAAAGTTATATAAAACCACTTTCACTGGCAAATGCAGTAAAACAATCTTTTCCCTATACCTATTCAATATTCCTTTTTGTGTATGTAGGGATGATATTAATTCTTTTTTCTATGCACTTAATCTGAGATGTGAAATAAGATTATTATCTAACAGGACTCCCCGTTTCCTTCTCAGAATTGTGGCTTCTCAGAAGGAAATACCACATCCTGTCAAATTCCCACTCTCTCTATTCTTGATACATGACATTGCATTCAGCTATCTCAAAAAGTTCCCCTGAAAATTCTTCTATTGAGTAACTGCATCTGTATCAGGGCTTACATTTAGATGTTTAAGATGTTATTTTTTATAAAAGATTGAACATAACTGCTCAGAAATAGGTACACCCCCCCTCCAAAAAAAAAAAAAAGGGTCGAACTAGCTTTGAGTCATGTGTAGCCTTTATAGTAAATACAAACAAGCATTTTCATAGTATCCTAGAATACCAGGTTGGAAGGTACTCAAGGACCACCTGCTGCAATTTTTGTTAGAAAAAACACTAGATGGCCGGCACCTTCTCCAGCTGAATCTTAAAAGTGTCAAAACTGGGGAATTCCACTTCCCTGGTGAGATTATTCCAATGACTTCTTGTTTCTGTTGTGAAAAATGTTCATCTTCTGTCCAGACAGAATCTCAATTGCTGACCTCTAGTTGACCTCTACATATTCTGTTATTCCTCATCATACATCATGACTAATTTTCCTCTTCATCACTGCCTGTCTTTACAAAACAGTCTATTGACATCCATCGTAATTCTTCAGTCATGTGAGCTGTCCCACCATGGTTCAGTTGTTCCTGTGATATCCTAACTTTCTGACTGATGCATGAAGTTCCAGTTCCTGCTGTTTGTTCCTCAGACAGCATGCACTGATCAACACACACTTGATGTGTCAGGTGGCTGCCTTCTGGCCAAATAAGGAAAATTTGTCACTACTCTGTTGGCTGGACATATTCCACAGTTGGTTGCAATGGTGTGTGTTGCCATTTTGGACCCCACCCCCCCCCCAGCCAGAGTCCTCATGTTTAAAGCCAAGCTCACTAAGTTGTCCAGCGTGCTACTGAAGATCTCCCTTCTGCTTCCAGAGAGGTGGATTCCATCCCTTCCAAATAGGCCACTGTCATCAAAGAATATCCTGTTCTCAGGCCAGCAGATGGGTGCCTCAATAACCCTTAACAGTGTGTCACCCACTGCAAGCATTTGTCATTTCCTTCTGTGGCATCCACTGCCTGCTGCTGGTATTGTTTCTCCTCACACACCTTGTTCACAGCTGTCTACAGCAGTTAAAGCTTCATATCTGGTTTTGGTTGCAGTGCTGGAAGGTGGGGAATGAAGCAGGGTCAGGCTTTTGCAGCTCACTGGGGTCAAAGATGTCACATTCTCTGTGTTGTCTGCCACAGGTGTATGGTTCTGAAACCACTTATCTATCTCCATCTCAGCCTCTCTCGTACTGCACAGCCTTTTAACTGTTTCCTGCAACTCAGCCAGCTGATGCAACACCCTGTGCACATCCTCTACAGATTTATCTTTTCTCCAGAAAAGTGTGGGCACTCATTGCAACCTATTGCTTCTACTGAAGTCTCCTTTCTTACCAGTCCCATCTGCAAGGAAGCCTCAAACATCTCAGAGGCTTACTCTGTGGAGCCACTGGTTTTATATCTGAGGCATGTGCCCGCCATCATGACACAGACTTTAGAGCATTTCCCTGGGCTGTGGGCCCACAGGCAGGGTGCACAGACCTTCTCACATGCCCTTTGTGCAGGCAGCTGCACTCTCTCAAGCCTTGTTTGCCCCCTCAATCCCCATCTGCCCATCACATTGCTCCCCAGGGCCATTTCAGTCTCCTGGCAAGGTCTGAACTGCAGAAGCCTCTCTCAGTAGAGCTGCTGGCTGAGGCAGGAGCTCCCTGCCCTGCCTTGGGTATTCCTGACACCAGGAACCCCCTGGACCCTTTGATCTAAGCTCAAAGGGTCTAAGCCATGCACCTTACCATTGCCACCCCTGCATGCCTCAATCACTTCCCTTAACATTCAAGAGCAGATAATTTCTACTTTTCTCCAGTTATTAAATTAAGAATTTTAATGGGAAAATAAATGGTATACATTTTAATCTAGCCTGCAACCAAAACAATTATAAGTAAGGCAGAAGCTCTCTATTTGACAGCTGATAAATTGCAGCCTGAGGCCTCAAATAACAGCTCAATCAACTCAAAACTGTTCCTTTAAGAAAAGCTGTTTTTCTTCCTGGTCCCTATAAACCTGTTAGCAGCCCTCAACTAGAGAACATGTATCAGCCTTTGCAGATTGGCAGGCTGTTACAGCATTACAGACAGCAAACAAGTTTTCACAGAAATTGCATCTTCTGGCAAATCACAAGGGTCTTATGCAAGTGGTGAAACAACTGTAGAACTCTGTTTAAATATACATAGGAATTACTGAAGGGAGCCTTTAGCTGGCCAAATGTACAGGTTGCTTTTTCACTCTTGTAGGCAGCAATAATATATTTAACTATTTTAGTAAACTTCACATATACTGACACACAAGACATGCACACCTTCCAAACATATACCAGGTCACGAAGTGCAAATGGCTAAAGTTAGCCAACAGAGACATAAGTAAATTCAAAGGAATTAAATAATCCTTGCTAAAGACAAAGGAATTTAAAAATCCTTCTAGGATCTCAGATATAGAAATTAAACACATTCATACTCACAGTGAAGAAAAGCTGTCAACATACACCTGGTCATGCAGATAAGCACTGCACTGTAGAGATACCTCAGGGACTAAGAAGTGGGCAGACTAAGAAACAGAGCTTCTCACTAACAAAAATATTCCAAAGATGTAATATGAGTTGTAGGCTCCTAACAAAGTAAGCTTAGATCCACCTCAGACTTTTGCAGTTCAGAGTACAGGTCCAGTATTTATTAGTAATTTTTTACAGCACTATCACCAACACAAGGAACAACAGGTGAACAACAGCCCAGGAGAAAGACTATTGGTGACTCTTCTGTCCACCTGTGTGCTTGCTTCCCTGCAGGCATGACTAATTGGCATGCCAACAAAAGTTGTGGGAAATGCAAGTTTTTGTAGAATCATGGAATGGTTTGTGTGGAAAGGGACCTACAGAGATCATGTGATTCAACTCCCCTGTTCAAGCAGGAACTTAAAACAGAGTTCTGTGAAAACTGCAAAGTTGAAGTGAGGCTCCAAACCGCATTAGTAATGGAAGTAGAAAAAAAATTACTAAATAAGGGAAACTGTGGTGTAGATGCCAGCATGCCAATGGTACTTTTTATTTTCTGTGCTTCATGCTGCGCTCCAACAAAGATTACTTTTTGTTCTCTGGTTAAAAACAACTTACAAAACATGTTCATCTACCACTGTCAACAGGAAGGCAATATGGACTATATCCAAATAAAGATTTCAATAACTACTTCAGGATTTCAGTGAGTATTTGGGACTTAACAGACAAATTTAATTAAAAATAAAACCAAACCAGCAAAAAAGATCCCCAAACTTGCTCACCCACAAGACCAGAATGTGAATTGATAAGATATCTCTATCTTCAGCTTAGAACTCTGAATTCCTGTTGCTGCCATCCTGTTCACACCCGATAGTTCTGTGCCCTGGAAAAGTAAGCATGCTGTTCAAGCCTAGGAGATTCCAGAGACACACGAGGCACTCCTGTGAAATCAATCTCGTCTAACAGGCCCAGAGCACAATCAATACAGGTAGATTATTTCAAAACACAGCACTGATGACATTAATTTCTTTTAGCTTTGTGGGCACTGAAAATGGTGACACATTTTCAGCCCTTAGCCAGAGCTAATGAATTGCTCACCATAGTGAGGTTCTCTGTCATCTACACACCTAATCACCAGAGAATCACCAGGAAGACTTTGTACCATCTACACTGAATTATTTTGCTAGTGGAGGCAGTAGCTGTTTCAGATAAAACCCTTAGTCTTGATTCAGAAGCAGAATCAGTCATTTTCACATCCCAAATGAGCACCCTATCTACTAGATTGCAGAGCCAAGCTCCATTGTGCTTGCCCTCTTGGCACCTTCTTTAACATCCTCATGCAGCCTCTCTGCTGAAGGCTCAACCCTTCCTCGACAGTGGCTGCAGGCAATACAACAGAATATTGAAGAAGTTGGCACCTCTTTACCTGGTTGCTATTCCCTTATTTTTAACTCCAGGTACACAAAATTACACATCTGCAGCCTGTAAAACATTGGATGATCAATGTCACCCAGAGTGGTCATTTTCTTTTTTACTGGTAGTAGAGCTTCTTCCCACTCCTTAACCTCTGCATTTCTTATTGTTCCACCTCCTGAATCTCCCATTTCCTCATCCCACTAGGAGATTACAGCCACCTACCTTTGGCTTCTGGATTCACTGTAAAATTTGTAAGCCTATCAGCTAAGTGAGTGTCCATCATCAAAGTCTTAAGGTCTTACCCACCAAATGAGTTTATCCTTTCTGGCTACAGTCTTCCTTATAAATCCACAGATGATTTCTTCTGAAGGCTGTAGAAAAGCTTCAAAATGTCAAGTGAGATGACATTTCTCGACAACAAGCTTGACAACAACCTCTGTCATGGAAAATTAGCCTAAAAAGACTCATGAACTAATCTTCATCTTCCACATGTTTTCTCAAATGACAAAAAAAAAAAAATCCACAAACCAAAACAAACAAAAAAAACCCCAAACCAAAATAAAAACCAACTCACGCACACACCAAAACATGCGATGAACCAAAAGGAAGATCTCAATCAGAGACAAGTATTATGCTCCAAATGAAAGCATCAAGTATGATGCACACTTGACCCAATTATCCTTTAGCAGATAATTACCCTGCTTATTCCTGAGCAGGGCACTCCCTACCAGGATTGTTCTGTTGTTCATCTTGCATGACAAGAGCCCTCTGTGAGAGCAATCACAAAACAGAGGAAGGAAGACAGGTAAGTACTGTTGTTCAAGGTGTCTTTGGGAGATGAACAGCAGTGTTCTGCTGTGCCAAAAATAATTTCTCATTTGGTCTGCCTCTCTGCAAGAGGTTCTGTTCCACATCAACAGTCCTCCCAATAATGGTTTCTTGGTCTTCTGTTTATTGATTTTTTTTAACTCAAGCCATTCTCATTAAGCAAGAGGTCTCAAAGTAATTTGAAATGTAATAGTTTGGGTTGGAAGGAACCTTTAAAGGTCATCTAGTCAAAGCGCCCTGCAATGAGATCTCTTCAATTAGATCAGGTTGCTGAGAGCCCTGTCCAGACCGATCTTGAATGTTTCCAGGAATGGAGCACATAACACCCCACCAGGCAGCCTGTTCCTGTGTTTCACCACTCTCATTGTAAAAAATTTCTTCCTTATATCTACTCTGAATCTACTCTTTTTTATTTCAAAACAATGAGACCTTGTCCTATTACTACAAACTCTATTAAAAAGTCTGTCCCAGTCTTGTTTTTAAGCCTTCTTCAAGTATTGAAAGGACTTCCTGGAGCCTTTTCTTCTCCAGGCTGAACAACCCCAGCTCTCTCAGAGCTGTTTCATTGCTTTGACCTTTTTTGTGGCCTTCCTCTGTACCCCCTCCATGTCTCTCCTGTGCTGAGGACTCCAGAGATGAATGCAGTACTCCAGGACAGGATCACAGATAAAGTGATACTTATTTCTCACTTCACCTGTAAGAGAGAAGTAGCAATGTTTATTGATATAAACAAGCAACATCACAAAGTCTGATAGTAAATATGACAGTGGTTTAACTACTAATTAAGATTTAATTAGATTTAAGTGTTAATTAAAATTTAATTCAAGGTACACTTAGTTTTTGTTACATAAAGGTCAGAGTCAAACAAAACTGTCAGGGACACCCTCCTGTTGAGTCATAAGGTTCAGGAAAATGTTCCTGCTAAAGGGGAGACCATGCAATTCACTCCCATGCAGGACAGCTCAATGGGCCCAGGCTGTCCACTGTACATGGAATAAGAAGATTGACTTACATACCAGATGTATTTTGGGTTGTTGCATGCTCAACTTGTTTTGAGCTGTTGGGAAAACTAACTGCCTTTAGTTGTTGAACAAGATTTAGGGCCCTTAGCTATTGGATTGATATCTGTAAGCCAGACACAGCCATCACAACCACCACTGGTGGCCATTACTTAAGCAGAAAAAGGCAGGATGGGAACCACATTGTCACAATGGTGTCCCACAAGAGGAAAGCAGAAGGGCAGAATCACCTTCCTCAATCTAGTGGCCACACATCTTTTGATGCAGCCCAAGATGCAGTTGTCTTCCTGGGCTGCAAGTTCATTCATAGCTAAGTCCAGCTGCTCACCCAGCAGTGTATCCCCAAGTTGTCTCAGCAGGCTGCTCTCATTCCTTTCATCCCCCAGCCTGCATTGGTATCAGAGATTGCCCCAGCCCAGGTAGAGAACCTTGTACTCGGCCTTGTTGATCCTCATGAGATTCCCATAGGACTACTTCTTGATCTTGTCCAGCTCCCTCTGGATGGCATCCTGTTCTTCAGGGCTGTCAAATGCACCACTGAGCTTGGTGTAATCTACAAATTTGCTGAGGGTGCACTCAACCCCACTGTCTATGCCATTGACAAAGGTATTAAATACTACTAATCCCAATTTGGAATCAATTTAATACCAATTTGGTATTAAATACTACTGATCCCAATTTGGAAGCCTGATGACACCACTGATCACTAATCTCCAATTGGATATTGAACCATTCAGCAGTAGTCTCTGGTTGTGGAAATCTGGCTCTTCCTAAAAATTTGTTTTGGTAACCCTGTAGCTTTAGAATAAGCCAAAAGTAACTGAAGAGCTGATCTTTTGCTTTACTGACAGAAAAGTTCTTAAAAAGACATTATTCTTCTGAACAGACCTCACGAAAATGGCAGACAGGCATGTGAACTGCAGATGTGCAAATTAATCTGGAATACATAAATTGAAGCCTCTTTTCCTAGAACTGCCCACCCACTCTGTGTAAGGATCTACTTACATGGAAGATGAGTGTCTAAGTAAAAGCCTGTAACAGTTTATGGTGATCTGGTGTGCTGACTTGGGCTGGGATGTGTTGCGGTGTGTTTTAAACTTTCAGGTCCCTTCCCCAGGTGTGCCAATACCGGTCTCCCTTCCCCCCTCACCCCCTTGTTGAGTGAGTCCTGTCAATCAGGCTTAACATTCCAACAAGGCGTCGTGCGGTTGGGCAAATTCAAAGGATGCCCCTCAGGCCCAGAGGCCATTGGCCTCTCTAGGTGTCCCTCGTCCCTTGAGACCCCGCCCCCCCACCTGGTTGGTGGCTCACCTGTCCCCTCCCCTCCCCCTGAGCTTAAAAGGTGAAGCAGGCCATGCGGTCGGAATTCTGTTGGAGCTCTTCCCAAGATTCAGACCTCTGTAACCATGGAATAAACCACTGGATATAACCCTCCAGCAGAATCCTCTCCTTTTTTCTCTTCACCTTTGCCTGAAGCCTTCTTCCTGAGGTAAACGGTGTTCCTATCAAGCCTGGTCTTGTTTAGTGCCCGGCTGCAACCACCAGCAAGCTAAAGGTGTCTCTGGGGTGATACACCACAGATGCCGCCTTTGGCCTAGCAGTGAGGGTCAGGCACAATCTAACTGGTAATATTGGGATTAATATTCCAATAGGGATGGTTAACTATCTTCACAGTGGCTGACATGGGATTGTGTTTTGGATCTGTGCTGAACAGAGTTGATAATACAGAGATGTTTTTGTTATTGCTGAATAGGGCTTACACAGAGCCAAGGCCTTTTCCACTTTTTGTACCACCACTCTGGCAAGGAAACTGGGGGTGCATGGGAGGTTGGGAGTAGACACAGCTGGGACAGATGACCCCAACTGACCAAAGGGAGTTTCCATACCATATGACATCATGCTCAGTATATCAAGCTGGAGAGAAAAAGGAGGAAGGGATGGGAGAGACACAACATATTTGAAGTGATGGCCTTTGTCTTCCCAAGTAACTGCACATTGCACATGATGGAGCCCTGCTCTCCTGGAGATGTCTGAACACACTTACCTGCCAATGGGAAGCAGTGAATTAATTCCCTCATTTGTTCTGCTTGTTTGCAGAGTTTTTGCTTTCCCTATTAAACTGTCTTTTTCTCAGCCCATGAGTTTTCTATCTTTTATCCTTCTAATTCTCTTTTCTAATCCTGCCGGTGAGGGAGGCAGTGAGTGAGCATCTGCCTGGGGCTTGGCTGCTGAATGGGGTTAAACCATGGTCATCCTTGTTTGGTGCCCAACATGGTACTTGAAGGGTTTGAGATAATTACAGATCTCATTGGGATGTGCTAGACTGAATTTATATCTGTTAGTGCTGTTTAGCTGGTAATGAGTGGGCACCTATTCTTGCCATGGGGCTCACTTTCCTGACTGCATGTCGGAGCCTAGTGCTACTTAGTGACTGTTTTTTGCTTTTGCTGCTTGCTGTAGTGCTCTGCTACTTCTCACCTTATTGAATTGTGCCTGGGAACATCTTGATAATAGCCATGGTGATGTTTGCCAGCTTGGGCTGGCAGGTGGCCAGGGTGCTCCTGCTGGTTTTGTGCTGCTGCACTGGACAGGCTGGAACATTGCTCTGAACCTGAGCTGAAGTTCAGAGGAAGCAAACAACTGCTGGTGCTTGGTTGCTGGCTGGGGTTAAACCACGACATCTGGTCAATTAAGGCAATGGAGCACTGAAGAGAGCTGGCTGTTGGACCAGTGCAAGTGGTCACTGCACTCCCACAGATATAATGAACATGAGGAATGGCTGGGAAAGGAATGAAAAAGACTCTTTCAGTTAGAAGATAATTCCTATCCAAGAAAAGGGAAAGGAAGACAGCTAATGTTACATTTGTGTTTTACAATTAGTAATCTGAGAGCATTGCTAACTGAACATGAGTGATTTCCCTGCATCATATTCCAGTAGCTGACCAGTGAGGAAAAAGAAAGGAGTGAAGAAAGATGAAGGTACCAGGGGAGCACCAATGTGAGATCAGGATGCACTCTCATTCATTTATGAAAAGTAATATTTAATGTGGTTGTCAGTACTCAGGGATCAAAAAGGGGTTTTTTTCTAAGGGTATGAAGTCTCCATGTGATATGTCAACAGTCTAAGAAACACACTCCCAAGCTGACAGGAATTCAAGAAGCTGAAATTCTCTAGAGGGTTCTGCTACATTGTATATAAAGCAGGTACTGACATTCCTGCAAATATTCTGGGTCACAAAATGAAGTTTAAAACCACATGTTGATAAAAAAAATACAGGCACAGATAGATCCAGACAAGCAGACTTCCATGTTTGCACCAGCAATAGAAGATGTTATCCTGACATGCACACCCATAATAAATAGATAGATGACAGAACAGACTGGATTAATCTGACAAGGAGACCCCTTCTCTAATATCCTGTTGGAACTGAAACACTGTGGAGCAGAAGGGCAGTGGTTACATTAGTTGTGTGTTTGGAAAAAAATGTCCTTGTTGGGGAAGCATGAAATTTGCTTCCAGTAAATGAAATGGGGAAGGATTTGAAAGGTCATCCCCTCCACAAATAACAGAATAAATGCTCACATTAGCCCCTACAATATCTTTGTTGTGTTCCTGCCCTCTAATAAATCAGAGTTCAGTTCATGTTCAGTATCAGTATTCTCTGATATATAAATAGATAAAATTATAAGGTAGTGTTTAAAATAAAAGCTACCACCAAAAAATTTCAAATGGACATTGCCTGATCAAAGCAGGAGTAAAAGAGAGGCACTGTAGTTTTACTCTGTTTTTCTCTATACAGTTCCTGAATTACTGACCATTTTAAGAGGAAACCTATAAATATATATGGAAAAAAAAAAACCAGACTACAAAGATAACACACCGAAATAATAACAAGTGATCAAAGAGGCAAAAAATTTCCAGTTATCATGGAAGAAAGTTGGGAAATCATTCATGTACATAAAGGAAGTAAAATGTTATGGACCCTTTATAAGCATGTATAAGCACAAAAGTTGATTAGGTTCTTTGGTAGAATGATGTTCGCATTACATCATATCATCACCTTCCATGGTATTATGCAGTCTTCTTGGGAAACCTCATGATTATTAAATCACTGTGGAAATAGGAATTGTTTTTAAGTTAGCTGGGAAATAAATATTCCTCAAAATTAAAGTAATAAAATATGGCAGCATACCTTGCCTTTCTGGTATCCTACACAGATAAGCTGAAATTCTGTTCAAATGTTCAATTGAAACAGACAGTTTCTATTCACAGTATCACCCAGGGAGTTAAAACACTTAGGCACCTTCACTCTTCCCGAAAACAAAAAATCAAATGAATGCAGTCTCATCATGCAGCAGAGGAGCCACTCATCCTGCCTGCACCCAGCACATGGCAATTTCACAGTGTCACTGTGTGCTCCCAAAGCAAAGGAAAAGCAGACCCTCAACACCAATAAACATCAGTTAGTTCTGGGTCCTGGTGCCAGAAGAACTTCTGGGGTTTCTTTGGAATCTTATATTCTAGAGCCACCCTAGAGGAAACCAGGAATTCACCTCCCATTCTGCTGCCCCATCACCCAGCCACCCCCATCATTCCTTTGTGGGCATTTTCCTGAAGGCCAAGGAAAGTGTGATCCTTTCTGGCACACTGGCTGGTGAGGGCACAGAGGGCACACATCTGCTACTGGCAGCCCCTAGTTTGACAATGAAAGTTCTCCCTTTGGACACAGGGCTTTGAGGCACTGCATTTCCCACGTGCATGGAAATGATATCATAGCATAGCATAGGATATAATTTCTTGTCAGGTGCTGTGGAGGGCACTTTAAAGATCAAGTCCATCAAAGGCCCTCTAGAAACAGCACTGGCATAATCATACTGCATCACGGTGGAAGAAAAGGGATAGAAGACTTCTTGATGTCACTTTGTTTTACCCCAGTGTCTAGTGTGTCTCACACAATTTGCGAAGCACTTTCCAAGGGCAGACTGGATGCATTTGGAAATGCCCCTCTGTCCTGGCATTCCAAAGAGAGAGTCAGAAATAAGGCATCTATGCTCTGACTGAGAACTTGGAACTACAAACATCCATTCCTGATGTAAGAACCCAGCTCTGCATTTTGAAATGAAAATACACTGTGCTTTCTGAGACTTGGTTGTGTCACACTTCACCACACTCTACAACTGAGCTCAAAGACTTTGTGAAAATAGACAAAGACAACAAATTCAGTCCTTAGCTTCTTGAGAGCTGCACTGGTGTTCACAGCTGATTGTACAGCTTTTCTTGATTACCTCTACAGTAAGAATCAAACCAAGAACTTTTTACAATGAGGATTCTCAGGTATTGGAGCAGGTTACCCAGAGAAGTTGTGGAGGATCCACCATTGAAGATGTTCAAAACTGAACTGGACAATGTCCTGAGCAATCTGCTCTAGTTGACCCTTCAGAAGGACAGGGTGGACTAGATTCCTAGACAGCTCTCCAACTGGAATGATTCAGGGAAATTTATTTTGCTTTGCAATTAATTATGATATTTTGATTTCCTATTTTTTCATGAAAGCAGACAGCTAAGGAATGAAAAGTGGCAGTATTAACATGACTTGAAATAAAACATGAAAAAATTGTAATTTCTCTTGTGTAAACTAAACCTTCCAAACAATAGCATATCCAAGCTAGAATTCCTGACAAGGTTTTCAAGAAATTGGGAAAACTTATATGAAATGCTATCTCATGGCATTTCATTTCAAATAACATAGAATGTTATTGTATGTAATTTGAAAGATCTGCAAAAGATCTTTGCAGTTGTATATGGAAATTATTTTAGGCTAAAGGGATTTATTGAAAGGACAGAAATCACAAAGATATTTTCTACCTATGAAACACAAAGTAGATAGAGATTTTTAATTAAATGTATGCTTGGAAATAAATACTCACAGAGCTGAGAAAGTAAAAAGTGCTAAATTTGTTAACATCCCTTCCTCCTTATTTCATAATAATTTACACGTCACAGGTTTATTTTAAGACTACATTTACCACCCAGACAACTAAGCATGAGTTAGCAAAGCATGAACATGAGTCAACAACACAGCCTTGTGGAGGCGACAGCCAACAACATTGGGGGCTGCATTAGCAAGATAGTAGCCAGCGCTTTAAAGAAAATCATTATCTTCCTCCTTTCAGCAGACCTCATCATCACTGTTTGCCACTGTCATTTTAAGACAGAGGTGCCACAGACTCCCTGAGGATGGGCCCAGCCATACTCACGTTGGATCCTGCTGGCATTGGCTGTGACCAGCTGAGGCCAGGCCTGGTTTCTCCTCACAGAGGCCACCCCTGCAGGCCCTCTACCAAACCTTAACATTTATGAGAGAAAAGTCACGATGAAGTAGTCAAATACTGAGGCAGGTTGCCCAGAGGCTGTAATATGTACCCTTGGAGGTAAGTCCAACTCATCTGGGCAAAGCCCTGAGTGACCTGGCCTAGCACCCACAGCAGCCCTGCTCTGAGCAGGGCACATGTGAAATGAGTGACAAAGGATCCTTCCAACCCAAGTTACTCCATGATTCTACAAAACTGTTGGAATCACTTCTAGGCTCAGTAAATGTTTGAAAGACACAAAAATACAGAGACCAAGCAGAAAATGTTTGCTAGCATTACTGCTAGCAAGGGGACAGGTTTACCTTTCAGAATAAATAAATATTACCACAGAGTTTGTGACCAGAGATAGCAGGCAGCCACGGGCAGAACAGAAGAAGAGCCCTGCTCCAAGTAGAGGGAAATGGAGGCTGAAGGGGCAAACTGAAGAAGAGTTTTCAAACAAAAAAATAAAAGACTGTGAAGCAGGGAGCTTCACCAATGAGGCACATGTTCATTTTTAATTTTGAACACTGAGCAGAAGGTCACACATGCAAGAAACTGCATTTGCTCTCCCTATCCTGGTGTTCCTCAGCTAGGAGCTGGCTCAGCCCTGGAGCCATTGTGACACTTAGGCCACAACCAAAGTCAGGTCTGTATTTGTGAGCCTGCCTGGGTTTTTCCTAAAAGACACCTGGGCTGAATTATTCTTCTTGCTTCTTGCAAGGTAAAGACGCCTCAGAGACAGACAGTGGAACATGCTGTGGAAGAGAGAAGGTTCTGGTGCTGCAGTTTTGGAGTAGGGTTGAGCCTGGGTCTCCTGCTCTCTTGAGAAATGATCTGACCTTGAGTGCTGTCCAACAGAGACACAACTCAGTCACCTGAATGGTGAACAATCTGCTTGTTATTTTGCTTTTCAGGTTTTTCTGTTATAGCTGCTCTTGCCTGATTTATGTGGACTTCAGGTGGGATGTGTCAGGCATAGTCTGACAACACCTAGAGATAAGGCCACTAGGAATATTAGAAATTAATTGATTACAGGGCTGGGTCCCTGCAGATCTTGAAAAGAGGAAAACACAACCCACTTAAATGTGAGGCACCAGCTATCCCTGTCAGCTGTCTTCTCAGGCATGTCAAGGATCTATCAGCTTGTTTGACCATCCAAATAAAATGTCCCAACAATGGAGGTCCCCATCTTTCTTCACTTGCACCACCATTCAGTGGATTTTTTCCACAGGATGATGAACAGTAATTGAAGTCTTTTGTCTTTTCTCTTGTACTTGCTTCAATCAAGGTGAGATTGATTCCAATAGGGATAGGCTCTAGCTCCTATATACAATTAAATCATAATGATAAGTGCATAATTAAATCATAACAAGATACAACAGGAGCTGAATAAAATAATATCTTATAATTTCAACAAACAAATATAACGGTAATTACATAAACCTATTGTAAGGTTGTCTACAAGTACAAAGTCACAATATGTTCTCAAACAGGCATATCCATTCCCTCAGAGTATTCCCTCCAGGGGATAGTCTACAGCTCTATTGTGATTTAATTCTGACACAATGATTGAGTATATAGTATATACCATAGCATTGTGCATTGTTAAAACAAAAACTGTGCCTTTACTGCTGGTTGGATTATAAATGAAATTAACTAGGTAACACCAAGAGTGGAACTTGCATTATGTCAAGTTGCCTTTTGAATTTCAGTGGGCAAATTGCTTTCATCTCCTTTATCATTTCTGCTGCAGTAAATTGCACCCACAACTGAGAAGCATGTGTGGTGCAGAATATCCTAGAGTCACCATACTGATTGGCACAAATAAAGAAGTGACAGTGTTGCGTTCCAATGTGGGAAACTGCAAGGAGTTGTTTTAAAAATAGATGGTCAGGAACAAAATTAAGCCAAACGAGGCAAACATTGTGTCTGAGAACCGTTTGTTGGTAATGAAACAAGTAAAAAGGGGTTACCCTACTAAAGAGGGCTAGAGAAGACAGAGCAGGAGAAAGAAAAATGGGAGGGAGACGGGGAAAGAGGGAGAGAGAGAGGAGACAGAGGGAAAAAGAGGGCATTATTACCACCAGAGGTCGGGGAGCACCTGGACATCCACGAGGCGGGGGCTGTGCAGGCTGCCTGCTGGGAACAGCCCCCATGGCAATGGGACACCGGACACGCGGTGCGGGGCGCTCAGGCAGGAGGTGCAGAGGCCTGGACAGGATCGCAATGAGGACCACAGTGGTGGGCAGGCTTGGAGGCAGGCAAGGCTGGATGCAGGGGGCTCAGGCAGGGACGCAGAGACGAAGCAGGCAGAGGGTCGGTCAGGGACACAGAGAGGTGGGACAGACATGAGGGAGAGCAAGAGCCAGCAAGGGCAGAAGAGCCAAAATGCAGGACTCCAAAAGCAAGTTCAAAAAGCTTGCAAAGAGTAAGCCAAAGGACACAACAGCTCCCAAAGAGCCCCCAAAGCTTGTGATGCAGTTATTTTTATGGCCCTGGCTCCTCCCCAAAACTGCATGGTCACAAGAGACCACTGGCCCAGTCCAATGTCCCACTGCAGTCCTTTGGCAGAGAGCTTTTGCCATCTGACTGCAGAGTGTCTCTGGGGTACAGCATCTTCGATGTTCCCCTGCTGACTGCCTGTCCCAGGTGAGACATGACATGGTTGCCAGGCAAAGTCTCCCCAGATACAAGGCTTTGCTCCATCTTCTCCTAGCTGCCTCCTGGACATGGCACACATGCATCCCTCCCCCATGTGCCCCTGACAACCATTGGTGAGTGATGATCAACTGGATGTCCTGGTCTCCTTCCGTCGACAAATGTTGGAGAATGCGGGCAACAACGCTGTGAGCACCGCTGCGGGCAACGATGCGGCAACGTTGAACCCCTGTCCTTTTTTCTCGGATTACAAAGAAAAAAGGGAACTCGCCACGGTCCGGAAGTTGGGTGGGGGTCCTAGCAGCGGGACGGTGCTGGATTATTTACAAAGACTGGATTATTTATAAAAAGCACCCTTGAGGTTCACATCCGTGACTCAAGCCACCTACGTGCCGCCGGAGCCTGGGAGCTGCTACAAGTGCGCACTGAATGGGTATGGATAGGCAAGCGGCATATGATTTATTCTCCTCATATTTAGAAAAGCGAGGGGTAAAAGAGATAGATTTAAAAAAGGAATTACCGGGGTTGTTAGCTTATGGTCATTCTATAGGTATGTTTACTAACCCACATACAGTACATGAGCTTTCAGAGTGGAAAAATTTTGGAGAGGTGTTAATGGACTCTGTGTTAGATGGGGATAAATCAGCTAAAAAGTTTGGGAAATTATGGCGGGTGGTGTATAATGCATTGCTTCAGCAGGTCTCTGAGAGAAAGGCAGCAGAAAGGGCTACAGAAGCTCATAAGAGGAATATAGGATATGGTCGTGAGGATGATCCCTTGGCACCTTCTGTAACTAAGATACTTATGCCTAAAAATCCCCAGCATAGTGGTGTTGAGGACATGCCTTTAGAAAGTGCGGAACCGTCTGCGCCTCCCTTGTCTGAGGGGGAAGGCGAGCCGGGTGGGAGAGGTAAAAGCAAGCCAGCTTTGCCTCCACTGCCGGCTTCAGGCGGGTCGGATGGTGGGGGGGGCAAGCCAGCTCTGCCTCCGCCGCCGGCTTTGCCTCCGCCGCTACCCCCGAGCAGGCCGGCTCCGGTTACAGCTCCAGCGGGGGGGGCCCCTTCCCCCGCGCGAGCCGGCTCCGCTCGAGCGTGCTCCGGTTTCAGCTTCGGCGGGAGGGGGGCTCCTTCCCCCGCGCGCGCCGGCTTTGCCTGAGCAAGCTCCGGTTGCAGCTACGGGGGGGTCGCTTCCCCCGCGCGAGCCAGCCTCTGCTTTACTGCCTTCCCAATGCAAAAACTCGGCGCCTGCACTAAAATGCCAGCAGCATAGCACCTCCAAAGAGCCAGCTCCCATCCCAGGGGCACACCATGATCTATGGGGGGAAATGGCTAAACAAAGGAGGGAAGCTTGGTCTGCTTTGGCAAAAGAGGCGATGCAAATGGGAGATAGTGAAGCCGAAGAAATAGCTTCTAGTCTTGCATGTCCGGTTACTTATACACCACAATATGATGCACAGGGGAATTTAATGCATAATGTGGCAGCATATTCTGCCTTAGATTGGAAGTTGTTAGCTCAGCTACGTTCTACAGTTAGTCAGTTTGGTGTAAAAAGTGAACCTGTTAAGCAAATGTTAGATTATCTCTTTAACACTCAGATTTTATGCCCAAATGATTTAAAAGGGATAGTGCGTTTAATATTTACTCAGCATCAACAATTATTGTTTAATGCACATTGGCAAGCATTAGTAAATGAGTCAGTTGCTGTACAACGGGCTCCGGGAGATCCATTGCATGGAGTGACAGTGGATGAACTTATGGGATTAGGAGCATTTCTGCGTACAGAGGCACAGATGATATTGGGACCAGATAAGCTTAGAGAGGCTATGAGATTGGTGCGTACAGCGATAGATATGGTTAAAGAGCCAGGGGGATTACCAATTTATATGGGTATTAAGCAAGGTAGAGAAGAATCATTTGGAAATTTTATCGATAGGGCGGCTGCTGCTATAGACCGGGCCGGTGTGGCAGACTACCTTAAGGGGGCGATATTGAAGCAGTGTGCCCTTCAAAATAGTAATCCAGCAACCCAAAGAGTATTATCTACTTTGGGAGCAAATTGGACCATTGAGGAAGCATTAGAGCGAATGGCATTAATGCCAACTGCTTCGCAGGCATTTCTAGTAGATGCTATAAAGGAGTTAGGATTGGGGTTACAAAAGCAGGCAGAGTCTAATCAGAATCAGGTGTTAGCTGCTCAGAATCAGGTGTTAGCTGCTCTTGCTCCTCTCCGAAGTGGCTCACTGGCATCCAGCTCCCACAACACCACAGCTTGTAGACGGCGGTCGGGAAACTGTCAGCAGAGCGCGTTTCACGGGGGCCGCACCCAGACACAAGTAGCTGCCGTGACATCAGAGACACCAGCACCAGCTGCCGCGACATCGCAGCCACCTCCTGTCTGCAACCCGCAACAACAGGGAGCCTCGGTTTGGACTTATCAGCCGCAATAGAAATAATAATAATGACTAATCTTCCTGAGAAAATACCAACTAGAGTAAAGGGTCCTCTTATATTAAATGGACAAACATGTGGAGCATTATTATTAGGACGCTCTTCTACAACTATGTTGGGATTATTTGTTTTGCCTGGAGTTATTGATGCAGACTTTACAGGGGAAATACAAATCATGGCTTACACCCTCTATCCTCCAATTAAAATTACAAAAGGACAACGTATTGCACAATTGATACCACTATCACAAATGACCTCTGGAATACAACCATTTACTGAACAAGCACAGGATGAAAAAGGTTTTGGCTCCACTGGTGTTACACTTTTAACTGTGGATTTACAAAACAGACCAAAGCAAAAGGTCACAGTTACTTATGGGCATCAAAGCATAACCCCTTATGGATTATTGGATACAGGAGCAGATACCAGCATTATTTCTCCAGAGGCATGGCCACAGCATTGGCCTCTATTCCCATCAGCAAACATGCTCACCGGAGTAGGAGGATTTACATTGGCAAGCAGGTCGCCTTCTTTGTCTGTGTCCATTGAGGATCAACAAATATCTGCTGTGTTTTCAATTGTGCAACTGCCTCCTACAGTCTCCTGCCTAATTGGAAGGGACATTTTAACACAACTGGGAGTGGTGTTAACTAATCAGCACCCTTTGGGGTAATTGCCATCGCTTGGACTTTCCCCATTCCACTCACCTGGAAAACAGATACACCGGTGATGGTTAAGCAATGGCCTCTAAAAGGGGAAAGCCTTATGCATGCTCATGAATTAGTGGAGGAACAATATTCAAAGGGACATTTACGACTTTCCACGAGCCCCTGGAATACACCTATTTTTGTGATCAAAAAGAAATCAGGGAAATATCGTTTAATACATGATTTGCGGGCTGTAAATGATCAAATGGAACCTATGGGGGCCTTACAGCCTGGTCTTCCTAATCCAGCTATGATTCCAGAACACTGGCCACTCTTAATCATCGACTTAAGGGACTGTTTCTTCACCATTGCCCTGCATCCTAATGATGCAAAAAGATTTGCCTTTACTTTACCAGAAATAAATCGTGGAGAACCAGATAAAAGATTTGAATGGATTTGTTTGCCACAGGGCATGCGGAATTCCCCGACTTTATGTCAGCTTTATGTTGATGCAGCATTGCAGCCATTACGTCGCAGATGGCCAGCTACTATAATATATCATTATATGGACGATATCTTGTTTGCACAGCAACAACCATTTTCCTCTTTGCAGATTGACATTATTAAAAATACTCTTGCTTCATATTCACTTGATATTGCTTCAGAGAAAATTCAGACTACAAAGCCCTGGAAATATTTGGGATGGACTTTGATGGATCAAAAAGTGATACCTCAAAAATTGGAGTTACAACTGGACATTAAGACTCTATATGATGCACAGAAATTACTGGGGGACTTACAATGGCTAAAGCCTATTGTGGGAATACCGAATCATTTGTTAGAAACCCTGCGGCCTTTGTTGAAGGGTGTTGACCCTACTACTCCTGTATGCCTGACGCAGGAGCATCGTCTTGCCTTGCAACAAATCAGTGACTGTGTACAACAGGGGTACGTGTCTCGTTGACAACTCGACCACCCTATTGACCTTACTATCTGGAATAGCCCTTGCCACCTGCTTGGTGCTCTCTCTCAACAACAGGAGAAAACGGGGGAGATACGGGTGTTGGAATGGTTGTCTCCACCATTACAGCATAAGAAAACAATACGTTCAAAAATTGAACAATTGGCTGCATTAATTAAAAAAGGACGTCTCAGAATTCTTGAAGTGGATGGTAGAGAACCTGCTACCATTAGACTATCTATGGAAAAAGAAACCTTGGACTGGTACCTGATTAACTCAAAGGATTTACAGGAAGCATTATTGACATCATCTGCAAAAGTGGATACCAGCAAATTAGTGCCTAGAGTTTTGCAATGGATGACAGAATGGAACTGGATTACTCGACCCTTGAGAGAAGATTGCCCTATAGAAGGAGCTGTTACAGCCTTTACCGATGCAGGAAAGAAGTCAAGGCGTGCTGCTGTCACTTGGCAAGAAAAAGGACAATGGAAACATCAAATCATCACAGCAGACCCTGCGGATAGTTTACAAACTTTGGAATTGTTGGCAGTAGTATGGGCAGTATCCAACTTACAGGGACCTTTAAATGTGGTTACAGACTCTATGTATGTTGCAGGAGTAGCCAAACGAATAGAGGAAGCAGCAATTAAGGAAGTGAATAATAAACGATTCTATGAGTTGTTGGTACAATTAAGGAAAGCTCTACGGGAAAGAAATGCAGCGTATTCTGTGCTTTGCATTCTCCTCCTGAGGAATTGGACCTTTTTGGCAGTACAAACACCAGTTTGTCTAACACTACAGCTGGTGGATGGTTTAGCTTTAAGTCTTCAAACCGACCAAAAGAAACATGGGCCACCCTAGATTCATTCCTGAATGTGAGTGAAATCTCTCCACAGCATTACAGTAAATGTAACAGCACAAAAATCACTGCACCAATGAAATTACCCACGGGAATATTTTTAATTTGCGGAGACAGGGCATGGAATGGCATACCAGCTAGACCACAGGGTGGACCCTGTTATTTGTGTAAACTGTTATTGTTTCATCCTAATGTGTCCTTGCTAATGCACCTGAGTCAAAATTCAAACAGAAAGAGACGTAGCATACATGACTTAGACTGCAGCTCGATAGGAGATCCACAATTTTGGGGCACATTCAAACAAGTGGTTGTTTCAACTATCTTGCCGGGAGGATCTGCCAATAAGGCTATGAATTTAGCAAAGCAATTAGGGTGCTGGGCAAAGAGTGAACTGAACAAGACATCACAAATCCTAGACATGCTAACCACAGATGTGCAGAGTGTTAACCTTGCTGTTTTGCAAAATAGAGCTGCCATAGATTTTTTGCTTTTAGCACAAGGACATGGATGTGAAGAATTTGAGGGAATGTGTTGCATGAATCTGTCTGACCATTCGGTGTCCATTCACAGTAAGATAAAAGAACTACAACAGGGACTTCACAATCTGAAGGAAGAAGAAGGTTTAGGAATCGACGAATGGCTTAAAAGCTTAGGACTTGGACCGTGGCTAAGAAACCTTGTGATCTATGCTATAGGACTGCTGGGTGTAATTTTACTGTTTTTGCTGATTTTGCCTTGTGTTTTTAATTGCATTCAAAACATGGTCAGCCGTACAATAGCAAAAACCTGGCAAGCTAATTTCCTTGCACAAGAAGAAAATGGGGGAAATGTGGAGAGCTTTAATGTGGAGAGCTTTACTAATAGTTGGTTAGCTGAGAAAAGCCATGCTGACATATTGCCACTGGTCAAGCTGAGAAATCAGCAGTCAGCAAGCTGAAAGGAGATGTCAGCAGCTTGCAATCAGTGGCCTTGCTGCAACATGGAGAAAGGGAGTAGAGATTAGTCCTGAATATCTCCTAAGAATATGTAGAAAGTATCAAAAGTAGGACCATAGGAATGTAAAAGTAGGTGTAACTGCTGATATGTAACTAACCAATCCTGAGCTCAACTTTTGCAATATGCATGAAGTTAATTACGAACTGTATTTAACCCGCTGTGCTGATCAATAAAATTGGGCCTGTGATGATCAACTGGATGTCCTGGTCTCCTTCCGTCGACAGGTGAGGCATAGCAAAACTGAACTGGCTCCTCACAGAGGGCCTCCACCTTGTGGGTTGAGTTTGTTTATGTGTGAACCAAATTTAGTTTGTGCTGGTAATGATTGCTCCAGAAAGAAGGATAACTAGTCCTTCGATGATTAGTTTGATCTTCAGATGCATGGCATCATTATCAGTATCATTCCTAGGAAGAGAAAACAATATGAGTCCTGGAGTGGTTAGTCCAGACAGTGGCTCAAGGTGTTGAACAGCTTGGGTTGGTGACACAAGTCTTTTCCCACTCAGGATATCTCTGCTCTGTCTCTTTAAATGCAGCTGAGTTGAGCAGTAAAGATCACTTTGGTCTGTCAGGGACAGTTTGGCCTTAACATTCCTCAGGTAGAATCTCAGCTTTCAATTCATTGAGTGCTTGCCATACTACTGTTGCTGCTTCCTCCGCCTTTTTGGTGGACGGCTCCGGCGATTATAGTTACCCTCCATAAGTGGGATCCCCTCTGAATTTGCCTTACCAGTTTTGCAAAATTTAGAACAGCAGTGGTTAAAGGCATGGAATATCAAAACCCAGAATGTTTTCAATACGAATTTTAATTGAAGAGTGAGAAGCTGACATCAGCTTCTCGATACCTCCTCCTCTTGTTTTTCCCAATCGCGCTCCGCAAGCATTGCCTCTGCCTGTGCTCACCTGTTGTTGTTATATTTCTAGAGTCCCATACCTTGGTTTGGTGTTTTCTTATGGCTGTAGATCTTCACATCACTGACTCCTTCTTCTGCATGTTGTTCCTTCTTAGCCAGGACTCCTCTCTGGCCAACCCACCCCCTTTTATCCCAGCTACCTTCACTAGCCACAGCTGCAGCCCAATGAAGGACATCACAGCTGCAGCCCATCAAGATTGACTGGGACATACTGGGGCAAGGCCTATATACAGATATTGAAGTACAATACAGATATTTTACTGGGACTCAAAGGCCACCTCTACTATACTCATCGTCCCTTTCCTGACCCTGCTGAGCTGCGAGCAGCCCCTGTGCCTGCAGCTTCTTGGAGCGCTCCAAGCAATGCATCCGCCAGCAGCCTCTCTTCCTTCTCCTGCTGGCGCTCAGCGGCGAGCAGCCTGCAGCCTACTCTCCCTTTCCCTATCGCACTCACAGCAAGCAACACTTGCTACCGAAGCCTATTTCCTCTCTCATTTAACTGATCCTGCAGTCCTTTCACCAAACCCTGCTGAGACGCAATCATTTCTCCCCTGCCTGTTTGTTGGCATACCTTTCCTTTTGGGCAAAAAATAGCAGATAAAACGGCTTTACTTTCCCCCTTCCATACCTTTTACCACATTTATCCATTTAAGCCCTGCCTCAGCGCTATTTGAATTAGCACATACTACACCTGGGGAAGTTGGACACACCTTATATTCTTCCCATCACTACCTGGCTGTAATTAATGGGTATGGCATTCTGCCCATGACATCAAAAAAGGGATGGCACACCCTTAATGTGAAGGGAGCAGCCATGATTTGTAAATGCTCATGGTTGAAAGAAACTACAAAAATTGGAGGGTCCACAAAAAATCACAAAGTTTTATTATACATTTGGCATGGAAATTGGAATGCTAGTCCTTGAGCTACTATAAAGGAAGGGAGGGAGGGAGGGAGGGAGGGAGGGAGGGAGGAAGGAAGGAAGGAAGGAAGGAAGGAAGGAAGGAAGGAAGGAAGGAAGGAAGGAAGGAAGGAAGGCCAAACAGTAATTCACTGGAATCTCATTTTGAAACTTCCACCAAATGCAACATAACAACAAAGAGAGATTGTGCCTTCATCCAAAAAATACAAGAAACCTTGACTTGCTGGAAGTCCTATGACCAGTTCCTGGCCCTGCTCCAAGGAGTATATTTTATCTTATTAGAACTTAATATAAAGTGCATGAATAGGCCAGGCAACAGGGATAAGCATTTAGATTCTGGGAGAAGACTGGCATGCACTACCCGCTTGAACACCACTCTGAACTGAGAGTTGGTGGAGCCATCTTTCCAAGCTGTCAGGCAGATTCCCAAGCCTCAGTTTACCTAAAGGCATCGGCCTGTGCCCAGTGGGTACCCTGACTGGGTAGCTACTGCCACCAGGCCAGTTCCTAGGTTTCAACAAGTTAGGAGCTAAAGAAAATAGCTTCTAAGTGTCTGTCTGAGAAATACCTGTCTCAGAAAACCTGCGCATGGAAAAAGGAATCACCAGGATCCAACCTGCCCTAAGTGCTGATTGCAGCAGGAGATATATAACCTTGCTCAGAGCCTGGCTGGCTCCTTTATACTCACAGGTGTGTCAAGCCTGTCTTCCCTAGATGGGATTGAAGAAATACCTACAATTTTCTGCAAGTACTTGCAGAAGAGAGTTGCTTCTCTCAGAGGCAAGAAGTGCCTGCCTGTGACACCTCTCTAGTAATGTCACATCTTAGCTTAATGTTCTCAGCCTGAAACCACTCAAATCACTGCCACCAGTGTCAAGAACACCAGGCTGCAAGACAGTTTTTGGACTTGGAAAGATTCTTTCTATCATTGCTACTGCATAAAGTTCTGGCATATCACACCAGTGGTACTCCTGTGACTTGCCAATTGGAATAGCTAACCCTTGTTTCAAAGTCTTTTATTTCTTCTGCTATCACTTTTCTGTTTTCAAAACGAGTACGCTGAGAGATACAAATCACCACTGTCTGTGTTTTGCTCTCAGATGGAAGAATAATGCATAGTAGTGAAGCAGCGACTGCAGCAGCTTCGGGGAAAACGCTGAAAAAGCCGATGACGTCTGCAGGCTGAAGGGAAGGCACGGGGCCGTGCCGGGAAGCGGCCGGGTCACCACGGAGCCAAAGGCGGGATCCGGGCAGCGGTTCAGCACGGTGGGCGCTGCAAACGAGCTGAAACCCGCGGAGCCAGAGCCAGGGGGAACACGGAGGGCAGGGGGAACACGGAGGGCAGGGGGACACGGAGGGCAGGGGTGACACGAACCCGGGGCGGGGCGCGGCGGGGGGAGCCGGGTCTGCCCGCCCGACTCCCACCTGTTAGTCCCAGGGAGGCGGCGGAAACCCCGCTGAGTCACGGCAGGGGCGGTTCCGCCCGCTGAAAAATGCGGTCCGAGGTTCTGCCGGGCAGAGGGCGGCTCTGAACTCCTCTCCCTCTTTCTCTCCTCTCCCTCTCTCCTCTCCTCCGCCGTCCGCACAGACCGCACGGTCGGGCCCCGGCGTGGGACGCTCCCGCGGCGAGGAGCTGCGACCGGCAGCCCGTGCCCGCCTGGCCCATGGCGGGGCCGCGGGACCCCGCGGAGCGCTGCTCCTGCCGCAACACCAACTGCGTGGAGCGGCCGCTGCGCCGGCTCTTCGAAGGGCTGGCGAGCGGCGTGGCCGCCTGCCCCTGGCCCTTCGTGCTGGTGCCGCTGCTGCTGTCGGGCGGGCTGGGCGCCGGCTTCGTCTTCCTACCGCAGCGGCAGGAGAACGACATCGAGGGGCAGTTCACGCCCACGTGGGGGCCCGCCAAGGCCGAGCGCGACTTCGTGCGGCGGCACTTCCCCACCAACGACTCGGAGCGCTTCTCCGCCGCGCGGCTGCCCACCGAGGGCGCCTACGCCGCCCTCATCGCCGTGGCGACGAACGGGGCCTCGGTGCTGGACGCGGCGCCGTGGGCAGAGGTGCTGCGGCTGAACGCGACCGTGCACGACGCCGAGTACGAGCGGCTCTGCGCCCGCACCGACGGCGGCTGTGCCAGCCCCAACGAGCTGCTGTCGCGGTGGGGCCATGCGGGACCGCAGGACCCGAGGAGCCTCCGCTTCCCCGTCAACGACAGCATCTTCCTGGGGACCGCGCTGGGCGGCGTGGAGACGGACGGCGGGCAGGTGCTCAGGGCGCGGGCCCTGAAGCTGCAGTATTACCTGCGGGAGGACGGCCCCGAGGCGCAGGACAGCCGCCAGTGGCTGGAGGGCTTCCTGCAGAACATCTCGTCCAAAGTGGCGGAGCTGCATCTCGGCTCCATTCAGGTAACGCAGGGGCCGGGTACGGCCGTGCGGAGCCGCCGAGCCCGAAACGCCCGAGCAGCCCCGGCGAGGGATGGAAAGGGAAAGGGAAATGGGAGGGTGGAGGGAATAGGCAAGTGGGCTGCAAGCTCCAGGCCAATGCTCCTCTGCCAACTTGGTGTTTGGCCTTGCTTGTGCTTGTGCAGAAAGCCCAAGAAGACGAAAAGTGTTTCAACGTTTCTGGTTGTTTTACCGGCAGGTGACTTACTTTACCTCACTGTCAAGACAACAGGAGTTTGAAGGAATTACCAAGAGTGTGATTCCGCTCTTCTCCGTGACGTATTTCTTGACAATAACCTTTGCAATCGTCTCTTGCCTAAGGTAAAATGTCTTTAAGCCATGGCTCAATGAGCAGTGATCTCTGCTGTTCTTTACCTCCTTCAGTTGGTTTCTGCTCTTGTCAAGTGTAGGCATTCCTGAAGCTGCAGAATTTCTGTAACATTTTATAACAATGACAATGTATTTCTCTGCCTTTTTTTGTCTACATATGTGTATCTCCCAGCTGCTTAGATGGTAAATGAAAACTTGAACAAGTGTTCAGTACTTAGTTAAGGTTCAGGTGGATGAGCAGTAGCTTCATAGATTCCTGCAAGTCTGGGTACAGCCTTAGTTGTTTTGCTTGCTAGTAGAGTCAGAACCCTACCTGCTGTCCACAGAGAACTTAACCTGCCCTTTCTTTGTGCTGATGGAAAGTGAACTCTTGCACACTCAACAGCTGTACAGCAGTGTCCGTACTGTGTCCTGTAGTTCCAAAAATTGAACTTGCAGGGTGAGTGGGCTGGTTTAGTGTTTGCATCAAGCATCATGCCTATTAGAGCATTTCTTATGGAATGCTTGAGCCAGCTTTCTCTGGAATTTTGGCAAAAGGCTTGTAGCCAACCCGACTGCTGAGAAAGTTTCTCTACATGGCACGTACTTCCTGAAAGGTGCTTCCACTGATATGCTACAGCAAGAACTCATATAAGATCAAAGACATTCTAGAAATTCACCATTTTTTTGGGTCACCCAAAGTCTCGCCTCATTAGTAGAGCTTATGTATCCTTATTTTGCCATCTATTGTTATTGATGCAAAGATCAGTACACATCCTCACTCTTCTGAGTATGGTTGGGCAGTAGTAATAATGTGTATAACATCTCCTAGAAAAATCATTTTGTGTAATCCTGACACCTAGGAACTCTCCTAGCAGCTTTCATCAGGAGTTATTCTGAGAGAGGGTATCACTGGTATGTGAGTACTTTTCATGCCAAACACCTTGGTGAAATATTTGACACATAACTAAGATTTTCCTTAATATTTTCAGACTGAGCTGTATAAGAAACAATATCTGGCTTGCAAGCTGTGGAGTGCTTTCTTCTGGCTTAGCTGTATTGAGCAGCTTTGGATTGCTGCTCTTCTGTGGAGTGCCGTTTGTGGTCACTGTAGCAAATGCACCATTCCTCATTCTGGGTAAGTAGAAAAAGTGAGTGTATTCAGATACAAAGACCAGAGTGAAGGTAAAACAGCCTAATGGTGTCAGTCTTTTATGATGTGAATGTCAGATAATACAACATTTTCTCCTGAAGTGAATGTAGGAGATACCCAAGTCCCCTCAGAGCACCTACGGAGGAGGGCAAGCCCCTCAGCTCAGCTCCGTGTGCCACAGTGGGACTGGAGATGGGTTCTGGTGCTGCAAGGGCAGCTTTCCCCAGAAGACAAAGCCTGATCCAGATCCCCTGCTACAGCAAGAAGATTGTAAGTGGGAGAGTGGTAAGCTTAGCACTTCTGGCATTGCTTTAGTGTCCCTGGAAGCGTAGCCAGGATGATTGATCCTCTGCAGTATAACATCTATGTACAAACCAGTCTCAGTCAGCTGCACAACTGAAGTGATGCACCATTTGTGCAAGCAGCTCCCCAAAAAACCCAAGGAAGATGGTATCATTGCATGCTTGTTACACAGACTGCTTAGCAGCCAGTGCTGAACTTTCCAAGTACTGATAGTGTTGCTGCCATTAGATATTGTTTCCAACTACATAATGTCGCTGAAAACAAATTACTGCTTTTAAAATCCTTACTGGTCTCCTGTACCATACATTCATCTGATCTTTTCTTGGGCTTGGTCTCATGCTGAGGAAAACACACGGAGTTCCCAGGCTGACAGAGGCTGTGCATCATCCGAAGATGTCCCATGCAAATGCTCCTTTGAGCGGGCATTGTTTCTTTATTTCCTGCATAATTCTAATGCATTTTTTCATCTACTTTTGCTTGCTCATCAATTGGAGTGGCTCTGATTATCAAAAAGCCCCTTTTGTATACCTGGGAAAGGGCTTAAGTCAGTCTCTTCAGATATAAAACACAGACTTTTGTCTTTCTTGCATTAAAGCAAACAAATTCTCAGTACATCAGAGGATTTGCTTTGACAGCTGCTTGCTTTCCGAAGCAGCCTGGCTCCCTGCCACCCAGTAGTACCTTTTGATGTGCTGCTTAATTCATCTTTGCGTGTTTACTGGCAATTGCCTGTTCAGGTAGCAGGTAATGATTTCATCTCTTCTGTGTTCAGCTAAATCTCACTCCGCTATTCACCCAGCCTTGCTTTCCCTTCTGTGTGATTAATTTTCAGTGAATAGAAGAGCCTTTGACAACATGGCAAAATACTGCAAGGTGTGAGATAATAATCTTGAGAGTTAGCAGAGGTGAGAGAAGCCCATTGGCTCTTCATTTTTGAACTTCAGCTCATTTGCATTTTAGCAAACACCCAAACCCAGGATCCAGTCTTCCTGGCAGGTTTTCCTAGGGGCCTGTCAGGTAATATTTGTGAGCACATCAGTATAGAGGTGAACCAAAATGAGTAATAAATCATGAATAAGTGCTGGAAAATAAACTGGAGAGAAGTGGAGGGCAAAGAGCATAAAAAAAGCTAAGCCACTGGAAAACTGGAATCACTCTTCTCCCATGTGGTAGCAGCTGCTCTTCTGTCTTCTGAGGGCAGAACAAGACATTATTGCTCTAAGTTGCTGCAGTGCTGAAGAAGAGATTCCAGAGATAATGGGGGATGCTTGCAGTGGTAAGAACAGTTGAACATCAGAATATGCAATGCTTTGAAATCTGTGTCATCTGCATCATGGACATCAGCAACAAGACACTTGTCAGAGATGCAGTAGGTGTGCTCATTCCTTCAGCAGAGTTGCTGAGGGATCAACAGCCCATCAGGTCACCAGGAGGTGCTGAAAGGTAATACATTCAGCCACACACAAAGGATCTGTTTTCCAGATTCTCTTGTAACTTGCATCAGTGCTCAAGCAGTGTTAGTCACCCAACTTCCTTTTCCAGATTTTATGCAGAATGAAATGCGATTAATGTTGTAGTTTGGTTGGGTGTTGGTGGAAGCTGCCACTTGCAGTGCAGCGTTAACAGTCTCTCCTCTTGCAGGGGTTGGCGTTGATGACATGTTCATCATGATTGCTTCCTGGGAACAAAGTTTAAGGAAAAAAGAGAAATCCAATGTTAAATCTCTGCTGGCTGAGACTTATTCAGAGGCAGCACTTTCTGTGACCATCACCACTCTGACGGATGTTTTGGCCTTCTTCATTGGCACCTGGACTGCTTTTCCGTCCGTGAGGTCTTTCTGCCTCTATACAGGGACAGCTTTTATCTTCTGCTATGTATATACCTTGACCTTCTTTGGGGCAGTTCTGGTATTAAATCACAAAAGGGAGCAAGGGAACCGGCACTGGCTGACTTGTATGAGTGTGGATGTAGGTAAAGATCAGGCTGAGAACTCCCGCTTGTACAATGCTTGCTGTATCGACAGCTCTTCTAGGCAGCCATCTGAGCCAGAAGGTGACCATCCAATGAACGTATTCTTTAAGAAGTATTATGGCCCTTTTGTTACAAATAAATGGAGCAAGGTGCTCATGGTGTTGCTCTACGGAGCATATTTGGCCGGCAGCATTTATGGGTGTACTCAGGTCAGGGAAGGCATCGATCTCCGAAATCTGGCAAATGATGCCTCCTATGTTATTCCATACTATGATGATGATGACAAATACTTCTCCACATATGGACCCAGGGTCATGGTTGCCATTAGTGAGAGTGTAGATTATTGGAACGAGTCGGTGCGCCTTGGTATTGAGAGCTGTGTACAGAATTTAGAGAACATTTCCTATGTAGATAAGAACCTCACAGAGTCATGGCTGAGAGTATACACAGAACTTGACAAAAGGGGTTTGATAAATATAAGCAGTAAAACTGACTTCTTAAATAACTTAAATGTACTGTTCAGAGCTCGTCCCAGTTTTGAGTGGGACATAAACAAGACTCAGGATGAAATAGAGGCTTCACGTTTCTTCATCCAGACAGTGAATGTGACATCAGCCGTGGATGAGAAGAATCTCCTCAATGAGTTAAGAGAGGCAGCCAAGCAGTGCAGCATTCCACTGAAGGTGTATCATCCAGCCTTCATCTACTGCGACCAGTACCTGGTAATAGTGCAGAACACTATTCAGAATGTTGTGGTTGCTGCCGGGGCCATGCTCGTTGTGTCCCTCGTGCTCATTCCCAACCCGTTGTGCTGCTTGTGGGTGACCTTTGCTATAGCCTCTGTTATAGTCGGCGTTGCTGGTTTCATGACGTTCTGGAACGTCAACCTCGATTCCATATCCATGATCAACCTGGTCATTTGCATTGGGTTTTCAGTAGATTTTTCTGCTCATATTTCCTATGCCTTTGTTACAAGTGGAGAGTCATCGGCCAATAAAAGGGCAATTGAAGCTCTGTCCCTGCTAGGTTACCCAGTTCTACAAGGTGCAGTTTCTACAATACTGGGCGTAGTTGTCCTGGCCGCAGCGAGCACCTACATCTTTAGGACATTTTTCAAGATCATGTTCCTTGTTATTTTGTTTGGGGCTCTTCATGGTCTTGTTTTTATTCCAGTGTTTTTAACATTTTTTGGAAACTTTGGCAGATCACCCAATACCATATCTAAAAAACTTGAGCTTGAGAAATTATAGTTTGTTTGTGACTAAGTTTAGTAAATTAAGTTTTACTTATTATATGTAGATTCAATTGTAATGATTGTCAGGGAATGTAAGACATGAAGAAAATTAAAGATAAAAAAAATAAACTCAACAGGGAAGCAAAGGCTTCAGAAAAGCCAGGCAAGAAAAATAATAAATTAAAACTTAGAGATTACATTTGCATTTTTAATTTTTGTGTCAACATGTTAATGTTGTTAAGTATTTTTTGTGTCTACTGAATGTATTATGTATATATATTATATATATGTATTATGTATATATATTATGTATATGTATTTTGTATATGTATTATATTTTTGTGTCTACTGAAGTTATTATAAACACTGACCACTGTGTCAGCTTAATGGACTACATAACATTTTGTCAGGACATGTGCACAGTGGGGAAGAGTAACTTCCACTCGTCTGCATTTCCCACCTGTTTGCCTTGGTGCTGTAACTCATCCCAACACTGAGCTGAAAGAAAGTTTTTTGCCCAAGAGACTCAAATTTGGATGTTTTACAGCAAAATTTGGATGTTTTACAGTAATTTTGTTTTACAGCAAAATGACAAGTGGTAAGAACTGTCTCAGACTGCAGTAACCCATAAGCCTTCAGGAGACAAAATGTGCTTAGGTTCCTAATGTAGCACGAAAAACCTTGGGGAAGACTCACCCCAAGGTGACTCCCATTTCCTATTCAAAGCCTTTTCTTGGTGTCCTGTTTTCTAGCTAAGGCTGAACATCTGGTACCCTTAAGAAGTTTGTGTGTAGCTTCTCTTGGCTACAGTCTGCAAAGGATGTGCTGTAGGTTATTGAACTTGCATGGACCTCCTAAGTATGACAGGGCAAGGACTCTCTAGAGAGAATCACAGCCTGATTTGGGACAAAATGAAAAGGCAACTCAGGTTTAAGCAGATCGGTCCTAAAACTGTAAACCCATAAATTCCATTCTGTTCATCCTGAGTAGCTTTCACTGAATAAGAGCTAAGAATAGATGAGAAGTGGCCTTTTAACTTGTAGGGGACAAGACAGAAGAGAAAAGTCAATTTATAACTTGTTGCCAATATCACGAATGACCCATTGGAAACAAAGTGAATGATGGAAACTGATGGAATTCTGGAAAAATTGGTGTAGAACTCATTAAACCATTCAGTCCAAATCTGCTTCCATGGAAGATTTCTTCTGACTGAGCAAGTGTGGCAGGGTCTGCCTCTGTTTCCTGTGATTCCTGGCCCATTTCATGAGACCCAGTAGACAGGGCAGGAGCCTTCTGTTTCTTCCAGAAGTTTTTGGAAGATCAGTGAAAGACTGAAATTCATATTAACCTTAGAAGAAATCTGCTCCTGAACTCAAAGTCAAAACTCCATGCTGAATCTCAGAATTACAGCTAGCAGCATTAAGTTTCCAGGACACTAAACACAAAGCTACATCTGGGAAAAAACAAATGCACTAGAGTGCCCACTTCTCCCATTAAATGTTTCACAGTCCATACTAGTGCCATAATGGCAAATGTTGCAGCCATTTATGCACTGATGATGCTGTGGAAGGAGCAGATGATGCTCTCATGTTGACCAATGCCAGAGGAAGGCCTCTTAATAAATGTGTGAGTGATGGGTTTGGAAAAAGGGAAAGATACTGCTCAGGGAAGTAGAGAGAGCGACCTATTTAAAGTGTGTACTCTCACCTCTCATCGTGTTGTTTGGCCATGTTTTAGAAGCAAAAATAGCTCTCATTGCTTCTAGCTCAAGTTTTCAAGCAGATCAATAGAGCAGAAAGTTAGCAATGGCTTGATTGCTCTATCTTCAAGGCCAGTTTAAAGGATTAAGATTTAGAACACTCTTCTGATATTTCAGCTGACTCAGGTCATCACAGAGTAAGAAGCAGCCAGGAGAAGGCCACAACTTTCAGTGGAACTTTGCATTTTGTGTTAAGCATGCTGGTAGAATTCTGTCATGCCAGCCTCAGGAATACAGAAAATTCAGAATTATGTCCAAGTTTGAATTTCTTATTTTTATGTGCCACCCTGCTTGTGACCACTTTGGAGGTATTTCAAAAGCAAACAGTGTATCTAAGCACTTAGCTCTGCCCCAATTTCAACAGCAGGAGGCTGTTCCTACATAAAGGAACACTTCCCTGACTGATTTCTGGAAGTGCTTTTGTGGTTGTGATGTGTTGACCCTGGCTGGACAGCAGGAGCCCACCAAAGCCACTCTATCACTCCCCTCCTTAGCTGGACAGAGAAAACACAGCAAAAGGCCAGTGGGTTGAGATGAAGGCAGGGAGAGATCACTCACCACTTACCATCATGGGCAAAACAGTTTTGAGTTCAGTAAAATGAGTTTAGTTGCCAACCAAATCAGAAATAAAACCAAATTTTAACACCACCTCTTCTTTCCTCTTTTCATTTTCACTTCCACTTTTCTCTACCTCCTCCCCCTCAAGCAGTAAGAGCAGGGTGGGGGCAGGACAGGAACTGGGGCTGCGGTCAGTCCATCACGGGTTGCCCCTGCTGCTCCTCCCTCCTCAGGAAGACTCTCACTCTAAGCCTGCTACCTCTGCTTCACTGACCTTGGTGTGTGCAGAGCTGTTTATCTCACCTACTCACTCCTCTGTCTCTGGCTGCAATTGCTCTTGGGCAGAGCTTCATCCCCTTCTTTCAGTGTGTTGTCCCTGAGGCTTTACCACCGGGGCTGATGGGCTCAGCCTTGGACAGGAGCAGGTCCTCCTAGAGCGGTCTGGCAGTGCTCTACTGGACACACGGAAGCTTCTGGCATCTTCTCCCAGATGCCACCCATGCAGCCTCCTCACGACAAAAACCCTGCCACACAAACCCAACCCAGTGCTCTCCCATCTCTGCCCAATAATACGAAAGGAGAAATTCCAGCTCCTAGGTGCTCCCAAGAGCCCCAGCCATCAAATCCAATGCCTCAACAGACAAGTTTCTTGGAATATGTTCCACACACAAAACCAACTAGGAATGACAGTGAACTCCTCAGTAATACTTGTGCTGTTAAATTGGCCAAAAAGCAAAGATACCCTTTACACTTTATGGCTAATCTTGTAATAATCTTTCACAGCCCAATGATACATCACTTTTTTTTCTTTTTGATACTATCCTATGCATATAGCAAGAAGCTTTTGAATAAGAAAAGTTGGACTTCAAGAACTTACCCCCATAAACAAGATCATTCAATACAGATTTTAGTAACTTCAAACAAGAAAAAGATTTTTTGCTTCTCTTATATGCAAATTCACATTATTTAGCTGGAAAAGATCCCTTCCAAGTCCCACTACTGAAGCAGCAATTGAAAAAAAGGTGTGAATTTCTAGGGAGAACATTCCCTAGAAATCTCACTAAGAGAGAGTGCAATTTTGCCATAATTCTTAAATTTATTTACAATTTTAAATGTTGTATACACCTCAATTTACATACTAGGGAACTTGGTATTACATTTTATAGTAATTTACAGTGAATAAGAAGAAAACCAATGTGCATAATTAAAATTAACCTTTATTACTCCAAAACCAGATGTCAAATATGCAGTATACTTCTGTTTCTATTGGCATATTTCCAAAATACATGTACAACTGTAACTAGTCAGCCTAGATATTTCCTATACCGTTTTATAATATTTGGAAGTTCTCCCACGCTGAGCAGGATGCCACTATAGTAAGTTGACAAAAAGAGGCAAAAAAGAAAGTTGATCTTCTTTTGAAAGGGGGAAAAAAAAAGCATGTGCTCTTACTAAAAATACTAGGTTATAATCAAGCATTACACTCAGAAAATTCTAAAATACTATGTTACTCCTAGTTTTAGGTGTAGCTACCAGTTTCCATTCACATTTCTTGGCACCAGCCCAACTATTTTAATGTCCAAATATGGTAACCCTCAACATTAATATGCTAATACATGCCCTCTCTGCAACAGCAGCTTGTAATCCCACAACACTACAACTGATTGTGCAGAAGGATTATGATCAAGATGTGTTATTCCTAAAATCCAGTTCCATGAGATCAGAGGAATACTGGCATATAATTGCTAGCCATCACTTCCACTTGATTGGAAACTAGTCTTGTTTTCAAAACCTTTTTTGTATTTTCTCAGAATTTCCCAAGGTTTCTGTAAGGGTTGAAAGAAAATGTTTTATTTCCCTACTTCTACCATAGAACAGAACTAGGAATGTTATTTGAAACAACACATGCTTCAAACATTTTCTGAATTACTTTTCAGTGAGTGACGTTGTCCTCTTCGAAGAGATTATCTGTTGGATTATCAAACGCCATACATAGTATTAATAGAAACTAGTTCTGTAGAATTTCCAGCAGTGTAAAAGCACTGTCATCAAAGCACTGTCATCTGCCTACTGCAGTAATAAAAATTTTAAGAAACTTGTCAGCAGCACATGAGAGGTCACAGGTATTTCTCTTATCCCTGCTATAGTTTCACCCAAAACATGGTCCAAAGAGGCTTAGACACATTTAGCCTGTTGTTTTTGCAATTTCTCTCCCAGCCATACAGATGTGTATTTTAACCCCAAGAGTACTGGAAACATAACCACTAACATTTTTGTCTAGCATGGTGCTCCCACCATGTAGCTTGTTCATCCTTTGAGATGTTTTGTTACATTTCTAAATAAGAAGTCTTTAATAGTGGTCTCTAACCCCAAACAGAGTATGAGTAATAGCTACACAACATACTGTTGCTTTACATCTCAGTCTGTCACTCTCCATAACATCCCAGAGGTTATTGTGAGGTATCACTTCAAACACACATGTAGCAGCACGGCCCAGGAAGCTGTGCCAACACACACCAGTGGATCTGCATGTTTTTCTGCTCAGCTTCAACACATTTGATTGGATCAAAATGCTAAATTCAACCCTGAGATTTATCCTTCTGAATGACTTCTTGTGCGAAGAGTATAAGGAGCAGAGGATGAGGAACTTGCTTTATTTTGTGTCTTATTCTGATGAGACACGACAAATAGATGAGTAACAGAAGCTCACAAGAGACAGACTACTATTAAAGTGACACTAATGCCATACACACATCAGGAAGAGAAAAAAAGGCTATGCTGCATAAGACTACTGCATTGCTAGATGTACATTCTTCAAATTATCAGTTACATATCCCAGAAGTTATCATCTTACTTCTAGTTTTTTTCCCTCTAGAACAATTTGGATTTCTTTGGCATCCAAAGTCTCATATTTCAATAAAGCTTCTGCTAAATTCTTGTGTTCTTTTGCATGAGTCTTCAGGATGTTCTTCGCTCGCTCATAGGAGTCCTAATTTGAAGAACATGTAGAAGGAGATTTTAAGACTTTACAACAAAAACAAAAGATTCCACTTTAAAAATAGTTTCCATGTAAATACAGCTTGAGACAAACATTTAAAGTTGTGCCTTACATTTCAAAGCTAGCACAGCTCCTGATTCACAAAACTTTAAAATACAGCTGGCATAATTAATGAAAAGCAACCAAACACTTTATGCCACCTGTGCATTTCGCATAAGTAGGGCTAAAAACAAAGTCCTGAGATAAACCTTAGTATTGTTACATATGACTTAGAAAACACTTACTAGATTTGAAAATTTCCTGATATTTTATAACAATTTTTTTGCACTATGAGCAAAGCTATAGCATTCACAGATTTTTCCTCAAAGACAAGCATTTTAAATATTTATAAAATTCAAAACACTATGTAGTTTTAGAAAGCTGAAAGCTACCAGCTACACTAAGCCACCAGTTGCTGCAAGTAGATGTGCACTGCCAGCATTACCAGTTTCAACTTTTAGTTCTACCCTGGCCAAGTCAGTTCAAAAACAAATACAGCAAAAGTGTTACTCATTGAAATGTTACAATACAAGTAATTCTCCTGCCTGTGGCAAACTAAGTCAGATTACCAGAATAGTGATCAGCTGTCGCAGACATTTTTTCATAGAAATCCTTTCTTTCACATTTGTCCATCTTCTGGGAAGCAGAGCCCCAGAAGAAGAATGTAAACAATTGTTATCAACGGCTGTGAAATGGAGCAGGTGTCCCTGTGATTGGCTCATCTTCCATGTGTACCATTAAAGGCCAATCACAGGAGCAGCTCAGGGACAAATTCCCTGCACACAGAACTTTGTTATTCATTCTTTCTATTCTATTCTTAGCTTAGCAGCTCTCTGCAACTTCTCTTCTTTTTCTTTTTAGTATAGTTATAATGTATTATATATCTTATATAAATAAATCAAGCCTTCTGATCAAGAAACGAGATTCTCGTCCTTCTCTCACCACAGTGACCGTCTAAAGTCGCTGTAATAATCAGCAAGTTCAGTGATTATCAAATGTTACAAATTTCCCTAAGCATCTGACACTGATCACTGTGAGGAAGAGGATACTGGAGGCAACACTCTGATCTGATATGGCCATTCCTGTGATTTTATACAAAATTACTTATCTTGGGAGTTATGAAATGTGAAAGTAACATAAAACACCCACATCTGTTCTGAAACAATTTGTAACCATACTTTCCCTGTGAATTGAATAGGAAAAAAACCAAATCCTGACCAAATATAAGAGAAGTGTTAAAGAGTATATTGAAGAGCCCAACATCACCAACTTGATTTACATTACTTGTGCATGACAATCACCAACAAGTTTTGATATGCAGACATTCAAAGTTGCAGCTACATTAAATACCTGGGAATACTTCCACCCACTGGTGTATCTTCACCAGTATACATGACTTAAATGAAGTAACCAATCAAGCAGGTGTTCAATTGATCTCAGAATACGAGAGTGGAGGGGGAGAGGCTCTTACCCGCAGAAGTGTTCTCACTTCCTGTTCAATTGCAGACTGCGTTTCCGGGCTGACTTTCCCCGGATCAGTGTAGGTCATAACACCCAGCTAAACAACAACAAAAATATCTTTATCTTGCTACTGTTGCAGTCATACACACAAAACTCTACAAGTTTCAGCATCTATTGTTTCTGCATGCAAACAAAATCATGAGTCAAATGCCTGCTGTAGTGCTCTAAGCAGAAGCAAAACAAGCCTATCCATCAACTATGTAGTTACTGCAGAATTATGTTTCAATAGGTCAGAGTATAGATCCTAATTAGGTGCTTTCTTACTTAAAAATCAAACCAAAATGTCTACACTACTAATACTTGATAGACAATCAACATGACTAAAGAACCTTCTAAAGAAAGTCCACAAAACTCCCTCTTGTTACCCTCTTTGCCCTCCCAAACTCAATTCCAAATTATCCTCAATTCCAAAATGTTTGGCTTTATTATAACTATTTCCTGAAGATATTTGTGATTTTCAAGGCAATTCTGAAGTGAAAATCCTGTGAGGTAATTTTTCAAACTGTCAATATGCAGGTTTTCTAGTTGAGCTCTCTACAGCAGACCAGGTCATAAGGCTCACTCTTTTTGTGATAACTACTTACCATAATCTCAGACATCACTGACAGACAAATAGGCTTTAGCTAGAGAACAGAACTTGGTTTTACTCCATATAAATATTAAAGGATTGATGATATTACCTTCTCACTCATTCCAAATCGAGTCACCATCAGTCTTGCAATTTTGGTAGCATTGTCAAAATCACTGGAAGCACCTGAGAGCAAACAGATCTAAGTTACATTACTGAAACCACCTTAAACACGCCAGTCCACACCCTTGATCAAAAACTCTTTTAACTACCAATTAGCTGACCTGTTGTGATGTGATCACTTCCAAATATGAGCTCTTCTGCTACTCTTCCTCCCATACAGACATCCATCTGTGCGAGCAACTGGGATCTAGTTTCACTCCATCTGTCATTTTCTGGGAGCAAAGATACCTGTAAGACACAGAACTGTGGTCAGCTAACAAAAACCGAAGAAGTACTGAAGTAATCTCAAAAATATTCTTGTTTATATCAGAAGCAGATAAAGATTTTATGTAATACTTTGCATGCTCTGGCCTGCCTCTAGTATATGCATTTATCAGGACTGCTTGGAGGTGCTGAGTGGAACCACTGAAACAGCCTCCTCAGACCCTGAGCACCCCATCAATGTGAGCAACTACTGCCAGAAGAAACAGAACAAATCAACTTGCCCAAAGGATTCAGACCAGTGGTTTTCATTAACTGAACACATTAACTTGAAAAAGTTCAACAGGAAGAGACATAATAGAAATATATTTCTGTTCAAATGCTTGGTAGATACAGGCAAAACAGAAAAACTTATGGATATCTATGCAAAAAACAAGGTGGGTAACAAATGAAGCTTAAAAAAGCAAAACTGGACAAAGAATAACCTGATAAAGGATTCTGTGTTAAAAGTACAGCTGAGCTTCTACCTACCAGTCCTTTATGTGTTCTTCAAAATTTTGCTGTTGGGTGCTATTTCAATGGCAGCAGAATCAAACTTACTTATATTTCTCTTTACTTGTACATGTGAACTGTTATACCAGTGCACAGTAATTTATTAAAAAATGAAGAAAGCTTTTTATCACACAGAAAAGATGACCTTGGGTTTTCCAAGAGACTGCTCATAACTATTTCAACAGACTACAATATTCATTAACAAATAACAGCACATAGCATCGTTACAAATTCTTCTGCACCACCAAACCAACATAAAAATTAAACTAAATAAAAAAGTATTAATAAGCTAAATAAAATTTTAAAATACTAAAAAACGGATGAAGAAACACTCACATGACCCAGTGTTGTTCCTCGTGTCATGATTGTGGCCTTGTTGATCGGCATGGCATCCTTGGTGTAATAGGCAATGATAGCATGTCCAGACTCATGGTAAGCTGTGATGGTTCTGTTCTTCTCATCAATTTCTACACTTCTACGCTCGGGTCCTTAAACAGAGGAACATTTAATTAAACCTTTTTGTACAGCTGGCCACCACAATCCACACCCTACATAAACTCAAACAGGGCACAAAGAAGCCAAAGAACACCATGTGATCAAAAGGAACTAACATTTATATGCAAAATGTTTACGAGTCAGATTTTAATGTCTAAAAAATGGACACAAACATATTCTACAGACAAGCTGCTTTTAAAGTAGTAGATTTAAAATGCAGTCTAAGTATCTGAAAAAACTCCATTTCCTCTCTCAAGCATGAATAGAGCAGATTTATAGTGGTTATGTCTAAGATGTTTAAGATTTGTGCTACCACTTGAGAAGTTACACAGAAGCTCCAGATTTCTGGTCATCCGTAAGGGAAGGATAAGAAATCAAGCCTGTGTCTCCCTCCAGGCTGAAGTACGACATGCAGCCTTTTTATTTTTAAAAATGGTATGAAATTTTTAAAAATGCATTTCACACTAGATTTTACATACTATTCTTTGGTCTCAGAAGGTTCTATTCAGAAATAACTAATAGGAAACTTTATTTGTTAAAAAAATCCAAACAAATAAAGAAATCCCTCTCTAACCCCACTATAAAAAAACCAAACCAAACCAACAAAACAAAAAAACCAAACAAAAAAAAAGCCACAATGCAACAATCTGAAAAACAACACCATAAAAACTTTACTGTTCCCCTGTAAAAGTCCCTATCACATAAGAAGAGCTCTGTGTATTGTAATATACATTAACGTCTTTCATACAAAATCCTACCCATTAGAATTTTGTCCTTGGAGAATTCTAGTTCTTTCATGGTTACCATATCTTTTCCATCAACAGCAGCCTTTAAGGCAGCTTGATTTACAAGATTTTCAAGCTCTGCTCCAGAAAATCCTACTGTGCCTCGTGCAATTATTTCCGGATCAACAGCTGTAGGAGAAGAAAAAAAAACACAAAGCAAAACAATTTTGTTTATTAGAGGCCATATTGCTCCTGAAATTTTAAGCAAGAATCATATTATATTAAAAATGATGCATTAAACAAGAAAATATAACAAATAAACAAATCGGTTTTAAAAGAAATTAAGCTTAATTCTCAAGACACTATGAACTCTTAAGGACCAGAGAGAAACACGGCATATGAGACAGTTTTTGTGATCTTTATTGATGCAGTAAAGCCACAATTGCTAATGGAACAAAGGCCTAACATGAGGGGGCAGATACAGTATAAAATCTGTTACATAAAAAGATACTACAGTAAAATATTTACTTACATGGGTCATACTTGATTTTGTTAAGGTACCACTTGAGAATTTCCGTGCGACCTCTTACATCAGGCTTGGGAACAGTAACTTGCATATCAAAGCGACCAGGACGTATTAGAGCACTGAGGGAAATGACAATTTAGTACATTGACTCAAAAATACTGCAGGAAACTTACTAATGTTTATCAAGGAACAAAAAAATCCACTGCTGGTTCTAAAGATATCTACACATATGAAAAGACTATGTTTTTCTTATCTGCTTGTAGAAAGATAGATTAAAGGTATTTATTGACAACTAATTTAAAAGGGGTTTTTTTGCATTTGAAAATTTTGTATTCTGAACAAGGAATGCAGCTTATCAATTTAGCTGAAAACTTGTAGAAATATCAAATGTTTAAAACATATTAATTATTTCTCCATATTTAACTCTGCAACCTATTAAATGCCAAAAAACAGTCAATACGCATCCTTTTTAAGAAGGAAAACCCCAGCTATGACACTGTAATACTTGAAGATTTTCACAAGCAACTTTGGTTTTGTTGAAGGGGGTTTTTTACTACATGGTCTGTAAAACAAGCAATGAATTATACTCACTTGTCTAATGCTTCAGGGAAGTTTGTGGCACCAATAATAACAACACCTTCATTTGGTTTAAAGCTGTGTGGAAAACAAGGTGTGAATTCTTTTTTTTCTGGACACAGAAATTACAATTTTGTCAATAACTACTGTTACTGACCTTACTGGCCAGTCAAAAACATGCTTTTACACTACAACATGTGATCCAAGAATGACCATGTTTAACTCAGCAACTGGTTAAAAACATGTTCTAATCTCTGTGTTGAGCTTCTTCCTTTAGATATATAACCAGGCTAAAAAACCTGAGAAATTATTTAAAATAAACGGCAGCTGTTGTGCAAATACAACTCAAAAGCTTTTATATTTTTTACAATAAGTCCATTAATGCTACTGTTGGCAGTGCTAGAAAATAGCCATAAAAGCATATTAAATATATATCCTTAAAAGCATTACAAAAAATTACACAAAACTTCAAAGCTGCCAAGAAGAAAAAGTTCACCCACATATCCAAAATACCAGTCAGTCAAGCACCTTCTGTGCCCTCAGAATTCATATATTTACCCATCCATTTCAGCAAGGAGTTGATTAATGGTCTGTCTTGAATAGGGGTGCATTGGAGATTCAATTCTCTTCCCACCAACAGAGTCCAATTCATCAATGAAAATAACACAAGGTGCATTTGCTTTTGCTTCCCCTGACAAAAGGAAAATAGCAGAAGGAACCTTGAACCACACAAAAGAACAGACAATCTATCAGGTAGTTCAGGATTCTACTGTTTCTGTTATTCCTGGATTATAAAGTGTTCTGTTAGACATCACAAAAACTGTCTTGCTTTTAGGCCTAAAAAAAAGGAAAGAGAACCTTCATTCTCTTTATTTTGCCATTTTAAAAATACATTTCCTCATCAGCTTATTCTTATCAAGCTACAAAAAATTACTAGTAAAATAAACTATGTAATTGTCCTATTTTGTATGAACTTCTTACAAGAGTTTATTTTATAGGCTTTGGTAGAAAATATTTGCCTATTAAATAAAAACAATATAAAACTTGATGGGTCTCAACACTAACTTACTTTAATAGAACTTGTTTGTTATTTTACAATGAAGGGTCCACAGTCAAGTTCACAGGTATTAAAACACTAAATAAAAATGCTGTAATAAGCACGAAGACCATCAATTGGTGCATGCATACTAGGATGCAATTCATTTCACCCCCCAGACATATTTGTAACATTAATATACCAGTCAGGCATCTACACTTCTGTAGACAACAGAAGGAAATGTATTTTTAAGGTACTACGTGTACTATATTTGGCACCCCATCCATGTAAATTCACATTTTTTTCTACAAATGCAAACTACTTTGTACACTGTATATATTTGACCCTATCAATCTTCCATTTAAGAGGGAAGCTGGATTTTCTCTTCCCCAATAATATTTTCACACTTAAAACAGGAAGTCTCTTCTGTGAAAGCTATAAATCTAAACATAAGTTTTGAAAGTTTTGTTATCCTGCCGATGGGTCTGAGAAAGGAAATCTCAGCTTATTACCATGCCATGATGCCATAAAGCTTCAATTCAGAGTAAAAAAAAAAATCTAAATATGAGGGCAGTAATTGAGGTTAACTCAATTTTTTCATCTTACATTTACAATTAGAATTTACTACAATTCATATATGACTAAGTAAAGTACAATTTCAAATATTCAATTTAGTCTATTGAACATTACATTTCTAATTCAATTACTTCTCTCTGGGACCATTGTAAAATCAGTTATAAGTTTATAACCGATTTTTTTCAGTTATAGGTGTTTATAACCGATTTTTTTCAGTTATAGGTGTTTATAACCGATTTTTATCAGTTATAGGTGTTTATAACCGATTTTTTTCAGTTATAGGTGTTTATAACCGATTTTTATCAGTTATAGGTGTTTATAACCATCTATCATCAACCATCATATACAGTTTATAACTGTAGCTACTTCCTGACCATCACATGAAATGACAGCTGTTATAAACACCTATAACTGATAAAAATCAGTTGTAGGTGTTTATAACAGCTATAATTTCATGTGATGGTTAGGAAGAAGCTACAGTTAACTGATGCTCACAGAATTGTGACATTTATCTCCACAATTAAAGCTTTATTTATTAGTCTCATACACGACTACTTTCCAGTAACCAGAACTGTAACTAATCAAGCCATGTAAACAACACTGAATACTTAACCTTACATGTGAGAAGATTTCCAGCCCAGGAATATGTAACTTACTGAAGAGGCTCCGGATGCGACTGGCTCCCACCCCAACAAACATCTCATCAAACTCGGAGCCGGACGCGTAATAGAACGGAACATCGGCTTCCCCCGCCACAGCCCGTGCAAGGAGCGTCTTGCCAGTGCCAGGTGGTCCAACTAACAAAATGCCTAAAAGACAAACAAAAGCCCAACAAAACCACCACATCCACACAGTCTTCTTATATGAGTAGTTTCTTCCATGCATTAGAGGAAATAATGTGCACTTGACTCCTAAAAGGTGTTAAGATGCCATTTCAGGTAGTGCTCGTTACTGCCAGTCTGAAGGAGCTTCCTGGAACAGATCCAGATACAATTTGATCCATATTTAAACAACAACAAGGACTTGTAAGACCATCAAAACAGAAGCCTGAAATATTCTGCAGATTTAATGTTGAGCTTAGCAGCTGAATCCCTAATAGTGTTAGCTTCAAACTGACATTTTCCTGGCTGTTTCTGTGAAATCTTTATTTTTAATTAAATCCTTCCAAGTAACTGTCTTTAAACCGTGTAGAGCACTAACAGGAAACAGATTTCTCAGGTCTATGCATTTCAGATTTATGTGGATTTCCACTATGATCTTAATCATCCTTTTACATAAAAACATTTTTTTCTGAACTATCTAAAGCAGTTAGGCACTAAAGGTGCTAAAAGCCATAAGGAAGAAATAAAGGCCTTTTGAGAGTTCAGTTAATAAACCCTCCTGCTTTACAGGACAAAATACTGCTGTTTGTTAGTTCAATAACTGAAGAAGGCACAGTAAATTTTGTCTAACCCCAAAATTTCAGTTTGCATAATACATGAAGAAATAGTAAGAAACTAGGCTGTAAAGTAGTCACTCAGTACAGAACATGCCTCACAGCTATGGCTACATAGGTTTTTCACTTCTGCTGAGCAATTATTCTTACCTTTTGGAAGTTTACCTCCTAATACAGTAAATTTATGAGGATTTTTCAGAAATTCCACAACTTCTTGCAATTCCTGCTTAGCTTCTTCAACCTACACATGAAAAGCAAGCCACAAATATAACTAAGAATTCATAAAACACTGCATGTTTTTGTATGTAAGTTCTATATTAGAGGTTAAGTCCCTGACTGCATACAGAAAAAGATTAAAGCATACCACAGAATTTGTGTGGATACCAATATTTAATTCAACCTATCCTAAAACTGTTTGCAGGACTAAGTAAACATTAAACTCAGTAACACTGAAGGAACAACCAAACAGTTCAAGACCAGGTGTGACCAAAGAAATAAACACAAAATCAAATATTTCAAATCAAAATATTAGTCTTTTTAATTAAAAAGAGACTGATTCTATCTATTTGTCCAAGGGGAAGGAAAATTGTTCTTTGACTATTAGTGGCATCATTTTGCCACTAATAGTCAAAGAACAATTGAACAGAAAAAATAGAGGTATCCTATCAGCAGTGACATGCCCACTTCTTTCTGGGAATCTCCCTATCTCCTGTCCCAATAACACTGCCTGAAAGAGATGGTACTAGGAGAAAAACGACCAAATGGCATTATCATCTTCATATACCAATTAACTTCTGCAAAAGGTAGATTAATATTGATATTTATGGCCTGCCATTTGCTATTATAGTCTTTAAAAATGTTATTCAACAAGCAGAGTGCACCTTTTATGAGGTAGTGCATTCCACAAAAACAAAGTAGAAAAAGAGTGGTTAAAAGCCTTCCTTCACCTTGGAGTGGTCAATGCATATAAAGTTTCACTTCATACAAAGAAATTTCTTGAACAGACTACGACATTCATAATGATTACTTAAACATCAGACTCACAATGATCACTTAAAACAAAACTTGCACACATTTTACTTTTGATCTTACCCCTTTAACATGCTCGAAGGTGACATTTTTCAGCTGGATTGGATCAACTGCTGCATCAAAGATACTTGATGTTCGAAAGCGTACTAAGAGCAAACAGCAGATGACGAACAACAAATTTACACACAATGTCATTTCACTGCAAGGCTGAGTGCTGCACCTGAACACATGCCAGTCAGACACTGACCTTACACCTCCTTTTGATAGGGCATGTGTGCACTTACAACTGTCAAGCAGGAATAAGATTTATGTTTCAAAAAAATCTTTGAAATATTTGCAATTAATTCAGTGATATGCTTTTTAGTCACGTGTAGAACAGAAAGCTCCTCATCCAGAAGTGTGTACACAAAGCCAGAACTTCTCCCTCAATGTTTTTATACATTTCCTAACTTTCTTGAGACTTCTAACTTATCAGGTGATAACTTAGCATCAAGCTGAACGTCTCCAGTTACATTAGCCCAGCCTTTTGATTGTTCCATTATTTCCAATAGATTTCTCAAGATTTAGCAACCCAAGTTCCTAGTTGCCATAAACGAGGCTGTGATTACAGATTGGAAATTCAAACCATCTTGCCTATAGCTGATCTAGATAACATATCACCTAAATTGAAAGTCAAATACCTAACAGGTGGCCAGTCTGACCTCTCTGGTTCCATGTAACTGCTTCACCAAAAGAAATAAAGTAATTATACTGACACAGAACATTTTTGTCTTCATAAATGTTTTATCACGCTGTCATCTGAAAGGCTGTAGCCAGAAGCAGTACATAACTCATAGGATAACTTCTCAGTGTACTAATATAAACCAATCACAATGTCAAAACATATTTAATTTATGCTAAACCTGCTGGAAGAAACAACACAAGTGAAACAATGTGGAAAAAAAGTTAACTAACCAGCATCAGAAAAGGAACCTTTCCCAGGTAAAAATGATGAATATATAGCAAGATAAAAACAAAGAACGAAGAGAAAGAAAGAAAGCAAACGTGATCTTCTCAAGGAATCTGTAAAAGAAAATAAAAACATATTTAACATGGGGTAAAATAAGCTACTTTCTAATTGCAAAGACAAGATATGTGAATTAACACAACTTACCAAGTGTTTTTTGCAGGAATACCTGTGCTTTCAAAAAGCCTTCTGCAAAACCAGTTTTAAAAGCATCCTGGTGAGCCTCTGGGATGTTTTTTGTTTTCATTAGTGTGTCTAAGTTTTCAACATCAATTCGTCTCTTTCTCAGGATAAAACCCTGCAATGTTTTCCAAAGCAGTGTTAGTATACATCAAGTTTTCATAAACAGTTAATTTACCACCTGGCTAACATGGGTGATAGGAAAATATAAAATTACAACAGTATATAATTCATGTGCTACTGGGTTAATTAGAAGGCACAGACCAATAGGTTGAGTGTGAATCCCCATGGTGTGAGCATGGGCATTCCCTTTTTTGCTGAGCAAATCCATTTTGGAGCCCTCCTGGATCCCAGTTCCAAACTGAAAATATAGCCTAAGACAGATCTGTACACAGCCAGCTTTGTTCACTGTATTCAGTGGGACTTATTAGCTTAAGCTTCTTGCTTTACTCCCAATTGCAAAATATCTTTGCAAGTATCATTTTGATGGAGCTTAAGCAGATACATCTCATATGCCCTGTCAAATTTCAGAGCAGCACTGCATGGAGCTAGCTCTGGTTTTATCTCCATCCACAGTACACCTAGTCCCCAGATGAAATAACCACATATGCCTAGAAGAAGGGAAGAGTTCAAAGACAATTTACACACACAGTTAAATGAAAAGCCTTACTTAGCCTGACTTCTGTACAATCATCAATTAGCAGCAAAGAGTACCCAGGTTAATTATCCAAAGCAGTAACAACACCAAGCTATCTGCTGACTTGAAAATACACATTCTTGTATGTTAAACTAGCTGTATTTCTGCTTAAAGAAATGAATCCTTTGACTTGAAGCTATTCTTAGTTTTTATTCTGTTTTAGAAACAGAAATAATTTAATTTCTAGAGTTAAAACCATAGTTATATGCTGAAACTGTTCTCCTAAAAAATCAAATAACCACACTACTGGTGATATTATGGAACAAATATATGCATTAATAAGAAAAAAAAAATACACTGCCATTAGCTCAAGTTTTAGAATTAAGAAATATTTTCATGCTAGTGAAAGAAAACATCTATGGTAAATCTGAAGGCTTAGTCAAGAGAAAGAGATGGTTTGAGTAAGCCCAAAACAAATTAATGTTACTTATATTTACCTTCAAAATTGAAGAAAGTGAACTTTTTGTTTCTGTGAATTGGTCAGATGTTGACTGCAGACGTCTTGCTCTTGATCTCAGAGTCTTAAAGTTCCGTGTCTGTATGTAGACTTTAAGTAGTAAGAATAAACAGAAGTTAAAACCTAATCATTACTACCACTACCAAAAAAAAAAGCCTTAAAAATTTCTGAAACTATTATATGAAAGAATAAGGAATATAATCTTCCCATCATATCCACTGTACTGTAAATGGATAGTTATGTAATCACAAACTCTATTTGTCATCTGACCTTGCAAGCAAACTTCTGTTTCACATAAATTTTCAAGTTAAAATAATCTGGGTTCATGCTGTAAATTATAGCTAATTGGCCAACTCAAGGAAGAGAAGACATTCAGACAATTAAATCCAGGCAGGCTGACAAAGATGAAACATTCAGAAGCAAATGCAGAAGGATGGGAATAATGGTTTGTGAGCTCTGCTGGTAAAATGCCCTGAGGAGAACCGGAATGGTTTCAGTGTACTGTTAACTTCATTAGTGACAAAAGAAATGAGATCCTTTAATCACAGTGAGCTAATGACACTCTAAGTTCTCTCCTACCACATCAGAAACCTTGTGAGGGACATTTCACCACAAGTCAATGTTTTTCTTCTTTTACTACTATATTTTAAAATAAACATCAACACCAGTCAATTAGGTTGGTTTCACTAAGCTTTTTGTTGTTCTAGAACAGCACCAGATAAAAAGAACTTCTGCAGCTGACCCTTGAGCCCTGCTCAAAAAGGTCTAACATTTGATCAGGCAGTGCTGGACCTTGTCCAGCTCAGTTTTGAAAATCGCCAAGGATTAAGATAACCAAACTTCTCCACGTGATCTGTTTCAAACTTAACCATTCTCAATGTGAAAATGTTCAAACAGGTTTTATTCCATTTGCTTTTACTTGGGATTGTTGTCTCTTCTTTGAGGTGTATGTGAGAAGGGTAACTAATACGGCTCCAATAGCAATTGGATCACTCCTTGCCTTTTATTCTGCTAACTAAAACCTCAGATTCTTCAGCTTCTCCCCTGTATAAAATGCTTAAAAATCTGCCTCCTTCCTTGTGACTCATTACTGGGATATCTTCATACTGTCAGCATTTCTCTTTGCCACAGGATACAAACATAGATATACCTACAGGTGGCATCAGAAGAACTGAATTCAGGACAATACCTGAACTTCCTGAACTGTTCATCATATTTTCACTAATGTCACCAGTCACCAAACCCCTCAGAAAATTCAACTGGATGAGTACTGAACTCAACATATTTATTGATTCAAAAATAGTCAGTTCATCTGTGATCTTTTGAGATTATAATCCACAAATACTGACACCTTGGAACAACATGGTGATCACTAACTTCTGGAAATACACTACTCAAGTGCAAAAAATAACTTCATTATTTAAAGTGCTAATATCAACCTAAGTTTCTCCTGGAAGCTTACTGGTATTTCCTGAGTGATGCCTCTACAACAAATCCAAAAATACTTCTTCAGAATAGAAAAATTCTGTAGAGATGAAACCAGTGTAGTTTAATGTTTCATACCTGGCCAACACCGAACATCTGAACAGAAATTTTGGAGGGGATGAGGATGTTGTCCATACAAACAAGATGAGCGTAAAGCACTGAAAACATCCACAAAACCTACAGAAAGATACAACAAAGTGTAAATACACCCTGTCTTAAATGGCAACTCAACAGTACTTCTTGCACAGTTTGTTTTTTTAGTTTTTAAAATATTAATTCTATTTTACTATAGCACTCCAGGCATCTTTAATTAAACAAATTACCAGAACATCTATCAAAGCTTTGAAGCATTTCCAAATATTTATTTGCTTTCAGGCAATTATCACTGAGCTAATTTTTATCTGTATCTCACAACACACTGCAATTTAAAATCTTTTCTCTAATAGCAGCCCTGCAATATTATTCCTTACACTCCTCCTCTCTAATGCAGCACTATATAGACAGTATCTCACATGCGAGCTATAAACTTCTTTTTCTAATAGATTCTTAAGCATCTGCAATGGTCTTCCTTCATTTTAGACAAATTCCAACAAAACATCTTCACCTGAAAGGAACTACTCTTGCTTATTTCAGCAATGAAATGCTCTACATGGAGCTTTAACAGCTTGCTATCTTGAATTCCTTTCTAATTAGTATCTTTGTGTCACATTCCTTCAAGTAAAAAATTGATAAAAATGTTAACTGGGGATTTCTGTGACATAAGTAGATTAGCAAAATCAAATGTCTTGATGAAACAAACTGGTGGTATATTCACAGCTCAGGCTCATCACTAAGAGATAGAGCTGAGTTCAGAAAAGTTTAACAGCAACCAAATTGAAAACCAAAGAAACAATTAGTTGAATTTCCTAAATTTCTCAAGTTTACAGAGACAAGCGATATACAACAAAAAATACATGAATACTCTTCATTAAATACATTTAACTACAAATTATCTACAGCACAAGAGATTAAACTGAAGAATTCAGTTTATTCACCTTTATAATTTAACTCTCACAAACATGTCACTTAAACATACCATGCTTATTTTCAAAGAAGGACTGAGCAGAGACATATGATGTGTGCCACTGTGAGGAGACTTTGCTTTCTGTACAGTAGCCAGGAAGCAGCCTGTTCACCAACTCTCTGAACTGGTTAGCTTTCAAATCAGACAATCCCAGATCTCTCAAATTTTTAAATACAGACTGAAAAACAGAAATAAATGTTAAAAAGTTACATAAGATTACCCTAGAGAAAAAATTTCCCAGTAGCCCCAGAAGCAAATACAGACTGAAAAAAAAAACCAAATCAATCAAACCAAAAAACCCCACAAAAACCCAACAATGGAATCACAACACAGTGGTGAGCAGTACAACCCATACTGATTTCCACAGTTCTGCAGTTACTGAGAAATTCCATGGTTTTCCTCCCAAAAAAGTGCTTAGTTACAAAACTCATAAGAAGCGAGTTGAAAGAGAAGTGGCAATATCTAATACTACTTGGCACTGTTTTAATTTTCAATGTCAAAAGCAAGAAATACCCAATGATAACGAAAGATATTTTTACAGAAAAATAAAACTGAACATGAAACCATGCCACTTAATTGCTCAAAAACATTCAACACATTTTAAGTTACAGTCCCCATTTTCTCACAAGCAATAATGACACAAACTTTGCTAGAGCTCAAAATAAAAAGGTAATATAGGGTTTATTAACAGAAAACTTGTTACTTTACAGAAAGAACCATTAAACTGGAAATGAAAACAAATCCCTTCCTTATTTGCAAAGTACTACTCAAACAAATACCAGCTCTTTTTTTTTAAATGAAATACTGTATTTCTGTCGAATCCTTACTGGCAAAACACTGACTGACATCAGTTCTGCCAAAAGGATGCATTCTACACGTTAACATCCTGTTTTGTTTAGTCATATTACATTATTTTACAGACCAGTCAAATATTACATTCAATTAAACTCATATTATTCAGATTTAATGCCAGTTAAACCATCACTTTTTCAAAAGGTTTTTTGTACCTCACTCTTCTGAGGATCATGCTCTGGGGAGGTGTCCCTCTGGACAGGCTGTATGGACGCTTTGCTGGCAGAAGTTGTGGAGCTTTTTGGTGAATGAAAGGCATTGATAAGGTGACTCAGAGGAACAGTAGCCTGAAAAAAAAAACACAGATAAGGACTTAGGCTTGTTTAAACTATTTAAAGATACTTCTGTTCCAAACTGTAACTTATAACAGCATATCTTGTACACTGTCTTTTAATGAGGACTTAATTATAAACCACATTATCTTCAACACCACAGTGTCAGCTGATACCTCTTTTTACAGAGAAAAAAAGAGAAAGTTTAAGCATGTATGACAGGTTAGAAACTCGTATTTTCATCTCAAAAGCAATACTTTTACAACTTGAATTATCTGTACTTTTTCTTGCATTTTTATTAGCCATTCAGAAAGGTTGCCTTTATGTTTTCTTCCTGAGGATCACAGTTTCAGCTCAAGGATGAAAATGAAACCCCACAAAGCACACAGTCAAATCTGCAGCTCAGCAGCATTCAGCCAACTCCACCTCAGGAATCAGTACAGAAGCCCAGGTGCACCAGGTATGAGGGCTCCTCCTCCTGGCACGACTCCATCTCTTGTGAACATATGGGACAAACAACCCCAGCAGCTCCAAACCTCCTCAAACTCTGTACGCGTCCCAGGAGCTGGCACAACCCTGGCCACTGCAATTGAAGCACAACTGGGTATGTCCATGAATATCCTCCTGCAAGGACTACCATCTCTGTGTTGGCTAGACAGTAGATCAAAAGAGGTAATGCTGTGAGACATGAAAACTGCTTCATAATTAATAGTACAAAACTGTAATTTGACTCAGAGTTTGTGGTAATACCATAAGGCCTCTAGAGGTCAAAGCCAACATCCCAACCACTAACCAAACTTTCTGTCCGCATTTCCCACTCTGGTGAAATAACACCTCCTTAGAAACACATAAACTATTCCATTTCACTACTCTAATGAAAGCTTTAAACACATTCTCCACGTGTGGAAAGAACAACCAAATCCTATAGTCTATCACACAGTAATACAAAACTTAAAAATAAAACCGAAACCACTGGTTCAGATCAAAGTCCATAAAACTCACCAGTCCCATCGGACTCATTGCCTAATTAAAGGTGCCTTCCTGGTTGTGTTTAGACTGTTCTGTGTAACAAATGACAACGATTTTCCCTCCACTAACTCTTCTAAGTCATTTCCTCTTGGCTTTCACAAGAACCCGTTAAAATTAACAGCATAGTTTAACTGTAGTAACACGTCACCACCCCTTGCTTCTGCTACAAAAACAGACACTAAAAAGCGCCATGTAAGGTTATTTCGTCGTTTCAGAACGCTTTTACTCTTTACAAGCTTTTACTGTACCTCTCTCTCCCCCCCATTTATGTATCTTTTTCCTCGATGCGGACCGCACACCGCCGTAGCCCCCACCCGCTCCTCTCCCAGTGACGCCCAAAGCCCCGGGAACGTGGCAGGCAGGAACGGGCTCCTCCCGCCGCTGCCCGCAGCCGCCGGGCCTTCCGAGCGCCTCCGCCCGGACACGGAGCGAGCCCCCGCCGCGAGCGGGCCCGGGGCGCGGCGAGCCGCGCACGGCACCGGGCCGGAGCGCCCCGCCAGCCGCTCACCTGGGGCTGCACGGTGGAGAAGGAAAACATCCTGCCGGCGGGGCCGGCGGCGACCGCAGGCGCCTCTTCCGCCTCGCAGCCCAGCCGCAGGAGCCCGCCCGCTGTGGCCGCCGGCGGTGAGGAGACGCCGCGGCTCCGCTCCGGGAAATGTCCGCCCCGCGGCCGCGCCGACCGGGCCGAGCCGCCCCGGAAGCGGCGGCAGCGCAAAGAGCTTCCGGGCCGCGGCCGCTGCACCGCGCAGCCGCCGCCTCGAGGCCGAGGCGGAAGAAGCGAGCGAGCGCAGCCAGGGCCGGGGGTGCCCGGGCACGGCCCGCGGGGCACCTGCTCTCAGCCCGCGGCGGTGCAACTGCCACAGGGCCCTGCCCCTGCTCGCTGTCATCGCCCCCGGCTGCTGTCCGGAACGCGCGTCGTTAACCGGCGCCCAGCGAGATATTTCTAATTTTTATTCTAGCTTGCACAACGTAGGAACATAGGTGGTGACCTACGAAAGGCTGGCTTACCAGTCATAAAACTTGACACTATACATTTTAACAACGACATCAACATTCCTTGCTTACAAATTTCATAAGTATTTAGTTAATTAGACTTCAACCCCGTATTTGTTAGCTATAGATCTCCCTTCTCAAGCTAATCAGTGTGTAGGTGCAGTTCTTCCTTCCATTTGAGTCTGGGGTCCGTTTTGAATAGGTGGTCAGGGTCTCCCACTGCCAGAATTACCCTTCCCAGTTACTGCTCGGTCTAGACTTCAATCCTGGTGGCTCTAGTCCAGACAGCCCATTTGTCTTGGGATTATCTTTCCTTTTCCTTAAAACAAAATATTAGCCAAGTGTATGGTGTTTTTAAAGCAATGGAGGTGATTTGAGATTTGAGCCAGCACAGTTCCACCAAGGGAAAATCCTCTCCGACCAACCTAGTGGCCTTCTATGATGGAGTAACTGTATCAGTGGATAAGTGATACAGGTGTCATTTATCTGGACTTCCATAAAGCCAATTTTTGCAAGGGTTTATTAGTGTTTTCTTTCTTTTACCTGACCACTGCTCTTAACTGAAAGTGCTCCCCCCCACCAACTTTCACTGCTCAGGATGAGCACAGCCCCACTGCTGCCTCCCCCTGCCTTTGTGTACATACATCTCTTCTGTTTTCCACTAGCACTCTCCTGTTCAAAGTCATGTAGCTCAGCTTGCTGATTTGGCAGAAACCTCACCTGACAACAGCAAAAAAAATCTAAAAGGTGATGAACATTTACGTAGAGCCACTCCATGGAGCCGCTTTCCACTTAGCTGTACAATGGGTCACGCTGCCTGGAGGAAAAGAGAGAGAAGGCGTTGCCCTCTCTCCATGAGCTCAGGCTGCAGTGGAACACGCACTCCTGATGCACTACCATTGCTGGCCTAGCCTGATGTCTGCCCAGGGTGCCAGCACAAGCACCCTCCCCTTCTCTCAGCTAGATTTTTCCACTGCCATTGGAGCCCGTGAGACACACCTAAACTAATGTTGCAGAGTTAAATGACACACAGACAAGGATAAATAGTATTTTAATACCATTACAAAAAGCTAATTTAAAACATTCTGAAAAATGCATATTTTATGATTGGCTTTTCGCAAATATTAAAATGGATGTTATATGTGTTGTGTTAGAAAGTAATGCTGTATTAATTCTCTTAAGTAGTGTGTTAAATATTGTTTTAGGTTATAAAAAATGTTAAAATGCTATGCTATGTAGGATACTTTTTTTTAAAGAAAGGACTCACAGAGAAATAGCAGCCTCAGGACACCTAAATCTTTCAGAGGAAAAGAATTTATTGCCTTCTTATCAGAAGAAACGAACTTCTTCCCGCCTCAAAGGCACTGTTAGGATTCAGAGGAAGAAGCTGATGATGACCAGACAGAATCCTGTATTTGAATGGAATTTATGCATCATGTATGAAGTGTATGAATATGCAACAGGCTATTGCTTTTAAGGGTTAATCCTTTGTTAACAGGTGTCCTTTTTCAGGCTCGTGCTGCCCAGAAAATGGTACCTGGACGTCCGTAACTCTTTGTTTCTATTGTCTTATATTGTCCTAATTAAAATTGTCCAAATTATTATTACTCTAATTGTATTACTATTTTTAAAACCATTTTTTAATTATTAAACTTTTAAAATTTTAAAAACAAGAGATTGGTGTTTTTCACAACATGTTTTCTGCATTTGCTTATTAAATAGCAGGTATTGTGGATCTGTGGGATAGGAGCTCACTTTCACAAGTCACAAGCAAGGTCTCTCTGACTAGGGTCAGATTGTAAGTGATGTATCTTGGAGCAAAACAAGGAATCTGCTGTGTGAAAGGAGATCTGCTGTTGTGCACTGACCTCTGCAGCGACAGCTCTTTGCTGATGCACAGACTGCAACAGAACAATTATGATCAGAGTGAATGAAACATGAACAGCCATGCACATGTAAGACCAACATAAAATCAGTAAGGCAAGGGTTAAAAAAGTGACCTAGAACACAGCTGAGAGCAGTAAAACTGGTAAACACTGAGGGCTGTGCAGTGTAAACAGAGCAGAAGGCCTGTGCTCTGGGAACAGGAGGATGGCAGCCAGGTCAGAGTACACTGTAAATGCCATCCCTGCCCCTGCTGTCACAAGAGGGAGGCAGAATGTAGCCATGGAGATACCCAAAATAAGAAAACAAATTGTGGAACAACCATCTAAGATAAATAGCAGATGAAGTAATCAAGAATTGGTGGGAAGCAACCGACTGCATTAATCTAACTGCTGATCAGCACAGACCCGCCCAGGGAGCGGTTTGCCATTGCTGGCCCAGAAAATGCAGAGACAACGAGGGATGAACGGCAGCAGTGAGAACTGGACAGGGCACGTTCTCTGGCAGACAAGCCCTCCCGGCTGTGCCATTTTGAAGGCAGGTCTTGGAACTATCAAGTATGAAAGTATGAGAAAATTATACAAAAACAGAATATCCTTGAGTTGGAAGGGACCCATCAAGACCATGGAGTCCAACTCCTGTCCCTGCAAAGGACACCTTCAAGCCTCCCACAGGAATGGGAGGACAGAACCTGCTCACAGCAAGTTACAACCTAGCGCCAAGCAGGAGAACCTAGATTCCCACCCTGGCGATCAGCCAGCCCAGACGGGCGGTGGTTTGTCACGGGCATGTTCTGAGGGCAGCACAGGCCGGCAGCCGCGCCATGACCGGCGCCTCCCGCGGCCGCCCCGCGGGCTCTCGCGAGAGCTCCCGTTGCCGTTGGTGACGGCACGGGCGGGACGGGACGGGGCGGGGCCGCTTTGAATCGCGGCGGGCCCGGGGCCGGGCGCGCCATGGCACCCGAGCGGCCCGGGGGGGAGCGGGGCGATGCCCCCAGCCCCAGCGCCGCCACAGCCGCCGGCTCGACGCGCGTCGAGGTCCCCCGGCCCCCCTCCATTGAAGAGTTCACCATCGTGAAGCCCATCAGCCGCGGCGCCTTCGGGAAGGTGTACCTGGGCCGCAAGGCGGGCCGGCTCTATGCCGTGAAGGTGAGGCGAGGCCGGGGTCCAGCGCTGCTGCCGAGCAGCCCTGTGTGGGAGAGCGGCGTTCCCGGTATGAAGCCCGGGCCCTCCTCGGGGAGCGGCCGCTGTTCGGGCACACCCCGCTCTCACCTCCCTGGAGTCCTGGAGGGTTTGGTCAGGGGACCTCTGATAACGACAGCTGCTTTTATAAGTACTTTAAATTTAAATAAGGGGAAATAACGGCAAGAACCTTGCCAAGCGCCAGGGTGCTGTTGGCCTCTCGCCTGTAAACAGTTGCCGTAGCTGAGCCCCCTCAGCTGCTGCGCCTGCCGGGGGGGTAAAGCAAAGCCTGAGAGAGAAGGCGAGGGTAAAAGATAAAAAGCGTTCTTGCTGAGTAAGTAGTTTAAGAAAACTCAACAGAAACCTGTTGTATTTTCTATGTCGTTGCACAAAGGGCTAAAATCTAGGCTTGTTGTTAGTAAGAAGCTTGCCAATTAGTCGTGCAAACTTGACTTTGTGATTAAAAGGATAATAACAATCTACGTAGTACACAAAGAGTAGGAAACATAAAAACAGTCATACAAAATAGGCGTCGCTCTGCAGATCTATATGTCTCTATGCAGTTTTATTATGAGCATTTTGAGGTTAAATTATTTGTGTGCTCTGTTTTGTTTTTTCAGGTGATGAAAAAAGCAGACATGATCAACAAAAACATGGTTCACCAGGTGCAGGCAGAGAGGGATGCACTGGCTCTCAGTAAAAGTCCTTTCGTTGTGCACTTATACTACTCACTTCAGTCAGCAAACAACATCTATTTAGTGAGTAAAAAAATGTCTGTGGCATTTTATGGTAGTCTTGAAAACTGAGCGTAAACGATAGTGATATCTCAAAACATTTTTGTAATGGTATTCCTTAGTCACTTTTGCATCTTTCTCAGAATGGTTGAAGAAGTAAAATATTTCTCTTTCTCCGGTGTCTTTGAGCTCTTTCTGCTCATGTTCCCCTCTGTTACAGGAGAAACTTAGAATTTCTAACAACTGCTCTGTCTTAGAAATATTAGGGAAAACAAGAAATCATTCTATTCAAGCAGATGCCAAATGACTGGAAGATACTCCATGGCTGACCTAAAGGAAATCTATTTTACTTATTGCCAGTGCTCAAATTTTGTTAACAGTTGTTGGCCTACATGACAAGATGATAACTGAGTGGCAAAACTAAATGCTGGTCCACGCAGAGCACTGTGGAGCCCAGCAGGACTTGTGCATGGGTTCATGTACTGCTTCCACGTAAGGATTCAGACTCTGCAAAGGGTCTGGCACAATTTGTGAGGGTTGCTGTAAGCACACACAGGGAGCAGCTTGATGAAATTCTGAGACAAGGTTGCTGTGCACTCCTACAATGCATTTATATATATGTGTGGAAGAATATTGTGTATTGAACTGTAAGTACTGATGAGATTTCCTGACCAAAACCCCATAAATGCCTTCTTGACATCAAAGAGTGAGTTTCAGACCTCTATTTTATTTATTGCTGACTTCTATTTTATTTTGAGTATGACATGGACCATCATAATGTGTTTGCATAATGGTCTACTGGGTGTATTTTTTTTCCACTCTTTTTCATGTGTCTTAATTGCACACTAACTCTCACTGCATTTTTGATAGTTTGTACTTATTTCACAAAGTTCAAGTCTTAATTTAATATTGTGTATAAATGACAGCAAGATAAAATATTGAGATACTTTGAATTTGTATAGAACAGGTTGTCTTTGGCTTCAGGCCTTGAGTTTCACAGGAATGCTTTGCACTTCATTTTGTATACTATGGAAATATACACTATTAAGCTAAATATAGATTAATATATGAATATAAATATAGGTTAAAATACATAATATTCAATATAGAAATATGGAACATAATATAGAAAATTTTCTGTAGTTAGCTCTCAAAAACTGTAGTCAGCTTTTTAATTAGCTTCTAAAAGTAATCTAGGCAAATAAAATGAGCCAATAGGCTACACAAAGAAAATGTTTAATGTCTGCTGTTACAGGACACTTCAATTATTTTATCCAAATGAAAAATATTGTGTGGGAAATTAGGTTTGAACAAAGGTACTTCTCTCTGCTTCTGCTCCTTGAATACTTTTCTAGGGGTGAAAGTTATTTTGTATTTTACTTTCAATTTTGAAATGTGTTTTAAGTTTAAAATGCTTGAATGGCAGGTGATGGAGTACCTTATTGGTGGAGATGTCAAATCTCTTCTGCATATTTATGGATATTTTGATGAAGAAATGGCTGTTAAATATATTTCTGAAGCAGCATTGGCTCTTGACTATCTTCATAGGCATGGAATAATCCACAGGTGAATTTATTTTTTATTTTTCTTACAAATAAGTATTTGGTAGTTTGGGTTTTTTACTTTTTCACTCTAACACATAACCATCATTTCATTGTGGCAGCTTCCACAGGCACCTCATTTGCTGGAGCTGCTGGAAGCTCTTTGTGTATGTGTGCACTGCAGCAATGCTGTGAACCAATGGCTAAAATCAAACCTGTGCCTGTGTGCTGAGCACACAAACCCACAGAGCTTTCCCCTGCCAGCTCTTTGCCAGTCCAGAGCTGGACTGGCTGTGGTGGTTCAGGAGCCCTCTGGGTACTGCACACCTGGGCCTGTGGGACAAAGGGACGCTGGTGGTGCTCCCCCAGAGTGAGGGCTCTTTTTGCATTCAGCAATGCTGCAGAGAGCACAGATGAGAACTCTGCTGGAGCTTTGCTTGTCACCTGTAGGAGCTGCACATCAGTGAATGTTATGATGGTGCTGCTTGTGGAGGATGCTTGTCAAGCCTGCTGAAGCACAAAATATGCAACTCTTGACATGCATGCTGATTTTTACAAAGCCTGAGATGTTTGTGCCATGTTTAATGCTGAATACATTTGATTCCTATGATGTGTTCCTTGAACTGGAATCTGCTGCTGGCTAGGAGATGTTACTGTTAAACAGCTCTGACCAGTGTTTTGTATTGAGTGTTTCTGGCCAGTGAACTTCCTTCATGTTGCTCAGTGCTCTTTTTGCTGACTCCAGCTGTATTCATATTTTCAGGGACTTGAAGCCAGACAATATGCTCATTTCTAATCAGGGACATATAAAGTTGACAGACTTTGGGCTTTCCAGAGTTACTCTGAACAGAGGTAAGAGTTGTTTCTATCCTTTTGGTTGTGTTAAAATGTATTTCTGCATCACATTTCCATGTTCTTGAATACTTCACATCCCTGTCAAGGGCGCCTTTCAGTTAAATAAGTGCAAATGTTGCAGTAATACCTGATTTCTAATAGGTAAGTACTGATTAGCTACATGCTGGTAGGGGGTCTGCTCTTAGCATTGCCCTTCAGAAGGTGAAATATTTATTCTTGGGACAAGGGTGTATGAAATATGATCTAGAGCTCTTTCTTTGGAGGGATATGGATTTCAAAGTTTTCTGACGTCTGCTAGGAGATTTCAGTGGGTGAATAAATAATTCTGGCTTGTTCCTGTTTCTCTGACTACGTCTGGCCTTCAATTCGTGTCTCAGTCCTGTATAAATTAATTTCCAATAAATTAACTGGGACATTCCAGATATTAGTTTGAGGGATAAGGGGAAGATCAGCTCAGTGCTTTGGCATGTGAATGTTCTCTTTTCAAGCAGAAAATATAGCTGATTAGTCATGACTGTCTGGCACAGGCTGCAGATGTTAAGGTGAATAGCCAATTTCTGAGCTGGTTGGTACCTCCTTGGTCAGATCATCCAAAATTATGCTGCACAGCACCAGCTCAGGTGTTTTCAGACAGCTGCTGAAGGGTACATCCTTTTGATATAGTTAAAGGAATGTTGAAATTCAGAATCGTCTATGGAGTTTGATTCATGGTTTTAAGAATATAAAGGAAAATCCTGGATATTCTGTATTTTTTATGATCTACTGCTTTAACTGATGTTCTAATGGGACTGGTTATTGTGTCTAGTTGAACATTATAAGAAAGCTTTAAAGCTACTTACTGCTAGTGAGCAAAAAAAAAAAAGGTATCCAAGGTTGAATTTTCACCTGTGAAAAATTCTTGTGTAGGTTTTTTGAGATGTCTTTTGGAAAAAGAATCAAATTTAGTATCCTATTCCACAAGCCATAAGCTGGAACTGCTGCCTAAAACCCAAAGCTGATATCAAATTAGAAAATGTAGTGCTTTTTGCATAATGTGTTGGAAAAGAAATTTGGCTTCTACAACTTCTGTATGAATAAATGTTTGGATGTATAAGAAAAAACACATTGTGTTAAGTAAGAATTTACAGGTAGGTCTTCAATTGGTCTTGGTGGCTTCATTTGTATATTTTTTGAGTATGTGACTCAATTTTTTATTTGGCTTCATGAAACTTAAGTAAATGTCTGCAACTTTGCCTTTTTTAATATCAAAATGAAGGCCTGATCTATTTGATTTTGGATTTTGTTTTCTTCTGTAGAGATAAATATGATAGATATCCTTACTACCCCATCAATGGCAAAGCCAAAACAGGACTATTCACGTACTCCAGGACAACTGTTGTCTCTTATCAGTTCTCTGGGCTTTGTAAGTAAATTTTCACTGTCTTTGAAATATTTAATTTTAGTTTATTTACTATCTTAAATTCAACAGTTGGCATGATAAGGCTATTCTTGCATCTCTTCTGCCAGCTGGTAGAATGACTTGTGATATGTTTGGAGTACTTGGAAATTCTGATGTGATTATCTTGGACTTTTGAATTGCTGACTTTTTAACGAGCGTGGCCAAGCTCCAATGCAAACATAAAGAATGGGTGAAGTTGCACTCTCAATCCTGGACTGAGAATTTGTTCAGACTCCATTAACTTTGAACTGTGCTTCTTTCTGCCTGTTAGTATACTCCTCCTGTAGGAATGAAAGTGCCAGGGCACAAATCGAGTCCACCATCCGACAGTCCGCATGGAGCAGTTTCTCCTGTACCTATGGCCCAGAAGGAAAATACCCCTCTTTCAACTAAATTGTTCAAAACACGTGAGTATAACCAGGCTTGTGCTGAGGAATACTCTGCCTGTAAGGTTGTGGTCTTTTAACTTTATGTGAGTAGTTTGGACCTACTTCATTAAATGTGATTCTGTTGGTGTCTTGCTCTCCACCATTCCTCCAGTGCTTTACATATGACATGTTTTCACCTACACTGCTTATGTCATCTTCTAAAGTGGTTTTGTTTGATTGGTTTTTTTCAAATCATGACCCCTGAATTCAAAATCGCCCTGTAACATTTTATGGAAATAGTGTCAGTTCTTGACATACTTTCAGTGGAAATTGTTAAATAAAGCAATGTATGCTTTCATTTAAATTTTCTTCTCTTGCTGATTTCTCATTTCTAACCTGAAATGAGAAGGAAGGCAGCTATGCTGCTAATGTTTATACTGCTTTTACATTCTTGGCAAGTTCCTAATTAAAAAACTGTGTAAATTGACTATGCAGGAAAGATGACAAGAGAAATTGTTGTCAGCATAGCTTTCCTTAGCTTCCTTTGATGTGAAAGCTTATCATAGTGTGAAGTCAGTCAGTACATGTTGCCTGTTTGTATCAACATTTGAATTTTTTTTTCTCTTAAGATCTGGATAATTCTCAATTAACACCTGTGATGCCAGCGAGGAGTTTAACTCCTACTCTGCTTCAGTCAAGAAACAGGTTTGGTACCTCCAGTGTCAGTAGTCAGTCTCACACACACCTGTCCAGTGTGGAATCAGAAATCTGGATCAGCCCCAGGTGCAGGAAAGGTGTAGAGGTCAGGACTGTTTCATCCTCCCACTCTAAATTTAAATTAGTTTGTACTTGTCTATGCAAATGTCTGCTATTTATTCCACTTGCCTCGGTTGTTTCAAGTGTTGAGAAACTTTCCTACAGTAGAAGGAGCAAGGGTTGTAATTTGTGTTGAGTAGGATTTTGGGTCAAACCAATATAACTTTTTCCTTCAAACCAAATATTAGTCCTTTGCAATATAACAGGAGAAGCAAATGCTACTGATCCTGCAGCAAAGGAGTGAAAGCTTCCCTGACCATCACTGCTTTAGCCCTATCCTGCACAAGATGGGCACTGCTGGGAGCAGTGGCTTTTTGGAAGCTGACCTTGTCCCTACAGCTTTATTTGCTCAGCATTTTGGGGGAAAGAATTTATTTAAAAGACAGAACTTGGGAAAACAACAAAATCCACTTCAAACTTCTAGTAGCTGTTAAACTGAAAAGTTTAAGGCTTTATTACTGAAGGGTTTTGAATCAACTAACCAACTAACCTAACACCAATAATTATAGCTGTTGATATTTTATCCTAAAATATTTTATCCTGTTTTAATGTGTTCGTGAAATTCTGCACAAACACAAACCTAAAAGAAAATGCTGTGTTATGTAGTTCCTTGCCATGATTCCTATTTAGAGCATACAGAACAACTTACAGAATAATAAATTGTTTTAAATGTATCTATCTGTTTCTTAGGCCTTGGTTTTGGTATTATGTTATCAAAACATTAGGGACATCAGATTTTCCTTTTGTCATCTCTGAAGTGTAATATACCACAGGGTACTATAATGGGGTTCTTTCCTTTGGACTTTCTTTGAAACTGAAAACTTCTGTAGCTTCTTAAAATAAAGTCACAAATACAAAATCAATTGCTCTGTTTTTTCATCCTTTGGCATTTAAAAATATGTCATTTTCTATTGTATTATAATGAGCTTATTTTATGTTCTTAAATCAAATTACAAAGTCATCCCTTATTTGGTTTTGATTTTTGTTTATATTTTGAAGTATGGTTTTCACTAGTAGTAATTAGAATGAGTAATGCTTGCAAATCTGCATTTCATTATGTAGGTTGTAATAAAGCATTTCAAGTTAAACATTTCTATAGTGCTGTAATCATATTTTTCTTGGTGCTCAAAATTTAATGTGCTTTTTTGCAGCAAAGTGAAGATGAACCTCGTTCTACAACATCCAAAACTAGTAACAGTGGGTCAGCTCTCCTTTCAAGTGCTATATTGCCAAATAGCAAAGAAGTTTTAAAGAGGAAAGAACTTGAGTCTGCCATTTCTCCCATTGCCAGCAATGAGTCTGGCAGCAGGCAGAAGCTGGGAAGTGATCATTTGGATATAACAGATACTCCTGTGAGCACTCTGAATGTGAAAGTAGTAAGAAAGTGTATTTCTGAAGACAAGATTTGGAAAGAAAAAGTCTTTGTAAATAAAGGAGACATGACTTATGAAACAGTGGAGATTTCCAGACTACAACAATCGCTTTCAAGGCAGAATGAGCCTGTGAAAGAGGAAGTAATGTTTGAAAAGCCAGGTGTAAAAAGAAGCTTTGAATCGGTTGACACTAGTCCTTGTCAGGAACTTAACTATGTTAAAAAAAGCAATGCAGAATATAAACGTGGCTGTCAGATCTCAGAGTTTGCTGCAAACAAAGGGACAGGTTTGACAACAGAAATTCAATCCTTAATGCTTTGTAATGATGGATGCCTTTGTGACACCTGTGAAAGCAAGGAAGAAGTTAAGAGTTTTATTGGTAACCAGGAAACAGCAGAAAGATTGCTTACTCCAACTGTAGCTAAAAATCTTATGTGTGATCTGGATGCAGACTGCGGGAAGGATGATGAAAAGGAGTACATGAACTCCAGTTTTTTGGTCACTGATGATGAAAAACCTTTAGATGTCTTCAGTGCAGATTCTGACTTACTTCCTGAAGTGTCTGTTACAGAAAGCCATCTAGAAAAACAGCTTTTAGATTTGGACAGAAGTGTTAAAGACCTCTCCTTTGAGGAAGCAAAACCTGAAGGTGTGCTGATAACATCACCAGAGTCCCGAGATGCCTTACAGGATGGAGAGGAGGCACATACAGTCCAGAACTGCAAGCCAGTGCATCAGAAAAAGGATAATGACCAGAAACACATGGAAGAAACTTGCCTTGACACTGTATCTTCTCCTTCAGCAAAGATGAAGGAAGCACTGAGTCTCTTCAAAAAAAATGCCGTTGCTTTTCGGAGTTATAATAGTCCAATCAATCTATCCAATATATCTGAGCCATGCAGCATGGCTTCCTTAGATATAATGGATCTTTCACCTGCCTGCAGTGGCTCTTACCCAACAGCTATCACTCCATTACAGAAAGGAAGACCATATCAGGTCTATCAGGTAGGTAAGGAGGCAGACAGAAACTTTGTACATGCATTGGACATTAGGGACCTGAAATTATTTCAGTGGTAAATTTAGGGAAAACTCAAATAGTTTGAGTTAGTCTGTCAAAATGACGTCTGTGGACAGGGCCTCACTTGCTGCACTTGTGTGGCCAAAATTATTATATCTGTAAGAATTTAGCAGTAGCTTTATGTTCACTGGTTTGTCTTTGGCTCAACATGCACTGACTGTCCATCTCTGAGAAATCTTTGCTGTTACAGTGAACTGATTAAAAAAAAGCTGTGCTGTTTTTTCTCATTCTGCTCCTAGTGCAGTGCCATATTTTCTGTGAGCAGTTTTAGGTTTCCTAATGTAATGGGAAGTCTGTTGGTTCTTTTTTTGGGGGGGGGGGGGGTTGGTTTTTTTTTTCATTATCCTGCACTCTTCCCAAGACAGTGTGAATGCTGTTCAGCTGCTGGTAAGGTGCCATTGTACCTGCTAGTTTTTTTATAAATCCTGCTAAAAGTGATGGTGTAACATATTCTGTCAAGTGCCAGTTACAAGCCTATTACAAAGATTGATGTGAACAGTGATAGCTGCTGATGTGACACTGGAGGGAGAACTTCAGGAAAAGTTTCTCAAAGAGTAAGCATCTTTAATGCTTCAAGACTGTTGAGATAAAGCAATGCAAGCACATTTCACACATGCTTTTCAGGGAATGTTTTGTAACTTGTTCTTGGCTTGAACTTAAGTATCAATTACTCCATCTGTGACTAAACCTGGAGCTGGGAGTTTGTGAGCTGGTTTTGTTTGACATGTGAGTCCTTGTCCCGTTTTTCAGACCCCTTACCGGGGGGATGCTGGCACACCGTACAGGACTCCAAAGAGCGTTCGAAGAGGAGCTGCCCCCGTGGAGGGGGAGCGCATCCTGGGGACCCCAGACTACCTGGCACCTGAGCTGCTTCTGACACAGCCTCATGGTAAGTGAGGCACACCAGCATCTGGCAGTACCTGAAAGGTGGCACTTGACATTTCTAAATGTCTCTAGAACTATAAACCCTTCAAGTAATAAGATTGGGAATTGTTCAAAAACAGCTAGTGCTAAGCTTTTGCCATCATGGGTGGCTGTGTTTGCTTCAGCTGCTCCTTCCATCCCTTTACTGCTTTCTCATAACCAGAGGTTTTGGTTGTCCACCAGTAGGCTTGCTGCCAATCAGCATTGGAAGCTGCTTTGGCAGCCTGAGACTTGTATGTGGCTTAGGAGTAACAACTTGGTTATCCTGAGTGCCCTTAAAGATTCTTTGGGATGGGAAAGGGGAAATTTAGTGAAATTTTAGAGTGAAAGGCTTAAGCCTCCAATTATTTTTAGAATGTTTTCTGTGTTTATTGATAATTAAGTGTTATGTGAAGCCAGACCATTGTATGAAGTTGCCTTAAAATCAGTTATTGAGTTGGGTGACCTCATGAAACACTTCAGACATCTGATAGGATCTTCTGTACAAGGGTGCAGCACTAGCCATCAAATTTTTGGAGGCTGGTTTTTTGGGTTTGTTTGTTTGTTTTCAAAATACTATACTAAAATAGCACAACTTTGAAGGGCATAAATTTCTTTGTCTCAGATTCTGAGGTCCACTGAGATTAACAAAAAGTCTGAAGCAGTTTACTGCTAAATTGCAAGAAGCATTAACAAAAATTAAATGCAATGTGTCTACCTCTAATACAGTTGTTGATGTATAATTGCATTTTATTTCCATCCCAAAAGTATACTACTATTTTGTAGAGCTGCAAGTCTTGGGAAGATTGCATGAGAGAGAGACTTAAATTGAGAGGCAGTTATTACTGTCCTGTGGAGCAATAAAATTCTGTTAATATAAATTAACTAAAGTTCTGTGAAGAGATTTAACAATTTACCATTAAAAACTGAAAATGCTAAATATATGTAGTTGTTGTTTTGCACTTCCATTTAGGGTTCCTGGATATCTGGCAGGTGTTAAAACTGGATAATATTTTGGAAATGTAATCAGTGCAACTTAGACCATGTGAAACTTGGTCACAAGGTGATTTCTCTGTGGTTACTGGGTATTCAGGACTTCAGTGAAAACTTGCAGAATCTGGGGTTTGTGTCAGGAAATGATAAGTCTCCCTTTACCTTCAGTGAATCCAGGGTTTTTGAGGCTTCAAATTTTCCCTCACTAAATATTTCACATGTTGAGTTGCTTGTAAATGTACTTTTAATCCTAAATTAATCATGTTACAAAACTATTTTATTGTTGTTTCTAACTTAGATTTAACATTGCCATCTTTCCTTATTGTGGAATACTGTCTTAGGGAAAAAAAAAAATCTTAATTCCTATGCCGTGGAGAATCATACTTGATATTCACTGTTTGTATTTGTTATGGGGTTTTTTTGGGCAATAATTGTAATATTTTTACTTCATTGTCTTTTCATATGCAGGGACTCTGATCTCTGGTGAGTTTTCTATATTCTGTGCAGAGCTGAAATGTTCAGCATAACTGAACAGTCAAAGTATAACCAGATCACAGTTTCTGAGAACATTGTTTGGGTGGACAATGTTTCTGTATAGAAAGACATGTCCAATATACCTCCACATGAAAATGTGTGATGCTCACAGAATCAGGAAACAACATATCAGTGTGACTAAGCTATCAGAAATCACACGTGTGAACATGTACTTCAGAAGGAAAGTCAGCATTCTTAAATTGTTTAACACAAGGTAAAGCCAGAGACACTTTTCTCATTGCTGCCTTTCACTTCATTGCAGTCAGTGTCATTCACTGTGCCTAAGGGTGAAGAAGGTTCAGGTGCTCAAGACCTGGTGTTATTGCTTCTTGCTTCAAACCACAGAATCATAGAACATCCCAAGTTGGAAGACACCCACAAGGATCATTGAGTCCAACTCAAGTCCCTGCCCAGGACAGCCCCAGAGTCACAGCATGTCCCTGAGAGCACAGCATGTCCCTGCCAACACTTCTTGGGCCCTTACCAGGCTTGGTGCTGTGGCCACTTCCCTGGGGAGCCTGTTCCAGTGTCCAGCCACCCTCTGGGTGGAAAAACTTTTCTTGATATTCCACCTGAACCTTCCCAGCACAGCTTCATGCTTCCTTTGGTCCTGTATTGCAGGTTTATGGTAGGAGTTAATCTCATTTAGTTAGACTTTGTGTGGGAAAAATTGCTGCTGAAACCTGGTTATTACACTGTTCAGGTTGTGATCTTATTAGACTTTGACTGGAGCTGGGAGTATTTTAGTGAACATCCAGGTACTCTTAACAACAGAGGATGTGAACTCACTGCTTTGATGTGCTTAGCTTGGTGGGCACTCTTACTGCTGTTAGGACATGCTAAAACTGTATTAAATTTCTGGCTAACAATCTGGTTTTCAGCATTTCTAAACTTCACAGCAGTCTTTGTGAAATGGCTCAAAACATTCATTTGCTTGGAGGTGTCTTAGGTTTTTCTCTATGCCAAAAAAGCCAAGAACAATTAGATTTATTATCTTTCCAAGTTTTGGGGTTTTTTTAACAGCAATTGTGGCATCTGTTCTTTATATGGTGGAGTGGGCATGGCTTGAAGATGCAGGAAGCTTAGGATGCATGCAGTGGTGTCTGGGACTGCTTTGCCTGCTAGTTTCAATGTACATTAATAGGAGAGATTGGCAAAAAGACAAAACCCTGGAATGTGGAAAACCAGAACTATTTAATAACAAAGCAGAGATAGCCAGTAACTACACATTGCCCCAGTCAGTTCAGTGTAATGAAAGGCAATGCCAGCTTCATGTGTGCTGGCTCGTTTCTGCAAGCTGTCTTCATGATGTTCATCATAATTTAGACAAACAAAAATGAAGTTCAATGGTCTGAAGTTTTGGAGACTTTTTAAAGAACTGAGAGAAGGGCACAGACAGCAACATGGAGCACTTACCCAGGCTCTAGTCATGAGGCATCTATTTCTTATCACAAAACAATGTCCTGGAGGAGTTAGCTCCTGGATTCTCTGGGATGGGAGTTGACAACTAGATTGTTACTAAGAGCCCCCTTGGTTTTATCAGTAAACCCCAGTATTATCCATAGTGAATTAAGGAGCAGAGTGGCTGTAAAAAAACCTTTTAATATATTTTTAATCTGCATGTATATTAAACACAACCTGTCTCTTCATAATTTTCAAGAAACTTGCAGAATTTAAACACTCCTCAGCTTTTGCTAATCTCAAAGTCTTTGCAAGTATCGTTTTTGTAAGTGTAATTATGTGGGTTTATTTTACCAGGTTCTGCTGTAGACTGGTGGGCCCTTGGAGTTTGTCTGTTTGAGTTTCTAACGGGAATTCCACCTTTTAACGATGAAACACCAACACAGGTCTTCCAAAATATATTGAAAAGAGGTAATCTGCTTCAGTAATCAGAGCAAGTATGTATTTCCAATATTTGTTTAATAGTTTGAGTTACCAACTCCACTCTCTTTTTGTCTGTAGACATTCCCTGGCCTGAGGGTGAAGAAAAGCTGTCTGATAATGCCCAGAATGCAATAGATCTTCTTCTAACAATTGACACTACGAAGAGGGCTGGACTGAAGGGTTGGTATTAAAATTGTTCTTTGTAACTTATTGCAGATTTTTAAGTGGTGATTTCCTCCTCCTGAAACTTAGGCTGATAAACTTCAGTGCCTCCCTAGGTTCCATGTATAGTACCACAGCACTTAACAAGTTGTGGTATTTTCTGTATTTCTTGTGGGGTTTTTCCTTTTTGAACAAGGTAGTTCTGGGGCTGGATTGTTTTGTTGATTTTTAATTTTTTTAATTGAACTTCTGTTTTGTTTTACTGCTGTTCTGCTATGCATTTTTAGTGTTAGGCATCTGATGTCCCAAAGTTCTCTCTAATGAGTATTTGGAATTTTTAACCTAAATGACATTGGGAACCTTGATTAAAAGATGATATTTTGGGAGAGAAGCCTCCTACAACAAACAGTTAATTCAGAGAGAGCAGGTTTTTTTAGGAATCAGCCTCTCTTTACTGAGTGCAGAGGAGAATACAAAGTTGGACAATATATACTATACAAAGTCTACTTTTTTTTTCCTTGTAGAAGGGCTTAAACATTTCCTATTGTTAACAGTGATTATGCTTTTTTTTCAAAAAAGTTGATAATGGAAAGAAATTTAGAGTGAGATATTTTGGAAATAGAGAAAGAAATCTTATGAGAACTGTTCAGGAAATCACTAGAGAAGGAAATTACTATGGAAAGGCTTACACATAAAGAGACTAAATGCTAGAAGCTGAAATCAAACTAAATTAAAATAGAGAAGGTCAATATTATGAATGAAGATTATTATGTCAGCAGACAATTCTGTGGCTTTGATAGATCCCAAAAAGCAATTTGAAGGAGTTTTAGTTAAACACAAGTTATTGTCTTTTGTTTCTGGATTTTAGAGTGGAATCCAAATTGCCTGTCAAGGGCAGAATTTTAAAATAGATGACATAATGGTTTCTTCCTATCTAAGCTTCTGCAAAATTCATTCTTTGTCAAGATTTACAACTGTATCTGGCCTCTTTGTCCAATTTATAGTCCACTGAAGTGAAGTTGGATGAGTAGTTTTCAGAACAACCATTAAGTTTTTCTTGTTGCACTTAAGTTTCCATCAGTGTCATCTTCTCTCCCCTCTCCCTTTTATCACTACAGCATGAAGCCTTTGGTACTGGGAAATCCCAGTTATGTTGTTGTAGTGCTGTGCTTCTCTAAATTCAATCTTTCTGGGTAAGAGCAGCTTTCAAGCTGCTTTTGGCTCAGTGGAACTGTATGGAACAGGTTCCCTGGGTGGGGGTGGCAGCAACTTGTCCTGCCAACAGTTTGGTCCTACTGAAGTTGGGGTTAATAAAAGCCCAATTGCAATTTGCACTTTTATGAACTTGTAGAAAAGGAATATAGAGCAAATCTCCTGACAGTTATAGATAAGGGAACAAAGTGACTGTGGGGCTTGGACATAAGGAAGTTTCTAATGCTGATGTGAACTTCTGTTTCAGAGCTGAAGCATCACCCCCTCTTTCACGGGGTGGACTGGGATAATCTCCAGAACCAGACGATGCCATTTATACCTCAGCCCGATGATGAGACTGACACCTCTTACTTTGATGCTAGAAACAATGCTCAGCACCTGACTGTGTCTGGATTTAGCTTATAGCATCAAGAGAAGTGGACATTCTCCATGGTTTTGCACACTTACAGGTTGTCTTGTAACCCTAATTTGGTATTGACTAAGTTTCCTTGCTGAATTTAGTGTGTTTCAAGTTACCAGCCTATTTTTATTCTAAAGAGAAACTACTGTATGAAACTGGTATCGAGTGCCTTCGTGCTACTTGTTATCTCCTGCACCTTACTGAGAGGCCAGAGCTTTGGGCTTCTTGGACCTAATAACTCTTGGCAATAATGGGGCTTTTTAATAGTAATAATTATTCCAGTTAGGAAGTGTGGTGTTATTTCCCAGCTAAACATAATAGGGAAAGGATATAAAGGAATTGTAATTGTATCTAATTAATAACTTAGCTATTGGTGTTTCAGTGTGGTGGCAAGCTGGTTTGGGAGCAGTCCTGTCTAAACAGTGTGAATATATATCCACTGTGCAAAACTGGTCATTTCTATTCAAGGTGGAAAACTGAAATCTTAATGCAGCATTGCAATGTCTTGTCTTCTGTTTGTCCTATTCCCAAGCTGGGAGGGTACAACAGTTAATTCCAAGTTAATTCCAAGTTCATTTGGCTAGAAGTGGCACATGAGGCTGGCAGGAGACTATCCTGTCCTAGAGAAATGGGGCAGGGAGAGGATACTTGGGGCAAGTCTGTTAAACAAATGCTCTGCTGAAGTTGTGGTGTTGTAACCCCTTGGGCTGTAGGAAGCTGGACAGAACACACATTTTAGCAGTTACTGGTTTTATATCGAAATGCCCTGTGTGTGTGTGTGTGCTCCCTTGTGTCAGATGACAAGTGACAGATGATTTGTTTTCTAGCCAGCAGTATTCATACTGAAGTATTAAAGACTATAATATATTGTAGGCTAACAGTCTGTTTTGTAAACTCACAGCCAGAGCTTGGATTTTGACTAGAATATAAAATAGAAGTGTATGTTTTATATAAACCTGAATTAGGGGGAAGTATATTTAAATTTATATTTAAATGCAATACAACTCTTGTGTCTGCTAGGTTTTAGAGGTTTATTTGTAGGTAATTCTGTTTAAATAGTCTTCAGTATTTTTCTTGCATATGTATCTCTAACTTAAAGAAGATTTTAATTTTTCAGGTTAATGAAATGAACATGTTAGATAAAGATCATTTGTGCTAGATGGTGTTACCAGCCAAGGGCCATGTGCCAGAAGCCAAGCATTTTGCCAGTGATTTTTGCCAAGTGCCTTTTAGTTTCATGAACTGACTCTTTTTGTAGCAGTAGTGAGCTGTCCCTTCATTACCCTGCTTCCTAAAGCCAAAATAAAGACAAGATTTATTGATGGAATTCTGAGCAGAGTCTGCCAGGCTTTCTGCTGCCCCCTCAGGTTGCTGGGAAAGGAATGGGAGTGGTGAGGAAAAAGGAAGTTTCCTAGAAAGACCTAAAGAGAGCTGATTTTTAATAGCTCAGAATGACCAATCCCAGTTCTTGTTGTGAAAATTCAATTTTGTGAAACAGATCTTGGCAAGTTGCAAAACATACAGTGAATTTCACTCCCTTTGCTAAGGACTGCAGTTTCAGAGATCTTCTAAATTGTTCAGTCACACTGCAATTGTTACATGATGGAAGAGGTGCAAACAAATGAATGCACTACTGAAGCATTCTCTGAAAGTGATGAGAAGTTCTTCAGTGGTTTTCCTGTGTACTGTTAGAATATATAAACTGGGGTAGAAGGGTACCTTAATCATTGGTACTTTATGCAATTTATTCTTCCATTTCTAGTAATCTAGTTTAAGAAAGCAAATCTTAAGAAAGCAAATCTTATGATTACATGTCAAAGAAATAAGAAACTGACCACCACAACAGCTCTGTGTCTTCAGTGCTTTAGAAATGGTTACACCTGTTCCCATTGGTGGTGTAACACATTCCCATCAAGGTGGAAGAAACTTGTTGCACTGGTAATAGTCTTCTTTAACCCTTTGAAATAGTTCTTAATCATCTACAAGGGTCAAGTAAGCTTCTATAAAAATCTTATCCTAAAAGAAAATTGTGGTATTCCTACCAGTTGATTAATGCAAAAGCATAGAAATTAATACAAAACCAGTTGATTAATACAAAAACATAGAATCTGTAGAACAGTAAATTGGCCAATTGACAAATCTGAATGTTTAATATAAAGTTATCACTACACTGCTGTCCAAAATTTAAATTTCACACAATTAGCCCTGAAAATATTGCAATATCCTGTTCTCTTAATTATCTTGCATTTATCCAGGTTATAGCAAACATGGAGTTAAATGTCAGACATTGATTGTTGAGATTTGTGATGTTGTGGGCTGTTCTGGTTGGTGGGGCTTTTATCTTTTGTAACATGGTGAATCCTAGCTTTATTGTTCAACATGGAATTCCTTATCAACTCAGTCCCAGTGGTTTTGTCCCAATTGTTGCTTGACTTGAAATACTACAGGTGAAAGTTTAAAAGGTACAATGTAGTAGCTGCAAGAGATCTCGTGTTTCTTATTAGTGAAGATCTCCAAATAACAGTGTAGGCTGGCAAAAGTTTCTGATCCATAGAAGCTGTGGAATACCACTTGGCAAGTCCTGCAGCTGTCACATGGTGCTCCCTGAAGGCCTAAACTTTATGTGCATAATCTACACATAAACTCTGCAGCTTCCAGGTTATCTTGGGAGACAGTTTATCAGCCATTACATCTGAAAACTACTGGAGAGTTCAGTGTTGTACTTGGTTACACAGAAGCAGCAGTTTTGGATGGTTATTCCCAGCCCTTATGTGCTGTTGGGCACACCTACACATGGGGCAGTGTCTGGGGACCAAGGTGCTGAAGTGCTGCCCTGTGTTGTTGAGCTCAGAGATTCCAGTTTCAGCATGATTGGTTTTACCACATGCTTACTCTGGCAATAAAATGCATTCTTTTCCTCTCTACTTCATTCTCCAAAAGTTCACTTTGCACTTCAAAATTCATGCTTCAAAAATTTACTTTACTTTTGTGTAAATATATAAAATAAAATAGTGCACTTGTGCTGCTGCTGCTTCTGTATCTTGTTTTTCTTTTGCTGTGTTACTTTTGCCCCTGCTGGGAGTGTGGCAGATGGATTTTTACACAAAGAAACGCTGAGTGCTTCCAGTACCTCAGCAAAGGCAGCGATTTTAAGTTAGGAAATACCTCTTACTTCCAGTACAGGTCTGTATGCCCTTCAGTTAGCTCATAACTCACTAGGCCCTGCCTGGAGGCTTCAGTAGCAGCTCTGTTTGTGTGCTGAGATGGCAGAGTCCTGAGTGGTAACTCCTGCAGGGTGGGAGTCTCCTCTGCATAACTCACAGGAGTCAAGAAAGGATGGTGGCTCCACCTCCTCAGCACCTGCTGTGCTGCCCCAGCCCCAGAACAAAAGCAACAGAGCCCTGAGGATGGAACAGCTGCACCAGGCACACACTTAGACCCAACTCTGCTTCTGTGCTCTCAGCTGAGCAGCTCTGAGGGGATGGAGTGTCTGATCTGCTTTGATACAGAGCAAGCTTCAGGAGCAGCCTGATTTGCTGCAGGGAACCTGACTGATGTTTGCTTCACAAGAGCAGTCTGGGGCTGGGTCTGGCCCTTCCAGGGCTGTGCAGAACTGTTCAGGCTCCCAGCCCTCCTCCAGAGAGCACAGGCTGAAGCTGTGTATCCCAGCTCTGAGCTCCAGCCTTCTGCTCATGCTCTGCCTCCACATCAACGCTGTGTCTCTTTGCACCTGGGCAAATGATAAAAAACCAAAACAACCAGTTTTCCTTACCTTTAAGCTGAAATACCTGCTGGCTAGGAACCTGTTCAAATAATGGTGAGTTTGAGATAGGCCCAGTTGTGAGTTACAAGTGAATTGTTACTCAAGTGATGATGTTTTGTATTACAACTTCCAGGTTGTGACTGATTCTTCATGATACAGCCAGCAGGCTCTTGGATACACAGCATCTGGTGTACAGCATTCAGGAAATATTAAGTCCAAGATAAAATACAAAATATTAAGGGACTGATTTATTGAAATATGAATAAATAACAAGGATAGTACAAGCCTACATTTATTTGAGGGAGAGGTTAACAATTAAGTACCTTTGGGAATGTCTGTCCCATGTCTAAGAGCTCGAGCCCTACAGGTGCCAGGAGCTGTGGGAGGCACTCCAGGGTGGTTTGTCCTGCCAGAAGACATGCTGCCTCAGGAGCCTGGGCTTTCCTGTGACCTGCAAGCTCGAGTGTCCTTCCTGAACCATTTCTATCCTTTATGATGAGAAATCACTTTAGAAATTTTAAGCTCAGGCACAATGGCTTCAGGTCCCAGCAGAACTTCCAGGATAAGCTTTGTTCAAACCTGAGTTTTCAGTACATCTCATGCCAAAACTCATCTCTGGCACATGAAACCATCTGCTTACAGCAGTCTTCAAAGAGTTTACAGCTATTTTATTTTTTTAATTCAGCTTTACAATAAGAAAATCAGAAAAGGGGAAAAGTAACTAAAAAAATTTTTCACGTAACTAAAAAACAAGATTAAAATTTCTCTGGTAAAACCAACATTAAATTCTGTGATTACATTTTTATACAGTATAGCTTGTATGAAAAATGTTTTCCAAATTATAAAATATTTTCAGGAAGGACCAAAAAAAACTTTCCTTAAAAATTAGTTGTAGGATGTAGTCCTGGTGGAAAATGAAAGCACATCAATAATGGTGAAATTTGAAGATTTAGAGCTTAACCATGGATTATGTTATAATTCTTCATAGCAAACTGTAAGTTTTCTGTCAAATCTACTTTTAGTGCATTTACATTTTCCAGAGATTTATACAACTTATATATTAATTTATTTTAAAATTAAGTGTAAAGCATGCTTTTTGTCAAGCAGACTTCACAAGGTTGTACCTCTATCTATATATGGGTTAATAAATATTCTGTGGGGAAAAGAAAAAGATCAGCTCCAAAATCAGCTGAAAAGGTTTTTTTTTTCTGAGAGGAAGTAGAAGGATAATAAGAAAGACATACCAGAAGTGATATGTTTCATGATGTAACTTGGGGAAAATCCACAATACATTAAATCTTACTTTTAATTTAACTGCCAACAGAAAACTTACAGTGTACTGAGCTTTTTAAAAGCTTAAAGCTAAACTAGACTTACTGAGCTAGTTTTCATCTCATTTTAATGCACCTTGTGCCTAAACTATGCATTTCAGTTAAAATAAGCTGTTGAAAACAACAATAGAGTTAGGAAAGTTAAAAAGATAAGGTGCAGCCTTTTTACATGGATCCCTTGTACCACATGCTGTTTCCAAACTCATATTTGACAGTCCCCCTGTTATTAATGGCTCTAACTTTCAGGATATATACAAATTCCAAAATCTTCTTTACAATTTTACAGAATAAGTGAAGGATTCAACTTCATTCTGACCAATTTATATGGAAATTGCTCCACACCAGTTTAGCAGCAAAAATAACGAGTTGAGTTGAATTCCTCAGAGCTATATTGTATTTTTCCAACAGCTTACAATGTATTGAATTTATACTTTTTCAGAGCTTTCACCTGGTAATACCTAATGCTGTGGAAAAACAGGCAGGGATCTTGAGATTGTAACATTATTTCAATGTTAAAGTGACAGTTTTACATATTTTCATTTATTCTTTTACAGAGATGTTATTCTCTTCATCAACTGACATCAGCAGGCCAGTAATCACTGAAGGCCCATCCACAAGCACATTCCAAAATAATTATTGTTCATATGCTGTTGAGGATGAAATTATTCAATTTATTTGTTACCTAGGAGCTGTGAATCATTCAAGTTTCAATAATATTAGTCCTTAAACATTTAGCTCAAAGGTAGTAGAAAATATTACTGTAACATAAGGAAGATCATCCCAAATTCTGAGATTCTATGAGAATTCAGACTTCCTTTGTTTTCCAGAGCCATCTTCTTCTAGAAGTCCTTAAACACAGTCATGAATTCTCAGTTCAGTTTTCTAGAAGAAGAAACAAAATAAATTAGTTTAATGTACCTTCATATATGAGATGATGTTTCATTTGTCTAAACAAACAAATCAATTAAAGTTACATGTGAAAGGCTTCCATTCCAATAAAACACATCAGGCCTTCAAGACACCCAAAAATTTGCCCTCTTACACCAAGGAGTAGAAAATTCACTAAGAATTTGGAACTGCAGGTGGAATTCCACAGAAAAATCCCTGACCCTGGGTCAGTGGTGTGCTGGCTCAGAAGAGCAACACTTACGAGCTGTTTTCCCCATGACTCCATAAAACTTAAAATTAGAGGGTTCTAAAATCATGAGTTGAACCTAGAAAACTTTTCCTGTTATGAAAATACATTTCTATCTTAGGATAGAAACCTTAAGATTCAGCTTTTCAAGCCTTCCTGGTGAAGGCTCCAGTACGAGTACCCAGATTTTCAGGGTTAAGTTCCCCATAAAGGAACAGGGGACAGGTTAAGAGGTGCTGGGAAGGGACAAGAGCTGAACACAAAGCTCTTGCTTCCAGAAGGCTGTCCCTCCACCAGGGACAGGGAATTTGCTGCACTGTGCAGAAGGGTTTAGAAGTCAAGGCTCCACAGCTGCAGCACAAGAGAACTTTGCATGGTAACAGACTTGTGGTTTCTGCTGCAGGGACCCTTCATGTAATTTAAAACTAAAAGTACACAGACAGGGCCAGTGCAGGCACTGAGAACAGCTATTGCCTAAGAGCTCACACACCTTGCCTAAGAGCACAAGCTGAAACTGGCCATGGGACAGGAGAAAAGGATTCATTTTGTAATTCTGTTTTCTCACTGAGCGTACTTGATCAGCTTCCTACACATTGTTAAAGGAGATAGAACTCCAGATAGAAATGTGCTGCAGAAGCACATAGTCCTTAAATTCGGCCTTTGAGTAGACTTCAGAAACAGAGAGAAAAGCTCAAGAGCACAGACAATTCTTGAGTTGTTTCTGTTATTGAAGTTCATCTCAAAACAACACATGAAAGAGTAAACAAAACATGGGGCTGTACTATCTCTGTGTTTCACACCAACACTGGTATTACCACAGGTACAAATCTTGCTGTCCAAAACTCAAACAGAATGAGTTGAAAAACTGAAGCATTTGGCAATGAACCACAAGAATCATTCACCTGGTGATAGCAAAACATAACCATGGAAAACACATTACAGCCTCTTTGTCAATTGCATAAAGATACAGGAAAATCCAATGGATGCAAAATGAAGCTGGTCAAATCCAAACTAAAAACAATGTACCATGTGTTTATTCATCAAAGCACTGAATTACTAGGACAATATACTAGAAAAATTGCTGGAAAGGGTGCTTTTCTAAAAACTGATTTCTGTCTGAATCTTGGCTGGATTGAGGGTGCTACAGAGGTCAGAATAGATGATCAAAAAAGATTTTCAAGAACAGCACACTGTTCAGAGAGAGGGAGAAAACAACCATGCAAGAGCACATAGCAGAACACTGAAGTTCATAGAAGCTTCAAGTAAAATACTTAAAAGAAATAGTTTTGATTTAAAACACCCCAACTTTCTCCTTGCTGACAAGGGGAAATTTCCATTTGCTGGTGCAAAGAATGAGCAAAATGTGCATAACTGCCTGAAAGGCTCAGTACTGCAATCTCTGGTTTCATCAGACAGTGCAGCAACCCCAATGCTGCTGCTGACAGCTCTGAGCCACGGGAGCTCCCTGGCAGCTCTGCAGCCTCTGTGGTGCTGTGCTGTTTACAAAGCCATGGGCTGGGCCCAAAGAGCAATGATCAGGAGTGTACTTGGAGGCCAGTAATTAGTGGTGAATGCCAGGGGTCAATACTGGGGCCAATCCTGTTTAACACCTTTAGCAATGGCCTGGGTGACAGGCAGAGTGCAGAGTGCACCCTCAGCAGAGCTGCAAATTACACAAAACTGGGAGTGGCTGATATGCCAGAGGGTGGTGCTGCCATCCACAGGGACTACAGCTGGCTGGAAAAATGGGCTGACAGGAACCTTATGAAATACAACAGGAGCAAGTGCTTAGTCCAGCACTGGAGAAACTACTCCAGGCATCAGTATGTGCCAGCTGGGAGGCAGCTTGGCAGAAAAGGATCTGGGCATCCTGGTAGACACCACGATGAACATGAGCCAGCAACGTGCCCTTGCAACAAAGGCCAGTGGTGTTAGAGGCTTCCCTTGCAACATTATCCCTTCCTATATTATCCCTTTGGGGTCACTGAGGTGATCCTTCCTCTCTGTTCAGCACTGGAGAGGCCACACCAGGAGTGCTCTGTCCATTCTGGCCACGAGAGACATGGACAAACTGGGGAGAGTCCAACATAGGGCCACAAAGATGATCAAAGGTCTGGAGCATTTCTGAGGAAACACTGGCACAGGCTGCCCAGAGAGGTGGTGGAGTTTCCCTCCTTGGGGACAATCAGAAGCTGCCTGTACACAGTCCTGGGCAGCCAGCTTTGAAGTGTCCCTGGCTGAGCAAGGATGTTGGACCAGATGACCTGCAGAGCCTTCCTTCAACCTCAGCTACTCTGTGTTCCTGTGATTAACCACAGGAGAGAAAACTGTACCATGAAAACTAGCAAACATTAAAAAGCTAGAGCAGATTCTGCTAATTCTCCTAAGATACACACGTGTGCAAACTCTCTGCAGTCTGACAGAGGAGAAAGATGTAAAAGCCAAGAGCATACTAAGCTAACAGAACCAGGTGTGAGGCTGAAGTAAGCACACAGTAACTAGAGAACACTCACTTGATCTGATGCTTAGAGAGTTGAGAAAAGGCAAAATCAGAGTTCAACTTCCCTTCAGCTGAAGGAAGTCAAGGTAGATGTTACAAAAATATGATAGTAAGGTGCTAGTAAATGTTAAATATAGGCGACAGATGGCACTCTATAAAGGATATGATAGGCACATCTATAAAGGATGTGATAGGAGAAAAAATTCTCATGACAGAATGGGACTAGGAAGTCCTATAAAAGCAGTGAAAATGGCTCAAGAAAATATGAGGAGTGGGAGGATCAAAGAATGTTATGGAGATGCTTCCAAGCTATCCAGCCTCACCCACTTGTGTATGCTCAAAATTATTTATCCTGCCTCACATTTCATAGATTTAACATAAATTGCCACATAGAAAGCATACTACACATAAAGTCAAATTAACCAATACTTTCTCATACTGACAAACATTCAAGGCAAAGAATTTTCTGCCTGTCTAAATAACATGATAATATCACTTACTGGTTTAAACAGGTGACACACAGTGTATGTGTTCAATTGAATGCACATGCTTACCTTCGTTTTCTTTGGTGATACACATGGACCAACCACTGGGCAATAAATGGCCAAACAATAGCAAAAGCTAGAACACCAGGAGAAATTTCAAAGGGCCACCATGATGGTTTCTAAGGAAAACAGAAAAAAATTCCAGTGAGCAATGTATGTGCACATATTGAATACCACCCGTATTCAATCCCATACTTCTCATCACTTCAAAAGAAAATAATAGTAAGATCATAAGAAAGAATTAATCTATAAAGTAATTTCCTCAGACTGATTATTTTTTATGTCCTAGTCAAGGAAGAGACAATACAAAAAGCACATACCAAGAGCTAGAGATAAAATATTCAAATTAATCTTTTTTCACAGTTCACACTTTTTACACATCATAAAAACAGTATTTTACCTTGACAGAGGAGGCAGGCTGGTAATTTGACTGTAGTGTTGCAGATTTTGCCTTTAAATAAAAACAAAGACTTTTAAGTATAAAATGAAACTGCAATTAAAATTTTTCTTCTTCACAAAACAAGAACATGAGTTTTTTCATCTTGTGATGGCTTTTCAATCAAGTTTAATGCACAGAACCACCCCCATGCCATCCCACATAGCTGCTAACTTGCCTCTCATGTTTCCACTACTCTTTATAGTAATTTTATCACTTCTCTGTGTCTTAGAAAATGAAGCAGTGTCACTTATTGGACCTCTTCACAGTTTTTGAAGGCTCCCCTGCTCCACTTGTCATTGCAACTTTCTCAGCTCTGGTCTAGTCCCAGTTCCAGCCCGGAGCAGAAACCACAGCAGTTTAATTTGCCTGCTTGCATGTCTCAACACCAGTCTCTACTAAGGTCACAGCCACTGCTTTAGTTTGCCTGGGCTACAGCTACAGGCATGTCTAACACCATAAAGGAAAGAGAATACTCTGTTCCATGTCTTCAAAGCAATCCTGAAAATGGAAGTATCAGAATCAAGACTATTCCCACACACTATTGTGGTGCTTCCACAAAAGCAAAGCTGCTGGTTTTCTAGGTCTTTCTTAATTTATGTAAACATGAAACAGAAGCCTCTGTTTCTCCTTCAGTAAGGACAGCAAGCACAGCATGAACTGCTGGGGAAGAATGCTTTACTACTTCTATTACTCAGGCAGAGATAGAAAACCAATCTGTATTTAACCAAACATTAGATTCTTGAATATCTGTGATGCAGCAAAATTATGGTTTTAATAAATCCTTTTCTGTGGCTGCCTTAGATTTGGAGTATGTGCATCCCATGGGATATTGCTTGTACAGTTTGCTTATTCTCATGCAGATCAAAATATATCAGCAAGTCAAACAAAACCAAACATTCTCAGGTTGCTGGTTCAACTATATTCACAACATGCTCTATTGAAACAGGAAGAAAAAAGAAACACTGTATCAATAATGTCTACACTTGCTTAAGAGTTCTATTCACTGGAGGAGGACATGATGTACAATTCCAATAAAGCTGGATTACTTCACGAGGAAAGAAAGCTATGAACAATCAGGTCTCTTGCATCCTGAAAAATGGAATCTGAAGTTCTGTCTGTGAACATTTACCATCTGAAAGATTAAGATAATTTCTTGCTTTCTTTGAAAATGCTTTGAATTCTGTGGGATCATGCACTAAGAATATTAACTGTGGAGTGTCCATATAGAGCCCATGTAATATCTATCAATAACTATGGCTAAGATCAATCTGATCAGAAATCAGTGAAGTAACATATGGTTAATTTCTAGGTAAAAAATGCATGGTTTTGCTTACACATACCAGAGTTACAAATTGTACTGCTAAGAGTAAGTATCAATAGGAAGTTTTAAGCTGGACTCAACTACAAAATGTGACTGAAATATCTTTACAGTTTAAGAAAATATTGCCAAAAATTTTAATGAAAAAGCACAAAAATATCCAAAGACATTTAATAAAAGGTGATCAAATAACTCCAAAGAACAGTACCTGTGATGCTGCAACAGCCTCCAGCATATGCAGCCTCTGCAGGACATTCTGCATGTCCTCCTGCAGCCGCATCAGCACCACTGCAATCTGCTCATTGAGGCTGCCCTGGGGGCCTCTGTCGGAGCCCCAGCGCTCGCCGTCCCCTCCGCCGCCCATCTGCCCGCCCTGGGAGCCGTCTCCCAAAGGCTGGAGTCTGTGTCCTGCTGGGGGGGAGGAAAAACAGAAACACCAAACACAGAATGGGCTACAGCTCTACTGAAAAGGTTTAACGTAAGTTCAGTTTTCTCCCTCAGTTTTCACCCAGGAGTGTGGCACTCCGCGTCAAAGGCTACATTCAGACAGTTCAGCAGCACTGTGAGGTCACTGAAATGCCATCTGAGATGTTTCCCTACAGCCTTAGTGTGACAGTATCAACCAAATTTCTAGAACTGCAAGATCATTTACAAAAAGCTATTAACACACAACCAGTCAAGTTCACCAGGAAATTCTGCCCTAGTAAAAAGTAAGACCTGTCTTAGTATGTGTTTTAAGTTTGGCAAAGTCTCCACCTGGAAAACAAAGATCACTGGAATACAGTGAGGAGAAAATATAATTATTTGAAATTGACAATACTGCCTTAAACTAGATACAACTACCACTAAGTAACATAACTAACTAACTAACATAACTAACACTACCTAACATAACACTGTCATGTTTCTGCCTGTAAGTAGCAAACTTCAATAAAACAACAAGAGACAAGAGGAAATAGTTAACTACAGTAGTTAACTAAAATAGTTAACTATAGTATGTTTTTTATAATAGTTTTCAACACCAATGTTTTATTTGGATTTTCTTTTTAATTTTTCCATCTGATTACTTATAGGTGCTATACAAAAAGGCATGCTATATATAAATAAAACACTTTCTGCCTTTTGTTGGTTTTACAAGAAAAACTGATTTTATCCTTGACTTTACAGATCTTACCACTGGAATGTGGTGCTGCTTGTAGGTGACACTATCAGAAGTGTTCTGGAATTAAAAAGTGCAGAGGTCCAACATAAACTGAACATCTGGGCTATTATGTGATTAAGAACAATTAAGTTCTAAGAATCATAATGGCTAGTATCAGAATCACTCAAAGGTGTGGCTAACATTCCAATTACATACAAAACAATATGTCACTGATACCTTTCCATGGCATTCCATGGTTTCAAACAAACCATCACAGAGATATAAATGCATATGTATTTTAACAGTAAGTATGTAACTTCTAAAGAAATTCTTCTCAGGCACAGACTGGTTTTGAGGATTACATTTCCAAAACCCAACTGCCAGAAGCAGCAGCTGGAGTATAAGTTACCCACTATTATATAGGGGGTGTATATATTTATATAACAAAATAGGTATTTTGTAATCTATTTTTATTGTGAAGAGCAGAAGCACTGTACACATGACTGTCCCACTGGACAGTGCTGACAGGTGCTTCTCAGACACCAGTAATTTATGGCAGTGAGGAGAGTGCAGTACACAAATACAGGGTCACAGTACCTCTCCCTCTTCTGACACTGTAGAAATCTGCTTTTTCTCCACCTTTTTTCTCCTTGTGAGGACCCCCATTACTGGCTTTGCCATCTTCTCCTCCACATTTGACTTCACCTTGTTCTTCAGCTGCTCCCTCTCCAGTATTTCCAGGTTGGAGATTCCCATAAGTCATGCAAGTGCGCCTTGAAAATTCCGTATTTTCTAACAGAGGACTGTGATCTACATCCAAGAAATGGGATGAATGCTTTAAAGATCCTTTAGCTGATGTGATGATCTCCAAGGGCTACAAATTAACATTAGGAAGTAATTAAATTCTGTAAAATATGACAGTTAAACATTAAAAAGGAAAAAATATCATCTTTACTTTCACATTAAGAAAATACTTTGCCCAGAATTAAGACTTCTTTTAAGGGGAGCAGTTGTTTTCCTGTAGAATATACTTATTATTGTCTAAATGTTATTTCCAGATTGACAAGGTGTTTCAGGGAAATCTCACAACAGTAATACCACAGGAATTTCTTTAGACATTTGCAACATACATTAATACTCAGTAATTACTAAAATAGAACATTAATGTCTAAAACCATTCAATTTTCTCCTGTAAAAGTGGCTTTGCTTCCTAGACAGTGAAATGGCCTCTTCCCTTGAATTTGGGAGGCATGGTCAGAAGGCCCATGCTGTCAGCAGCCCTGGGCAGGCAGTGTTTGCACTCACAGCAAAGAGAGCACACAGCTTTCATCAGCCTGCTCCAAATAGCTTGGCTGCACCTGCACCTCACAGCAAACAAAGGAAAGGCAGAGTATTCTATCGACTTCTCACTCAAAACTGGTGCTACTGCAGGAAGACAGCAAGGCAGGATGACACAGGTGCTGTTCAGGTTCTGCACTGGGGCTGTCTGCATGGGTGATTCAAGCAGCCCTTGGCACAGGGCAAGGTCAGGCCCTTGCACAAGGATATGTTGAAGCAGCTTTGGGACCTCAGCTGAAAAAGAACTTCATGGAGAAGTCAAAATAACCAAAAGGAGGGGCAGTGAAATGGAAACTGCTGCCCAAATTTATAAAATAGCAGTTCTGGATCACCAGAACTGAAGGGCAGAGGGCTGGCTACATCTTTTCCAAGAAACAGCCGTATTTATTCAAGCTGTATTTATTTATTAAGTGAACCTCTTCTAGTTTGAACTGATTGACCTGTAGTTCTACCTGTATATTTCTTTACATATACCTTAGTTACTTTGTGCAAAACTGGAACTTTCCTCATGCAGGTTGGGAAACTCTGACAAATAATCCACCCGCTTCAATTAAAGAATTCAAACAAGCTTGAACAATACACAAGGTTGGGAAATGAGCTAGATAAGACAGCTTGCAGCACTTCTATCAAATTACATTTCCCAACATGTTTTATTACTGGGCAGAATTTTGATTTGTTAAAATGAACTTCCTACATACTCAGGAAAGAGCCAGACAAGAGAATGATGCAATATTTGAGTGCTTCTGGCCTTTCTGATCCCAGGCACCATTCACACATTTCTCTCCAGAATCAGGAAATGAGGTTTCTGAGTACAACCTACAAAGCCCACACTTAACCTGGGCCTCGGAAGAAGGTCTAGGCCAGAAAGCCACCAAAGATTACAGTTATGAGTAGTAATCAGCAGGAGCATAAATCCAGTCAGAACTAAGGCAGCACAGGTGGTGCTCACATGTTATAGGGAAGTCAGAGGTGTACATTATGACTGAAGAGAATACAAAAGAACACAGAAATCCTTGTAATACCCCACTTCTTTAGACCAAGGCCACTTGCAGGCCCTGGCCTACAGGACACCTGCTAACACTTATTTCTTTATTCTAAGAAACAAATGCAGAAGTCATCAGGCCAGAAAAAAAGGCAAGCAAAAAGTGAATTGTTACAAAGATACTTCCCATTTGTTAAAAATAGCTGAATTCTGGTCCCTACATATTATGAAACCCTACATTAATTTGTGAACACAGGCCTTAGTTTCTTTGTATTGATTTTCCTTTTTTGACAATTGTTTCTTTGTACTGTTGTTTTTGAAGCTTTCTCCTCACAGAAATTCTCTGAGGGCTTCCAGGCTTTTAGATTAGCAGTAACCAAGTTGTAAAATGCTGGCAATGAAAGGAACAAACCCCTCTAGTTCAAACAGAAGGACAGCATGCATGAGCCACATCATTCATCTCTGCATGTCCATGTTCACTTGACTGAGAGGAACCCTTTAAAAAATAAGCAGTCTAGCAGCTTCAAAATACACCCAGGAATACTAAACCCCTACCTCTTCTAGTCCAAGCTGCTCCATAGAGTCACAATAAACTTCACTGTCTGAATCACTGGTTAAGTGCTGAGCTGCTGAGATCTCTTCAGTATTCTCTTCACTTGCACCTGCAGGGAAAGAGGGATAGCACACATGGTTTGTAAATGTGAGCCACTTGAGCCACCCTGGCAAAGACTAGAGCAATTAATTAAAATGTGTAGGTGAGCATCAATTCATGATTTTTCTACCTACAACTGTCATCCTAAACATGGATTCTGAATAAAGATGTTACATTAATTTAAAAATTATAGAAAACTTTTGCTAGTGGTGAAACTATACTTTATATTGACATTTCTGTATTATAAATTTTAATTCTGCCTTTTTCATTACCCTCTCCTTCCTAAGCTCAGTATAAAGCAGTTTTGGCTAAAGCTACATTAGTATTAAAAATACTTATTCAGATCCCAGTTTCAACAAACTGGCATTTATAAAATGTTCAGCTTTTCAGAATGATAAACCAGATATAGGTGACTTCTGTTTTACTACAAATTCATTTTCAAAGGCAAATAGTATTTGCATAGGTAGTACAATGATATTACAAGAAAACATTTCTATTTCTGTGGGTTTAGCCCTCTCTGTCTCTGAATTCCCCTTTCTTTCTGTAAGACATACTAAAAGAAAGCCTTATTTTTAACTGGAATTAATTAATTTGTTTTAGTATTTTGTCTTCAGATTTCTGCAACTGAAAGACACCATTGCTAGTCTCTGAATCCTGGGATTAAGCTTCCATAAAAAGAATATTTTTCATGAAAAACATGTGCAAATGAAAACACAGTCTTGGAAGGACAATACCTTGGTGAGCAGCGCTCTGAGCTATTTCTAGGCTTGGCTCCATTTTATTTGTTTCTTCCTCTGGGCTCAAGCCATTCAAGGCAGATTTGGTCTGGATGCCATTCTGCATATCTGGGATAAAGCTGTCCTTGTAACAGCCATTGCTAACAATGCCTTCCAAATCCTTAGCAGCTGCTGGTTCGGGTTTCACATTCTTATAATCTGTAAAAGAAAAGAAAACTTTGCAAAGAGAAAGCTCTATACCTAATAGCTCCAACCACATCTCTTCAAGCAGCTCCCTTACTAAGGGACTGTATGTGTAATGTATCTAATGTAATGCCCCTATATTCCCATTTGTGTGGATTGTTCTGTTCTTGTAAAAAGCAAAAAGAGCAGATATTCAAAACATCAGTAAGTAAATCTGAAGTAGGTGTTTCTTCTAAACTAAATAATAATCTGAATATCCTTGGAGAACATCTGTACAGAATTCTAAATATGTCATTGCATTTGGTTTTTACTATATGCTGTTATTTCATCATCCAGTTCTTTACACACCCTCTAAATTAATCTCACTGAAAGTTCTGTTGTATTGTCTCTGAAGAAAAAATAGTAATTTTCAATTCTACTCTTACAGGCCATGTAACCATTCATAGCTCTTACAAAAAACCACTGGCAACAAAACCCAAAACAATGCAGGGTACAGATATTTAGATAACCTTTTGAAAGAACTTGCTAGGCAAGTTCATATGGAATACCTTGCAAATTTGTACTAGTTTTAATTCTTACAGCCTAGAATTACAGTCTGAAACACAGACACCTCTCACATATACATTCACATATATTTCCATCTAATTCCCTTGAAAAAGTATTCATGATACTTTGGTATTTTCTGCCACTTAGGTGGCTGAGAGTAATTCTGGGACACACAGAGTTACCTTTTCCATTTATCTGCACTTCTTTTTCTTCCTCTTCACGAAGCCCTTCTTCTTCTGATTCTGCTCCACTATCACTGCTTTCAGCTTTTCCATTTACAGCTTTTATAGCTGGAGTGGAATTCATAACATTACTAAGGTCTAAGAAAAAAGCAAAGAAAAAAAAATATTTTAAAGGAAACCAACACACATCACTACTACCACCCCCAAAACTATCAGTCACAGATCTACAGAAGTATGTCCATATTAGAAGACCTATCAAATAATGGCAACTTATTTCTGTAAGCTCTTTATTAACTGGTTTCATGTTTTTCTTTTGTGGCCCATCACTGAGTGCCTGGCTGCTGGTGCAGATATTCTCAATGACTCTGGGCAGCCTTCAGGGAAGGGACTGCAGCCACTTGCAAAACGAGTCTCAGACCAAGCCTGTTACTGTATTTAGGTTACAGCTGCAGCTGGGGCTGATGTAGCCATGTTCTTTTAAACCCAGAAATCACTGTTTAAACAGAATTTACCTTTTGGGCTGAAATGCTTCAAACCTGCTCACATTTCAGAGGCAAATCTTGAAACATATTCAATTATGTGAACAACAGAATTCTGAATAAGGTAAATATAATATTCTACACATCTGCTGTAATTTAGGCAGATGCAAAATATGGTAAGATCATTCACATTTATACAGATCTTCCCCTAACAAATGACACATGGAAATAAATTCCCTGATTTCAGTGAAAAAATTGATGAAATTAATATATACACTGATCATTTTTTTCATAAATATTTAAAGAAAAAATATTGAAATAGACAAAGTAACTACCAAATCCCTGTTTTCCACATCTTTGATCACTCCAAGGATGACAATTTACTGTAACTGTACAAAAAATTGAAAGGTAAAGATTCATTAAAAAGATGAAGTATATAAAGGAAAATTCTACCATTTTCTGTAAAAAAAGTTATGGTCAAATACACCCAAATGATCATTTAAGCCTCCTATGTTAGGACAGAGTACAAAGGTACAAAGAGGGGACACTTTCTGTGAGACACTTGCACAGATTACATGCTGGCTCCAAGGCTGAAATGTGACTGTTTTAATTGTCACCACAGCATTTCATTTGCATAATTTCTACATTCCCTTATCAGAACCTTGAAAGATTTATTCTCACGTTTAGGATTAACATTAAACTGCAAAATAATATCCAATTACACTGGAGTTGCCAAACCAGCTTCACTACTTTCTCTGTTGCATGGTAATTTAAGCTAAGGTTTTTTTTCTACTTTAACCTTCCAATGAAGAGCCTTCCCACATTTCTCTAATTTCCAAGCTTATCCACAGCACTTTAAAAAGAGAAAAAAAAAGGTAAAATAACTTCTTGTATAGTAACAATGAACATGTTAAATATTAAGTTCACCTTAGTTTTAATGCAAGGTAATGTTTCTGTGGGCACCCTGCATCACTGCTTTGGATTGATTTAATCCATCTCTTTATCTGAAGATTAAAAAACCCCTACTTTTTTGTAAAATGAGAATTGGAAAAGCAATTGTCTGTCTTGTACACTACAAGAATATAAGCACCTGCTCATTTTCTCCTCATAGGTGGTCACTACTTATTTGCACAGAAATTTGCTTCACAAAAGAGAAATCCCAACATAGTTCTATTTATTTTCTCCCAAGTGTGTTTCATGAATTGCGAATCCCAGTTCTCAAGATGTTTTTCTAAGAAGCAGCAGCCCAGGAAGGATAAGGCAGCAGTTATGTGCTCACAGCATGAGCACTAGGCACAGACACAGCCCCCTGGGCACTGTGAGGGACACATCACCCTTCCCTTTAACAACGTGGGGGTGGGGACACAATCATCCATGTGTCCTACCCAGCCGTGGGAGTGAACAGGAAAGACAAGACCAGGAGGAACATTGAGTTGTGAAGGGAAATTAAAACTGTAAAGCTCCTCACCCTACCAAAGACACTGCAAAAAGCCCCAGCTACACCATAAGCCTTTTCCTAAGATTTTCTTATTTTCTTTTTGAAAGGAATGTTTTTGAACATTCAAGCATGTTCTTTCTTCACCTATTTGCAGTAAGGAGATTATTCATCTGGGGAAACTTCTGAGTGATCTATTACATACATTTAAAATAAGAGGAGGAACTGAGAGAATGTATCAACAATTACAGATTTGTGGTATCACATCACAGGACACCTGAACAACTGAAATCCATCAGGATCCTATTTCTTCCACTAAGTCATTCTTAACAACAGTGCTCCCAAAGACCACAAAGAGGCATTGCTTTGATGCAGTCTCTAAGAACACAACCCTGTACAGAGTTTGGCCACCTGAAATGCCAGGCCTAATTGTGTGCTTTTCCTCAGAACCCTTACCCTGCTATCCTCATCAGCTCCATCCCCAATTGCTTTTATTACACAGTAAACCCACAGCTGGCTGCCATTCTCACTGCTCTGAGTATCTGCTAAGGAACCAGACATGAGGGTCAATCATCAGTTTAATCCTGGAGGTGACAGGTTTAAAGACTAAGCAGTGACTTCCACATCCCCTGCCAGTAGGTTAATGGCTGTTCCCTGAGGAATGTATATTCACAAGTTAAGCTAGCTTTTAAAACCTTACTTGGTTTGTGCTAATCCCACCCAGCCACCCCTCAACCCTTTATTTCATCTACTCATTTCAACTGCATGCAAAATGTTAGTAGCTTTTTCTGTTGCCCTACTTTAAATACCATAGAATTCCTCTTGGTTTATTATTTTCATCTCACTACATACAACATCAAAATGTGATATTTGTGACAATTCTTTAAATCAAAGCTGTACTGTTTTTTAGCCATAGAAGGAATTCTATTCCGTAAAAGCCTGTGGTGGGGGTTTGGGGTTTTTAATGCTAAATAGTAGGAGCAGTGTAACAGCAACAACTTGAAATAGAAGGAAATATTTGACCAAAAATAAAGCAAGATGGAAAGGATGTGAAGAACAAACATGCAGCTTCTCTGCAAGCTTTCACCAGATATTTATTTTCTAGTATCAGCTCTATTAAGGAATTTCCTACAAGCCATTCTAAATATGTTTCTTTAAAGGCATCACTACAATTCTCCTCGATGACCTGTATAATGAGGCTAAGTTTCTCAATAGTAAGTGATTTTTAACTCTTCACATATTTCAAGGCTGTTTTTGTTACCCAGATGGGAGTTCAGAATTTAAATGCCTCTGTACATCTGCCCCAGCTTGAAGGTCATTTGACAAAGAAGAACCTTGCCTAGCAGGTTTTTCTCAAATGCCTTGTATTTTTGTTTTATGAACAGGCATGTAATTCTTAAACAAAATTAACATGCACTGCTAGAGCTGTACTGATGGTTAGCCCAGTACACCACAGTATCATCCTCACACAAGTTCCACAGCCTCTCACATGATTTGATAATACCAATGATCAGGAGCCAGCCTGCAACAGCACAAAGATGCGATAACACATTTAGCTAGCTGTGTACACCCTCACTGTTTAAAAAAAATTACATGTTTTCACGAAATACCATAACATCTGCTCAATAGCGGCAAAATCTTAACCATGGCCTACACTTGTATCACTTTGTGTAGGGACCTCCCTGCACACCTGTGTTTATGTTAATTCTCAAGGAGTCTACATGCTGTACAAAGTTGTTTTCATCATCAGGTAACTGTAATTACTTTCTAGCCATCACCCCTTGATGTTTCATGCTTGTTACTGATCCAAGTAGGCTCCCTACTTCAATTCCAAGTTTGTGCAACCACGTTCTGCCGTTTCCAATACACTTGGTTACACAAATCCCCACCTCATTTTGAAACTGATGTATCAAATACTGCAAGAAGCAGCGTGTGCAGCAGACAGAAATGGTACATAAAAGCATCCGGGAGCAATAAACTCTTCAGCTAGACCAAGAGTTTTTATTCCCTCATTTCCTTGCATTTTTTTTAATATAGGACAATATATAAAAATAGATCTATATCACTATATTGAAAAGATATTTTCTTCTTTACAAAGAAAATTTCTGAGGCCCAGCCTGCTCTACAACATCTGCTCTGCCCTACTCAAACAAGCAGCCAACACAAATAAGAAGAGATTTTACAAGAGTCTGTAAGAAATACAGACTGAAAAATCTAAAACTCATTACTTTAACTACCATGGTTCTATTTCTTTTAAATTTAAGTGCATTAGGTACAAGTTCTCTGACAAACGTACGCCCTAAGCACCCACATACTGGGACATCACATCTTCCTCTATATAGTTTTCCTTTTTTTTTGGTGGTTTATTCTTCCTAAACTTTACAATAACAATATTAGAGGAAAGGCCTCTCCTCATTTTTATTTTTCTTTTAATATACTCCAAAATACTATAGCCTTGTTTTGTCAGCATTCGTCTCTCTGCTCATGTGCCTTTCAAACTGTTACACTACAAGAGATGACTCTGTATTTAATAAAAAAAAATTTAATCAACAATACTCACATCTTTATTTACCATTAATAAACATTAAAACAATAGTCTGTGGATGAGAACAAACAGAGAAAACAGCAACTTCTCAGACATTCATATTAACTTGCAAGTACAGTATTTAGGACTACTGACTAGTCATCCCACACCTTTACACTTTTCAGTATCCAAGGAGTTTCTCATCTCAACCCATATTGCCAATACCTTTTCCCAAGGATTTTCAGAATATGTGCCATATAAATAAGGATACCAAGTTTTGGAGCTGACTTGGATACATTTCCCTCCTCCCTGCCGCTCCTCAGCCTTCTGCAGTAGAGACAAGGTGCCTGGGACTTCGTGCAGAGAGAAGCCCAGCAGAAGAGCAGCAGCTGCACAGGCACTCCCAGCACTGGCAGGAAGCTCCACAAAGGCCTGGGTGCCCAGGGCCAGCAGCACACACAGCTCGGTTACACAGCACCAACGATCCAGGCCTTGCCAGCTTGGTCAGCACCTCAGCATCAGGTGAGAATGAGCATGAGGAACAGCTGCTCCTTAGATGTTGGAACTTGAAAGCACAGTAACATCATTCCAGGATCCAGGATGTCCCCAAGCCTGGTGCTACTTCCCCCCAGAGGTGCAAAACTTGCTAAGCTCTTTTCTGTGCAGAAGAGATAAAGTCATCATTTGGAATTTTCACTTTGCATGGCAGCTAGGAAGGAGCATTATTCACTCTTGAGTTTTGTCCCAGAAAATACAAAATGTGAGCACAGTGAACTCAGAACCCTATAAAGAAAACTGAATTATACTTGAAAACAACACAAGGCCACATAGCTGAGACGCACATTGTAGCCTTGAATTGTAGCAATCAAAAATTGTTTTGCCCTGTACCAGAAAAAAAAACAAAAATGAAATAACATTAAGGTCATATTCTCCTGCCATCTACACCAAGCCTACCATCTGAAATACCTTTTACAAAGCCCATATCAAGCACAGCCTCAGAGGTAAAATAAATTGCTTTTCTATGCATCTTAAAGGCTATAATTAATTAGTTTTGCTACACAAAGTTAAATACAAAACACCAGACTGTGTCCACTGGGTATTTTTCTGACAGCAATCAAGATGTGACTACCAATATCTGACCTTCCCCAGCCTCCTACACTCCTATCCACTGCTTCTTTGTAGCTTGTCTTTGTAGAACAGAGCTCTGAGAAATACAGATTCCAGTTCTTTTGTCACAAGATCTTTACAATAAGACAGCTAAAATATAAGACACCAGAATTATCTGGCAAGTGGGTACATCTTCTAAATTATGAAATCTGAAGAGCTTTTGACATTTACTTTCCCTTTTGTAGGGAAATCTTGTGTGGCCAGAAGGAAAAAATCCAAGTTCAACAACCAATTATGCACCAAAACTGTTACTGTTGACTCAACCCAGCATGAATCACAATACAGACAGGATTTTCTTTCCATGAAGAAAACATCTCATAGCTCCCTCCACTTATAAAGAAACTATTTTTAACCTTACATTTTATCATTTGGATACTTTGCGGCTCAGCCTGTGGCAATACATTTTCTGATCTCTCTGTATGAGAGGGGAGCTGTTGAAATACTCAGGCTTAGAGCTGCACTGATGCTCTGCCCTCATTTCCAGCACTGTTAGACAGCACTGACAAAGCCATCAGCTTGAAGTCGAGTTCACAAAGGAGGCTGAGATTTGGTGTGCAAAGCATGAAGCAGGTATAGATTGCAACAGGACAAGCCATGGCTTGTTGAGTCACTGATTCCACATCTCACTGAGACTCTCCACTGACTGGCACTTGCTGGCCCAGCCCTTAATCTTCTCTAATAATCCCATCCTGCAGCAAATGCTGGAGAGAATGTTCTAGATACTTCTGAAGGCTAAACTATTGAGAATTTAACAAAAAGTATTTGTATAGTAAGTTTCACAGTAGCCTATCTGAATATCATTTGTAATCTTGATTATACCTCTTAATTTGTAATTGAAAACTAGAAGGGGAGAAAAGTTTAAAGGATGGGATTTTAAAAACCTCACTCACCCACATAGCCAGCAGCTTCTCCTGCCTCAATGCAACTCCTCATTGTGGTGCAGACACTAACAGAACCTAATAAAGCACTGCAGTTCAGAGCAACACAGATTTCAGCTCTTTCCCCCCTTCTTGTGAATGACTAAGAACATTCATTGACATTGAGTTCTGTAAAAATCCTAGTGAAGAAAGGTGGAAGGAAAGGGAAGGAAATCTGTTAACCAAGTATCTTTGTAGTCAAAGAGCCATGAAAAAGTGAACTTATGAAGCAAACAGAGGGTGTTTCAGAGTAAACGCTCACGCACAAGCAGAAAGAGCCACCAAATGCCCCACTAGGAAGCAAAGACACTGGAAACAACCTGAGATGGTCTTTGAGAATACAAAACTATTTGAACAGATAAACTACTCATACACAATATAAAGAAACACAGTTGGAAAATATATTGCATTTTAAGAGTAAGAAAAGTATTTCTACCTGGGAAATAGTAATTAGGAACAGACTCACTTTTTTCAAGCTGATCCTGTACTAACTACTGCCTCTGAAACACAAATGTTTCCAAGTGTTTCCTCGTTCTAAAAGCACACAGACCTCAGTGAGTATTGTCTTTTAAACCTTGCTCCCATATTGAATGCAAGAAGACACCAAGTACGTTGTTAAACAGCTGTGTCTGCCTGTGAGCTGGGCCAGCTCCTGCCATTCACACAAGCAGTGCCCTGCACGGGCTCCTCCACAGCCTGTGCTGCCATCAGCACTGCCCCAAACCAGCACATGCAGCACTGCACAGCACCTTGCTCCAGCAGACCTTCATCTGGTGCCACTGCAACACAGCTGGGAGAAAAACAGTCCTTAGGAAGCCAAGGTGGAAGAGTATAATAATGCTGAGACTTCCTACAGCCTCTGCAGTACTTAACTTCTTGTTACTGGAGGCAACATTTGGTTGTCACAAAGGTTTACTAACACCACTGCTACTCAGCATGCAGGCAAAGGGTCATCTTTATTTGGTAGGAGTTTAGAACAGATTAAATGCCTTTTCACAAAGCAGAAAGATTATACAGAAAAATTCCACTGAACAACCTGCAAACAATTTCCAGATACTTTGCTTAGTTGTTCAGATACCTTAACTTAGTGTAGGAGCCTGTCAGATAGGGATTTCCTTGCCCCCTTTTTGGATTTACTCTCATTCTGAAACAAGAAAATATCCACAAACATTCTCAAGGATGAATTGGTCCTGAAGCTCTCAGTATTTTCCAGCCCACATCTGATCACTAGGTGCCAATCCTAGCCCACCTTTGGCTTCTTCAGCCATTATAAAACAAGAAAACTTGAATGCCCATTCTAAAAAGTTCACATTTACTGAGCAATGGTGTTTTGAAGCTTGTTTGCCTTTTTAACATTGACTTAGACATCATATTTCTTGTGCATTTACTAGAAAGTGCAAAAAAGTTAAAATGCTACTCTTCTAAAGCACCTATCCACCTCATGTGTCTCTCTACTCTTCCAGCAGCTACAAACAAGAGTCTTTTCTATAATGCTGCAGGTTACCTCTTCCCTTCTGCAGTGCTATGTCAGCTAAGAGCCCACTTTCTTCTTTGAAGTCCAGTATATCATGTACCCAAAAATAATTTGTCAATGACTCTGTCTGTAAAGAAGCACTTCATATCTGTCAGAAAGACACTACTGACACAGCTTTCCAGAGAAATCAAGCTTCTCACACAGCTGCAGGGTGACCTTTCCAAACACTACCCAGTTTTTATGCTTTCAAAATAACTCTTAGATTTGTTCAGCCTTTTGGAGTGAATTCTTTATTTTTTCTTTCTTTACCAACACATTCAAGTCTGGGTATTTGGAGCCCATGGATCCAGTAAGTTCGTCCTCTTTTTCTAGTAGATGTTACAAGTCATTGATTTCAATGCTGGCACGTTAGACTTCTGTGTTCTTTATTAAGGACCCACAGGCTCTATTGATTCAGAAAGGCAGTATTTCAATGGTTTGTATTTAACATTTTCAAAGACCCACAAAGACTAGAAATGCAATGATAAAAGGCTGTACTTTTCTGTTGAGCCCAATCTGTGAGAGACAATACACAAGCCATAACTGATGTACACTGAGCTTACAGACAATTCTCTTCCACTAATTCAAGAAACTGTTGATTTTGAGGCAGTGGCATACAATTCCTAAACAATTAGATAATGATCTGCATACAGATTAAAATTTGATGGAAGAATGGAAGGCAAACTCAAAACAGAATGCACCAGAAGATGGGGGTACAATATGAAGCAAGGTAGTCAAGAGAAGGGTCCCAGATTTCAGAAGATACAAACTGCTTGCCATTGAAAAGCATAACTTCCACAGCAGAGTTTACAGACTGTAGGGGTTTAGGGGTGAGGAAAGAAACAAGACTGGATAAACTGACACAATTTTTAACAGTATTGTCCACCAGTGTTTACATCATCTCAGACAGACTTGGGCCCTTTGGTTCTGTTCTTTATTGTGTATCTGAAAGACTGAAGGTAATCACGCTTCTATACTTCTACAGAATATTTTGGTATCTGTACTGTAAACAATAAGAATTATTTCCAGCTTCACTTTTAATCAGGGAAGTGATAAGAGCAACAAAGAAAGGGCTTCAAAACCTTAAATGCAATGGTAAAGTTGTAACATACAAGGAACTTTATGAAAATCTGTCCTAATTTATCATGGCATAATCAGGTGTTGCACCTGTAAGCAGCATGAATAATGACATATCACTAGAATTATTGCAGAACAAGGTAATTATTACAGAACAAGGTAAAGCTGAAATCCGCTGTTCTGTTTAACTTACACTGCCTTATGTTTAAACTGCCTCTTTAAAAAACAAGTATGCTAGATTTGTTATGGAAATAGGTACAGTTCAACTTCCATGATTCTCTGTGTCATTGTTTAAAGAAGTGGCTTCTGGCACTGTGCCACAGACAGCAAGTCCAAGTAAATCCTTATTACACAGATCACTGACCTGAATCTACTGATACTCTTACCCACCCACCAATCCAGCTGCCAGGCAAACCTATTGCATCCCACACATGAAGTATACACAACTTTAGTTGAGAAAAAAGTCACACCCACTTTCAAAATAGCCATGTAAAAACTTCTAGCCCTACTTTTCACCCAAAACAATGAAAAATTATTTCTGTTTCTCTGAGGCTTGATAATAAAACCACATTCCTTTAAGGTAGGGGGAAAAAAAACACATACAAAAGGCAATTTAACCAGTTGACTCATGCTTCTTAAAGACATTAACCAATTTATATGTGCAATGGATTTAGTTTTTAAAAACAGTTTCAAGTTTTGCCCTGTTGCATTGCAGTTTTTAAATATCATTTTAAGCCAGATTTAAACAACTGTAAGACTTACACAACAGCCTTATGAACACATTACCTGTAACATAATAATTGGTATGATCAAAACATTCTCACAATGGTATTGCTAAATAAAAATCAACACACTGAGTTTTATGCAGCTATGATACCACTAGGTTTGCCACCCATCAGTAATTTACAATATTTAAATATTCCCTTCACGAACTTGAGCCTCAGAAAACTTGAGAAGCCATGATTTTTTTAAAAAGCATGAGGTTTGATTATCAATTTTTTTTACATTTCAGATTAGATGACAGAGCTGGATTACCAGAACTGTATTCATTTTGACAATCCACAACTACACCAGAACATATCAATACACATTAGTTGTTCATTTTCATAATGCAAAGGCAGAAATTAGATTTGCTTGGGAGAGTTGTTTTGTTTTAAATACTCTCCTTTCTTCAGGCTTCCTTCAGCAGCCCAAAAAGCCTGCTGACAAGGACTAAATGTGCACCTTCCTGGACCTGATCACTTCAAAAGTAAAATAAAACAAAACCCAGCCTAATGAGGTGGCAAGCCCAGAAGCCACAAGTGTTAGCAGGAAATTCCTACAGCACCAGAACAATGGAAATGATGGTTTTACACATAATTTATTATTCCTACCTTCCAAATACTTAGAGACTTTCTCCATTTGAACTGCCATATAGCAAAGAGAACGAACAAAGAGATGCAACATTTAGCTTTCAAATCATTTACAGAAAAACAGCCCCCAAAACCGCTGAGTTATGATTATTAGTAGTACAAAGAAAGTTATTTGTCCGAACCTGATGTTAGGTCAGATCCTCTGTTCTTTTTATCTTCTACTATCTCATAGAACGGGCCTATTACTTGGAGTAACTCTTCAACTTTGTCCGTCATTGGCATACTCTCAAGAATCTGCACAAGTCCAAGACATGAAGCATCTTATGAAACAGCATTTCAATCATTCATTCATTTCAACTGATTTTAAAACTGCTGGTTATTGCAAAACTCTGTAACATTTCAATAAGTCATTAAACTAGTTATTCTGATTTTTGTTTATTTTTTTTTAATTATGGGGAAAGAACATAAAACTAAGTTATTGAATAGGAATCTTAAAATAATATTATTTTTTTTCAGATGAAGATAAGATGAGAGAGCTAATGCATTTGCCAACACTAAAACACAGTCTTGACACAGTATTTATTAGTAAACCTTGGAACCCATTATTTCTTCAATTTTGAATTAAACCATCTCAGAGTTCAACAGGCTGCTGTTAGCCAATATAACTGTTTTATAGACAAGTCTTTCCACAGAAAAGATAAAACGGAAATACTTTTTTGTCTTAGAGGATTCTTTGTACTGTCAAACCCTTCTAAGCCCAAACAACAAAATGGGCACAATACAGCAAAACTGAAACAGCATAAAGATCCACTTAGAAGAAGAACAAACTAGAACCAAGTTCTGCTCTTGAAGTCATTTGGAGCATTTCTTCATTTTAAGTTAAAAACACAGTATCTTTGATCATATGATAGGAATGCAAAATCTTAAATCTAAAATAAATTAAACAGAAGATGTTCAATAGTTGGATACTGTTTTTAAAGCACATACTATTACTGTCCCATTCTAGTTTAAGTCCTTTCAAACAACCTTTTTGCCAATAGCTTTGTTCCTCTTTCATCCTCTACATTTTTAGTTATCATATTTCAAAAGTAGCAATAGCTATAGGTGAAAACACAGGCTGAAGCAAACTAACAGCTACAGTGCACCTCCTCCTCCTGAAGGGCACCAAGAAAGCAACAGATGAAGGTACATGCTGCCACAGAACATGCTGCTCAAAGGCACCCAGCACACCAGCAAGCAGCAGAAGCAAAAGCCGCAGCATTATTGCACAGAGCAGGAGCTCCAGGCTGGCAAGTCAACACTTGCAAACCAGTCAAGGATACCAAGAGACAACAATTCTATCAACCTGCAGCTTCACTGCCACTTCTCTGATCTGCTCAGTGTATGTAATTCACTCTGTCTTTGTCAGGGAGAAATACTCGGATACAGAGAGCTGGATATGAAACACAGATGGAACAGTTTTGTGATTGCCGATTTTTTCGTTTCAATAACATTGAGAGAAAGAAGTCTTTTCTAGAATAAGACTTGTATTTGTTATGCAGTTATTTCTCTAGTCAGCTCTGTAAACTGCTTCACAGATGCATTTCTGTGATGTCTGCACATTACTGCCCTTCATGTATTCTAAACAGACCTCAATATATTCTGTGCTACTTATAGCACTTATAATTTCTTTCTAACTGCTAGCTTTTAGGTGAGCACATAAGGAGAAAATACTTTGACCAGCAAAAGTAACTGCTTGCTTATTAAAGCCACTAAGCTTAATAAGCAACCTCAAAAATTCAAAGTGAAAAATAAGTTATTATGTACCCTGATTTACTGTTTTCCTTGGATGTCACACAATTCATATATATACTCATGTTTTAAATTAGAAACACCACATAGTGTTAACACTTCATGCTAAGATATCACTTATTTGTAATACATAAGAAAACAATATATCTGAAATGTAAACAAATTCATTTAAACAGCATTGCAAAATAAATTTCAGAAATGCAACCTGAAACAAACTAACCTTGAGTCTGAGCTCGGGCGCATTTTGTTTATTTTAACTAAAAATAATACATTTGTGCTCATCTCTCATCAGCATAAAGCTCACCCAGACACATTCCCAACTGTGATTTTCAAGGTTACAACATTAAGGAGGGAAAAAAACCCCAAACAAATTTGGGATTTTGGAACAGGGTCATCTGATGCATGCATAGCCCAAACACAGTGTGCAAATGCCAGGGAATGCCCCAGGGCTGGGGGAATATGGCAGGCTTATACACCCTTACACACAGTCCTGAGATATCAGCATACAAGTGGGTTTTTGCACCCTCAGACAACAGCAGACTGCCCACAGTAAGTCCACAAGGATTAGTGCAGTATGTGCTGATAGAACAACCCAGTGGATCCATCTGAAATGCACTTCCATTGACATTGCAAGTAGAATCAATTGGGATGGAAAAGCAGAAGCTAGGATTCCAAATGTGAGAGCTGAAACAGCACCAATGCAGGGTAAACAGACTCCCCAGTTTCAAAGCGGAGCAAGGCAGGAAGTCATCTGCTCTTTATTCCCTACACATAATCCACACAGAAGCAGAATATTTATGGTTCATTAGGGTCAAGGAGGCAAACTTCCTCACAGGAGTCTTAGTAGAGTTTTTTTAAAACAAACATTGCAGTTTCACTTGGTTTTAGTGTCTTGACCAAACCAGTTATTGCACTGAAAAAAAACCCATAAGGTAATCTACTGCAATATCACACATATTGAATTCAAGGTTTGAAATGAAGGACTTAACCTTGTGGCACACATTCAAAGGAATTGTTTAAATTTAGTGGGATTTTTAATCAAACAAACAGTATTTGGCCTTCTGGGTTTTCTGGAGCTGCTTATTTTCCAGTTTAGAGCAGATACAGTAATAGCAGCAGGAACTAAATTACCAGAACTATAGACAGGAAAAAGAACATAAATCAGACTCCAGCTCCTTGCCTAGTAAAAATTTTTGTTGTATCACCCATTAAATAGATACAGAGTTTGATGCCAAGATAGTGGCCTCAGGAAAAAGCAAGTGTATTTGGAGTAGAACATTTTTCCTTTGACTCAAACCTCATTATAATAATAGATTACAACTATGGTTTTGTTCAGACTGACAGCAAATAATCTTTAAACTGGAAAAGTAATCTCTAAAAGTTTCAGAGAAAAGACTGCAGTGAAAAGGGTTAGTTAAGAAACGCCATGAAACTTTTAACTCTGTTTACTTTAGTTAATGCTGCAATTCCTGCTTAATATGATAACTGTGACTGCTTACAAGTTACATCTATTTGAAAACAGAGCACATTACTCAATGCTAATAGTTTCACTGCAACTATAACATTCATGGAATGTTTTTGTAACAAGTACAGAAAATTCAGGTTGCTGAGTTCTTCCTGAAAAATAGAAAATTATTAGGTTTACATATTGGATTATATTCCTGTCTTCAGTCATAAGAGTGAGACCTTTTCTCCTAAACTTCTTCTGGAAAGTTGTTTTAGTCTCTTTTCCAGAATAAGGATCACTTACCTCTCTCAGCTCTAAGAACTGAGGCACTGTGCAGTACAGTTTTTTTTTTCCTTAATGCCCCCTTTACCATTACTTCAGTATTTCACTTTCTTTAGCTTTGTCATTTAAGCTTTGTATCAGCTAGAGCTCTCATGTTTCTCTGAAAACAACACAAATTCTGTGTTTTCAAGGAACTTTGTCGTTTTCTTTTCCCCACAGGCCAAACAGCATAGTACTGAAATGTAAGTTCACATAGAAGATAACTCATTTGGAGCTTTGGCAGCAGCAGTCAGCAAGACTCCCCTCACATTCCTCTATTTCTGGAACATTTTTTTCTAGAAAAATCTCTTCCTTAGTAAACATACCTTTTTCATTTCATCAACATAAGCTATCATGGCTTCTTCTTTGGACATGTTTCCCAAGGCACTCCATGCATCCCTAGGAAAGAAAGTCACATACACCTTCAGTATCTTCAGGGCAAACTGGATTTTTTTCAACTTGGCCTTAAGTAGGTCAGTTATGTAATGTCCAAAGTTACTCTGATACAAGTAAAACGCAAGAATGATTCACATTAATTTTTAAGTACAAATATATAATTTGCTGAGATAATCACACAGTGGAAGAAGAAGCAATGAACTGAACAGACTGGGGACTGAAGAGTTCCTCACTGACTATCTGTGATTATGTACCCAGTAAGTTGTAAATAAGCCCAGATAAAAGACACACATACTAGCCTTCTGACTAAGTTGAGTTTAAGATCCTGTGCTGTATAAAACAAACAGACCCAGATACCTCAGCCAGCACTTACAAACAGCTGTCACTGAGGTAGAATAAGCTACAAGGAAAATCTGTCCTTTTTGAGTTTAGCAGCTGGGGAAAGACAGACACATCAACCTAGAAGGCAAATAGTTACCACAGCAGCTACTTATGACCTAAATAAAATCTTCCCCTCTCCAACTCTGCAAGACAGCAAACTCTATCCAAATTTACCAGTATTGCACAAGGCATCTCTCAAACCACAGACTGCAATAAAACAGTTCCTCAGTCTCACACATTATTTGACATTTCAGAGTACTTGTCCCACTCATAGAAAACCACCAAGGTTGGTGGCTGACGTTCCAGCTACAACCAGCCAGGTGGATGAAAGCTCCCAGCCCTAGTCTATCCACTGCACTCTGCCTTGGGGAGGATGAGGAAGAAGGGAGGAGAAAAAAAAAAAAGTCCTAGGAATAATGGTTTCACAGATTCCCTAGAATACCACAACCACAAAGACAACGATAATATTTGTTTTTTAGGACAAATTATCATTAAAATATTACAAGCAAAACCTTCACATTGGCTTCTCAAAGAGAACTTGGCAATTTGGTGAATAAGAATTCTTCCCAGGCCAAGGCAAACACAGATAGTGGGAAGACCTGCCACTGAGCAGACAAACCAGAAAGACATAAAGCCAACCTCCCCATCAAGAGCCCAAAGCTGTATTAGTGGTTGCCAGTGAGCACTTATTTACTTCAGGCTCACATCACACAAGAAAACTCAAGGAAGAGCTCCAGACACTCCTCCACATCACTTATTCTTCAGAGCACCTAAGACTTCATTGTAAAACATGGGATAAACACTGCAGAGGTACCATGATGGTGGTTGCCCAAGAAAAACCTGCCCACCTGCATAATCCAAGGGAATGTTTCCACCTGCAACTCTCAGAAGTGATCAATTATCTGAGTTAGAAAGTCAGAATAAAACAGAAAACTAATTCAAGAATCAAAGGTTATAAATGTTCTTTTTATTTAAAAAAGAAAGCGTTTAGAGAGCTTCTTTCTCCAAGTGCTACTCTTCTAAACATCTCCACTCTGAACATTACAAAAAAAAAAATCCCCAAAACAACAACTCATGAAAAGTTACCATTTGTATCTACCAATTGGATCCCAAAATCCAGGTCGAGGAATGTTACAGGGTCCTTGGGTTGCTTGCTTATAAAAGCTATAGAACTTGAGCATCATTTCATTCGTTGGCTGGAATGAACCTAGTGAAAACATTTTAAAATACAATTAAATTGTCATCAAGAATATTAGTATTTTACAAGCCTAATGGTTCTGTGACAAAACAGCCTGCAGCCTGTTACAGCAGTACAGTATAAGTCAACAGAGAACATCTTCACATCATTTATCTGAAAACCAGCACCACTGAAAATATTTACTATACAAACAGCAAGTTTCAGATGGAGTTTAAAGGACTATAACCTTTCCTACTGCTAAGGTCAAACTCCACAATTAGAATAAAAAAAGGTAATAAGTAACATCAAGCCGATGTCCTTTCACTCAGTTTAAAGAGACAGGTTTGGCTCTAAGTAAACAAAGTATCGTGCAAGTCACTTTACTGTTAACAAATGGTAACTTACTGCGAGCCTCCAGAAGCTAAAAAACAAACAAAAAATCCAAATAAACACAACCCAAACCACGGCCTTCTGCAGTGTTTTTGTTTACCTCAGGTATTTGACAACTTTCAGTAAAAGTTTCACTGTACCTCCCGATTTAGTTTCCTCTTCTTCCTTTGTGGAACACATTTTTGTAGAGGTAAAAAATGTAAATATAAAACTCTTAACAGCTAGCAGGGAAGATTCATAACCAATCCACTAAATCAAGTAGCTTGAGGTTGGATTCTAAACATTAGAAGCTTACAGTGACATTTACCGCAAAAACATCCGATTTTACGTTACACCAGAATTAATGGTGTATGTAATAAATGGTTTTTTTAAAATTATCATAGCTCTTATCAAAAAGATAAGTTTTTTTTTTCCTTTTCCATTTTGTTAACTCTTTCAGCAGAGGGAACTCACGGTAACAGCTTTGTTAAAGCAACTTTAGGGTTTCAGGGAGGCTGAGATCGCGGGGAGCTGACAGATCCCCTGGTCCAGGCGCCCGGCTGAGGAGCTCCTGGCAGGGCTCAGAAGGCCCCCGAGCCCGGGGCTCCCCGACAGGCGGGGAGCAGCACTAATGCCGAGCTTTGCAGCGGTTCTCCAGGGCTGCTGGGGCGGCCTCGCTGCCCCGAGCCCCCGCGGCCCGCCGGGCCCTGCCCGCTCCCGGAGCCGCCCGGTACCGATGGCGCCGCTGCCGCCGGACCCTCCCGCCGCACTCACCATTTTTGGGCAGGCTCTGGATCACCTTCACGGCCGCCTCGAACCTGGTGGCGTGCAGAGAGCCGGTCTCGGCCATGGCCCCGGCCCCTCAGCGCCTCCTGCTCGGCTGCCGGACCGCGTCCGGCGGGGCAGGCTCGGCTCAGCTCAGCGCCCCCGCCGCAGCCGCCTGCACGGGAGCGGTGCCGGGAGGAGCCGGGCCGTACCCAGCCCCAGTCCCAGCTCCACCGGCCTCGGCCTCGGCCCCCGCCCCCGCGCCCTCCCCTCCGGCGGGGCCGGGACAGCCGGCCCAGCACCTCGGACCTGCCTCGCCCCTCACCCCCGCCCGGCCCCGCGCTCAGCCCAGCCCAGCCCGACCTCCGCCCCGGCCTCAGGCGCCCATGTTACGTCTCCCACAGCGGCTCCCTGCCCTTCCCTCCTCCCGCACCGCCCCGAGGCCGCGGGGGCACGACGGGAAACGTAGTTTCTTTGTCTCTCCTTCCTCTTCCTCCCCTCTCTCCCCTCTGCTTGTATTGCTGCAATACGGGGAAATTTGAAAACGTGCCATTGCCATATTCCACCCGTTTTATGGACCTCAGTTATCTACAGGGCACTTACCACCTGGCAGCCTGCTGTGCTGCTGCCTCCCCTCCTCACAGCCGTCCTCATACCTGCACCTAGTCACACACAATTCGCCTAAATTACCACTGTAGACACATTTTTTGAAATAGTTTGAATGACTCCTATTTCCATTAAAATTTTAGGCATGCCTAGAACCCAGGGAGCAGCTATTTCCATGGTATCCAGAGATGTGGGTGAATACCAGCACAGTTAGCTCGGTAGCTTATAAATGAATGTCCTTATTCAAAAGCGCTGTGCATCCAGCACTCTGCAAAGTCAAACAAAAGTATGCTAAACCAACTGCTTTTGTAGCAAATGGAATAATTTACCCAGTGAGCAACAGGATGAATTAACAGCCCCATTGAATGGAATTGAGTCCAAAAACTTGGCATTTCAGTCAGTTCATTTATCTAGTACACAATATATATTTTAAATTCCTCTGAAGGCAGTTGTGTGCTCACAGTGTATGCCCTCTGGTGGGAAAGAAAAGCTCCAGAGAGAGGGAATTAGAGCAGATCAGCCCCAGCTCTGCTGAGCTAGTGCATTCTACAAGGTCAGCAGCCAGCTGGCCTGGGGAGAGCTTTGCTGGAGAGAAGCTGACAATTCCAGAGGTGTTCAGATAGGATTCCCCACACTGGGGAAATGATGAACCCGTGTTTTGAGCACTGCTCCACTCCTGAATGTTACAGAATAATTTCTCTGCATTTTTCATTTTGAGTGCTAGATTTCTAAAGTACTTGTGAGCTTCATACTAAGATCTATCATGTTTTTTATCCATGAAGGTAGGAATGACAGAAGCTCAGATCAAAGAGAAGTGCTTTTTGAAGATAAATGGGTCTCTGTATTCTTTGAGCATGCAAGGAGTTAATTTCAAAAGTAATAACAAAATTAGGAGCCTTTTGTGAAGCCAGCTGATGTGTAAATTCTGTTTATCCGAGACAATCTATAATGATGTTTGCCTTTTAATTGATTTAAGAGAAACGCAGTCTGCATTTTTATAATGAATGTTCCCAGACTTTCACTGGAAGTAGGCTTTAGAAGAGATGCAAATGACAACCTATTTAATGTCTGTGTGCAGAAACAGAAGCTGCCCTCTTTGAACTGAAGATGTGTGAGGGTGTAAGATCTGCAGATCCAGAATGAGGCAATTGAAGTAGCCCAAAATAATCAGTATCATCATGCTCTGACACAAGCATGAAATAGTAAATGAGAGGCAAATTTTGAGCACTGACGAACATTTTGTGAGAACATATCACAAATGACTCATTAATTTTAGTGTTCATATTTAATACTAATTAGCATTGTTAATAGATGTTTTTATGTATTTTGCATCCTTGGTGCTGTGACTTCTATGAAATTAACTATGAAGAGTTAACAATAATTAAATGTACAGGTAATTAAGGAGACCCTCTCATCTCTCACAGACAGCCAGGAATGGATCTGCAGCTTTATCTCAAGGAGGACCTAGGCTCCATTCTTTAGGGAACACAATTATATTTCATGCTTTCAAAATCTAATTATTATATATATGTGTTAAACTGGGCTGTGTTTCTATTGTTCAACAACAGCAGTTTCCAAAGTAATCATAAGTATGACTTGCTCTTATTTTTTTATGATTCAGTGTATGAGAAGCCAAACTTTGGGAACAGTGACAGAAGGAGAAACCAATGATGCCCATCAGTTGAGATGTGAGAGAGGACAGACCATGGCTGGCTCTGCTACCAGTGTGACTTGGCAGCAAGTGCATCGTGTGACACTTGACATGTCTGAGTGATTTGCAGTCCTCACGCTCCTCTTACTTGGTCTTTCACAAATTACTTACAGAGAGCCTGTGAATCACTAATATGAGGCATTCCTGGCAGTGTTGAGACACATAAAATCTTGTATGGAAGCATGCTGTTGTAGCTGCTGCAGGAATACATTTAGAGGATCTCTGAATAAAAGGCAGACTAGCATGATATTGAATGTAACCTGGGACATATCCTTCATAGGTACATTAGGGAGGGTTATTGAGTTCAACGCTGCTATGCCACAGGATAGTATATCAAAGTCTGATGTGTGGACCTACCTTACAATCCTCATTTTGTGCCATTTCTGAGCTGCCACTGACCCTTTGCATCATTTTCATTTGTATACTACTGCATTAGTTTTCTAGCAGTTGCTTCCAGTGCTGAGCTATACCCCAGCCCAGCTTGAAGAGCACCTTCATTTTACTTGAGGGACAAAGGAGTCAGTTAAATTATGCAAGTAAAAAGCTGAAACTGGAACCAATTATGCCTATTGCTCCCTCAAGGGTCTGAATCACAGCAGTGTATTTTACAGAATACTTTAAAAATGGTTCTCAAGAATGTGGACCATAGTCTCATATGCATTATGAGCAAGTTCTGTAAGCTCCCAGATCCAAGAGCATGTAATTTTAGCAAGGCTTACTTTTTGAAGTATGTAATCCAGCAGGGAGGAAAAATGAATTATTTAAAACCTAATAGTCATAATTATGAAGAACGAAATTAGCATTACAATTTCTCAGTCAAATCTACATGCTGATGAAGAATGGAAAGATGTCATCTAAGAAGGAAAGAGGTTTTTGTGAGGAGAAACTTTCTACACTGTTTACAGTAGAAAGGCTAATATTTCAAATAACATTTACTTAGGGAATTTTTAATGAAATCATTAAGGATGTTGTGTCAAAATCAACAGATCCGGAGAAAGAGAATTATTTGCTTACCATGAATATGGCAAAAAAAGCTGAAATTTGTTCACTTATGTAGGCCAATCCCTGTTCCTCAGCAAAAGCCCTTTGGGCAAAGGACTAGATTGACACAAACAAGAATGCTTTTGGGGATAGAAGTTCCTTGTGAGGTTCAGTTACACCAGTTAACAACTTCACTAGAAATACTCATTCATTTCACAGTTGGGGATTAAGTAATGGAATTATTTTTAACTATTATTAACAGCAGCTTCTCAGCCTAAGGATTAGGTAACAGATCCTATTTCAAGTCTTTTTTAAGCTATTCAATTCAGGTATCTCAGGTTTTTCAGTGATCAATATTTCAACCTGTGTTTTTGTTTTCCTCCATGTTCCCCCACTTCACACATATTTCAAAAAAGTAGATGGAGTAGCAAGAGTATAAGCTTAGATCCCTTTCATAAAATGCTCTTTGAAGAACAAAATATGATCATACTTCCAAAGACATTCAGCAGCATTTGACTTTGCATTGAAGTGTACAGCACTTATGAAGTCAAAACAGGTTTATATTGTTGTAGGTTCTAAAGCATAACGCAGTGCCATATTGTGTCTTAAGCTCCTCTTTTTTTTTTTTTTCCAAGGTTACTATTCATCTCTTTGATGAAATTTTTAATAAAGTTCAGTTTTCCTTACTGCCTCAAGGTATTATTCTTGTAGAGAGAGCAAATAGTTATAAGAGAATTGTTCAGATTTTGCATATTCTAGAAAGAACATTCTAAAAATCCCGTTCCCTTACAGAGCCATAAACTGAGCTTTGAAAAGTATGTAGTTTCATCTTGCAGCAATGACAAACTGTATCTTATTATAAACATCAGAAGACAGCTTATAATAAATACTTAATCCTTTCCCTTCAGTAAAATACAGAATTTCTGGAGGTCGAATTGTGCTGTCATTTACAGTGATATAAATTTGGAATTACTTGATTGATTTGGGAATATTTATGGTGTTACACATTTTCATAATGTAAATGAGTAAGAATTTGACTCTGAAAAATAGAACTGTGTCTGGTATATTTTTCCTGTTTTGACATTTGTGCTTCTTGTCTTCTCAGCTACTGCTGCTAAAGTTTTAGCAGGCCTATCCCTGTGTAATTTGCCTCTTGGGAATAGCAAACAAAATACTGTGACTGTATCATATTAATGTGCTTATGCAATGGCATATTTATAGCCAGACAGCTCTTGTGATATTTTCTTTTCAGTATCTGGAAGGGGGAAGAAAATAAAACACCCTTACTTTATGCATGTTCTTTTAAAATTCTAGCAAAATAATTTTATTATTCTTTCTAGCAAGTCTGAAAAATGACTTTGTGAAAATTTGATGATTTTAATGACATTGTTCATGGAACACAGTTATCAGTATGCAGAGCATGGAATATAACTGGCAAACATCTAAAGTATTTCAGGCCTGTGTTTATCGTTGTGGACATTTATCCAGCAGAAAATATACCACTGTGGTTTTGGTCAATGGCTTTCAACAACCTAATTCAACAGATAGGTGAATTACTGGAGTCAGTCCTCCAACAAGCTCTCAGAAGGATTTAAGACTGAGTTTAATTGAGTGTCTCAGCACAGAGCCCTCACTTCATTGCAAGCCCCAGAAGCACCCAGCTTTTTCCTGTACCAGTCACTGTAAAGATCAGACTTCCACAGAAATCAGTGCCAGCTAGTCCCAGTTATGAACCATGGATTTTTCACTCTCATATTCAGATCACGTTTGCAGCAAGACATTTCTAACAAAATTTATCTGGGAAGCTTTACTGAGAATGAAGTTTGACATTCAGGAGCCATTTCAGTTTATACTGTTAGGTCATTTCTGCTCAACTGAAATAAAGGTATTGTCTTTGCTTCACAGTTTTGGGATGGTAAGGCCTGTCCAGATGGGGAAAAGTGTCTTAAGTGTTTTTTACTTTTCTTTGCACTAAAGTATTCTCATCACTATAAAATATGTTCAGCATGAGAAACTTAATATCAAAGTTCTGTAAATGATAGGTTAATGGAGAAAGATAGCTCTAAGTTTTTGTTTCCAAAAAACTAGAAAAAAATCAAAGAAATTGCTGAATAGATTTCCCAGTAAATTACTGTTGGTTTTTAAAAATTGTGGGATCTCAGCACCTCAGGACTGAGGTGCCGAGTCACCGAGACCACCCTTGGGGGGCTCGGGAGTCCTGGAATGTTGCCAGAAGTGTCTGGTGGCTGGACTTTGACCCTACACAGGAGACTACACCTGTATGAGGACAGGAGGATTTCACCGGGGTGAATGGTGAAGGGATTAGTTAATCAGAGGGTGAAACACAGGGTTTAGGATTTCTGTACAGGGGGGTTTAGAGAAGTAAGATGGAGGAATTGGGGCGTGTCCTGTCCTTCTTCTTCTTCTTCTTCTTCTCCTCCATCTTCTGTGGTGATGGTGGCACTTTGGGATTGGTCATTACTAAAAGTGCACCGGGCAATAAGGGTAAAAGGTATTGGGGAAAAATGATAAATATTGTACACGTAACTTTGGGTATAAAGATAGGTGACTGCCCGGAGGGCGAGACAGTGTGCTCATGGCTGGCTGCTGAGCAGACCTCTGTCAGGCCGAAAGAAAATCTTTTAGATAAACAATTAATAAACACAGAGACCGAAAGAAGAACTGAAGCCTCTTCTCGTCCTTTGATACGCGGGCTGCCCCAAGGCCACTCCGGGCCTTTCCAGGCCCTCCAAACAGCCGAAAACCGGACAAAAAATAACCCAAGAAAGAGAGACAATTTAGCTACACAAAATGAAAATTATCTTTGAGTCCACAGAAGTCTTTGAATGCATTGGAATCTGTCACACTGAGTTATCTAACAGAGGGCAGAGGGCAGTTTTGGCAGGCATTATAAGTCTCCAACCAAAGATGTACCTGTTAAGAGCCCAAGTCTTCAGTGTCATAGAGATTACTTTAACACATCCTGAAATCAAATATTAATACTACATTTTGCCATGCAAAAGAAACAGAGCAGTAAAATATACCCTGCATAATATTAAAATGCCATGCAAAATACTAAAAATATCAGTTTGTAATCCTTATGCAGCCATGTCTTCTAGATTACTAAGCTCCCTACTATCCTCCTGAAGGGTTCTCCAACAATCCTACAAACCTGTATAAATAGAAATCAAGCAGAGCAGTTCCTGGATTTCTTTTATTTAGAATTGAATTCAACGATATTTTCACTCCAGTGAATACATTCTTTCCCTGCTATGTCTTTCCAATACTTTAACATCTTTTGTGAATTATTGATACTACTACTGGGCACTTGTATTAATGTCAGAGGCAATAGAAGACTGAAATATTGCCTCCTCCAAACTCAATATTCTCACTCTTACATCCAGAATTCACTGGCCCTTTTGGATATAGAGGTGGATGAAGACCTCAAAGCACAGGATCTCCTTACCCTACTTGTAGTCAAGGGCCCCTGTTATAAGTGTGTACTCTTAAAGCTGTTTGGAGTGGTGGGAACAAGATGGGTTGCAATCACTTTTGCTGATTGTGAAACTAGCTTATCAGATTGTTCTCACATGCCAGTCTGTTTTTTTAATTATTTGTCTCCGTGGGACTTTTATCAGCAATGACTTTATTGTTTTCTTGGAGGCTAATCAAAATAAGTTAACCAAAATAAGCTAAGTCCAATAGGGAGTCAAGATCAATATACCCTTTATGACCACTTTTGTAGTCTATCAGCATTTTTTTATTTAATATGCACCATAATGATTTTCAATTCAAATAATTATTTATTTTTAATTTTTAAATTGTAGTTTCTCAAAGTTTTAATAAGTTAGATATTTTACAGAATATAAATACATTTCTACAATGCATTTATCTATTCAATTAATATTCTCACACCAAAGGATATTGAGCTATCCTGAAAATATGTATACTTCTCCATACATTCCTATTGATTTGCATTAATTAAATTGTTCTTTATTTTTTTCTTAGTGGAATCTCCTGTTAGTCATTCTGCCATATACTTGGGGTCAATATTAAATTGATAGGACTATAATACCTATACATCTCTTTTCAATATCGGCACAACCTCTGCTTTCTTTCAGTGCTCTGGAACTTCTCCAGTGTTTGAAAACTGTCTGAAAATGAATATTAACAGTCCATAACACTCTTTGATGGCTCATTTAAAATACTTGCATGTGATTAAACTGTATGTGCTTATTTAAGAAGATCTAATTTTAGAAGATGCAGATAACTAGATCTCCCTTGTTTTTCATTTTAATGTAAATAAAAACATGGGTTTTAAACACTGTGATTAAAGCTTTTGATTAGTCATGTTCTCTATTCCACAGTCTGTCAGGATAAAGGTACTGCAGACATTATTTACTTTCTTTTTCAAAAAGATTTAAAATAGTTAAATATTTGGAGAATATGGTTTATGATAGAGGGAACAGTGCAATGACCAACTAAATATATGTATATTTGTACATACATGATCGAGTATAAAGTAGTGATGTGCTGTATAAAACTGATAAGTACATTATGAGCTATTGGTAAAATCATAGAATAGTTTTGGTTTTAAGAGACCTTTAAATGTCATCTTGTCCAAACCCACTGCAATGAGCTGGCACATCTGCAACTAGATCAGGCTGCTCAGAGCCCCATCCAACCTAACTTCAGTGTTTTCAGGGTAGGAGCAGCTACCAGCTCTCAGGGCAACCTGTTCCCATGTTTCACCATTCTCATTGTAAAAAATGTTTTCCTTGTATCTAGTCCAAATCTACTGCCTTTTTGTTTAAAAACTACTCCTTGTCCTATTGCAACAGGCCCTGATAAAATGTTTGTCCCTTTTTAGTACTGAAAGGCTACAACAAGGGCTCCCTGGAGCCTTCTCTTCTCCAAGCTGAACAACCCCAACTCCCTCAGCCTTTCCTTGCAGGAAAGTTATTCTCTCTCTCTGATCATCCTTTTGGCCTCCTCCAGACCTGCTCTAATGGGTCCATGTCTTTCCTGCAGTCAGGACCCCAGAGGATGCAGTATTGCCCACAGGGTCTCCCATCGATTAGGTGATGTACTGTAGCTCACATGGCAGCACAAACCTTCTGATCCCACTCCCACCACAGCTCCCCCTTTATTCTGCATAAATAAATCCAAAATTGTGCTCTGGACAGAGGAAGGAACAAAAGACATTCACAAATCAAAGACCAAACCACTGCAACCACAGCTCAAACATGTCTTTTGAAGATAAAACAGCAGTTGTGTTGACTTATGCACACATTCAAGCTCAACATCCAGAGCATCCCACTGATTCTGTAATAATAAAATTAAGTCCTATGTACATTTATAAGCCCTTGGCTGTCAGGAATTCTTGCATTGTGGTTTATTTTCCTGCCACCTGCCATTCCTCTTATTTCTTGACTCAGATTTGCACTCACAGTAGACTCACAGGTGGATTTTTCTAAATCATTGTGAAAGAGCTTCATGGTTGCTGGATGCTGTCATCTGCATGACCAAAGCATCATGGTAATATATTTCATTGAAGAATGTGTGGCATAACTGGTATAAGGAATCAACAATAACAGAATAAATATGCACAAAATTTACAAAATTATTATATTTCTGACCACAGATATTGAAAATATGAAGCTGTCTTACGTGTCTTGAAATGGGAAATTTGAAGGTACAAAGAAACAGGTTAAGCCCCCAAATCAATGGTTCTGGATATTTTACATTACTAAAAAGAGATATCAAAAAGTGATTGGGAATGACTTGAGAAAGCACATTTTAAATAGTTGTAGTAAAAGCAAGTGAAAGCTCATGTCTGTCCTGGAAAGCAGCTCTGTGGTGTTGGTTCAGTCATTCCAAATGAACCTTCTTTACTTCCTCAGGTCTGCATCTCTTTCTCATGTGCCTCAAATTATGTGCTTTCTGGTGGGGCCCACCATATTCAGAGCAGTTTGTTAACACACTGAAGCTCTTTAAAATGCACACCATGTGTGCACAAAATGTCCTCATTTATCAGATTAGCTCACAGATCAGGCACAGTTCAAAAGAGCAGGATGGTGCCAGAACAAGGGTGTCAACTCACCCTGCAGTGTAACTGAACTCCCCCTTCAATCCAAGGCTGGGAATGGAAAACAAAGAGAACAAATTACTAGTTTTCAAGCTTTGCCTCATTTTAACTGACAGAGGCAAGTTACATTTTAATAAAGTAAATAATTTTTAGAACTTCTTTCCACAATTTCAGGGTGCATTCACACATCCTTTGCTAGCTCAAAGAGGCTGAGGTGAGGATCTCCTGCACGTCTACAGCTGCTGATTGCTGCCTCTCTGATCTGCCTCTGAAACTGCTCTCCCTAATGCTCCTCTCCTTCCAGACAGAGTAAAGGAGGTTCTGTCAAACAGTTTAAATGTGCTGACCCAGGCCCTGTTACAGATTTGAGCTGGTGGGGCAGTGGGAGGATGGCCAAATCTTGGCCACAAGACCATTCAAGCAGAAGCCTCTTGCACGGATGCAGATGTCTGAGCAAACCTCCATGGTCATGGCAGAGCTGGGATTGTGCCAGGGATTAGTGACACTGCCCTGAAGAGCCAGGCTCCCACAGCTGAGCTGAAGCATTTTGGCAATACAGTAACAGGTATTTCCATCCTGCTGGAGCAGGCTGTTTGTGAGGTAGACATATTTATCCATCCACCCCTGCACAAAAGTGCAGGTGCGTCCTAAACATCTGTAATAAGTAGATAGACAGGATTAATTCTTTCATCATGTAACAAGGCCCTCCCTGCATAATAGATGTGGCAGTATGTTTTATGGTATTCAGATTTCTGTCCTTTCCTTTCTACAAGCACGATATTGAGAAATGGTTGAGCAACACCAAATAACTTCAAGTGGCAGGAGATGTGCTAAATTATTCTGGATTAATTATTGAGTAATATAATAAAATATCAAACCAGAAAATCAAAATGTCAAGAATAGTGAGAAGGAAGAAATTCATACCAGCCCTCCAGCTAAAATCAGAGACTTATTGCTTCTGTGTCCTGACTTTAGCTTTCAGATTACTGATCCATATGAAAATAAACCCTCCTCTTGTGACTAAATCTCTTCCTACTAACCAACAGAGAATGATAAGAAATATGAGATATATCAAATAGTGGTATATTGCTTTAATACATAACAATACATGCCCGCTGAGGGCAAAACATATCCTATCATTACTTTGAAGTCTCTTACTCAAATTCAGAAAACAAATGATAGGAGAAATCTGCTTGGCAAGGGGAGGAGAGGGAGGAACACACAAAATCCAATTGCTATTGTGAGATTTCGGACATAAATTAAGGCATGAATTTGAAACTGATATAATAGTTGTGGTATTACTCTGCATATTAATAAAAATTAGAATCCTAGAATTGTCAAGGTTGCAAAAGACTTATAATATCATCAAGTCCAACCATTAATAATTCAGCACTACCATGTTCCCTCCTGAAGTGCCCCATCCACATATTTTTTCAACACTTCTAATGACAGTGATTCCAGTTCCCTGGGCAGCCTTTTTCAATGCTTAACCACCCTTTCAGTGAGGACATTTTTTCCTAATGTCCAATCTAAACATCTCCTGGTGCAACCTGAGGCCATTTTTTCTCATTCTGTCACTTGTTACATGGGAGAAGAGACCAAATCCCACTTGGCTACAACCTCCTTTCAGGTAATTGCAAGGTCTCCCCCGAGTCTGCTTTTCTCCAGGCTAAACAACCCCAGCTCCCTCAGCTGCTCCTTGTAAGACTTGTTCTCCAGCCCTTTCACCAGCTTTGTTAACCTTCTCTGGACATTTCCTTTGACTTGATTAAAACCTTTTATACAAAAATGGTTATGCATTAGATAGGATAATTTATACAGTCTATTTTGTGAATAAGCACTAGCAATGGATTACACATAAATTGTTAGATTGTTGCTGTGACCCTTATTCCCAGGCACTTATAAATAAATATATTCCCCTGTGGCTTCACTAAACCTTTGAAAAGTACATTTCTATGCAAATCTGTGAAAAGTTATATGGCAGTGTTATATGGCATTGCACAAGTTGTCCAGCACCATAGCAGACTGTGGAGCAGCCTGACAGCTGATGGATTGGAAGCTCCAGGCCATTTTCAGTAGGTACATTTAAAATTAGAAGGTATAAAAAGCTGGATATAAAGTACAGAGGACAATTTTGCCATATTCAACATATGTACTGGATAACCTCCTATTAATATCTTAGTTATGCACTGATAATACACAATATTCACATGGTCCTTTGCTAACTCTTACTAACATTGCTTAACAAGAAAAACAAGTGATGCTCCGATGCAGAAAATGCAGCTGTCTGCCATGCACCAAGGGAATGCCTGGCAGCTGCCAGCCTCCAGCCTGACCCTGGAGTGTGATGGCCAGTGCTGACCCTGCTGGAAGGTGGCAGGGTTGGGACAGGCTTGCTGCTGCCTGAGCCAACACCTCCTGAATCACTGAATGGAATGGCGTCAGCGACAGGCTTGGGTTACACATTCATGCAGTTTATATCCACCCCAGAACTGCAATGGGAAATCACTTGATAGCTATTTATTGTTCTAATAGACTGTTATAGCAGGAGGCTACTGTAAATAATACTTAAAGAGGATGCTGAAATGAGGCTTTTTCTGTTATGAAGACATAATATCTTTGAATAAGGCACCGTATGTCAGATTTGCTGCTCTTTTCCTAATGCAGAACAAAAAAGCATTTGAATACTGAATTCTATTCTCTGAAATGAAATAAGGAACCTTTAGGCCACACAATAAAAATAATTTAAAATTATATGCATTAGGCACTTGAGAAAAGATATTCAGCCCAATTTTTTCCACAAAATTTTTTTTTCTTTCACTGGAAACCAAAGGAGTTTTCAAAAGAGAGCCTGTTTCAACAGGCTTTTTAGGATAAAAAGTACCTCCCTCCTTTAGTAGCTTATATGATAATACTCAGCCAAGTATGGCACCCATAAGATCATAAGAGATGATGGCACCCCCTAGGTGATTAACTGACAGATACATTGTTTAAACTTTTAAAGAGTTTGGTGTGTGGCCAACATGAGTACCAGCACCGAGATCTGATTTTTCAGATCTACAGCAAATGGCCTTTACACAGCAGGAGTAATTGGTGATGATTATACACTATAGTCCATAGAGTCCCATGAATTTTCTGGCTATTGTGAGAAAACAAGAGAAAATAAGGTCCTGAGTCCAAGCATATATCCTGTGTGGGAAGTGTTTGTATCTTTTTAGAGTTTTCCACAGCCCACCTTTTCTGTGCCATGATCAGACACCACATATCTAAACAATCTTCAATCTCATCACAGTTCCTCTTTACCTTTTCTTCCTCTTCTCCCCTTTCACACCTGTACATGCCCCTTCTATCTGGCCCTTGCAAGTGCCTCCACTATTTCTTCTCCCAGAATTCATCATACTGTTACATTCCAGATGCCAGGGGATACAATCCCTCTATGTCATTATCCATCACAGTGATATTGTATGAAAACCCAAAAAAAATGCAGAGAAAATCCCTTGACCCGTGCAGTGCACAGTGGAACATTATCAGCACAGCCCAGTTCCTCTGTGGATAAATTCTAGCTCTTATAAACTCTATTGAGAGTATGCAAATATATTAGTTCTAAAACTTTAGGAATTCACCAAATGGTATCAGGTTTTTCAGGAAGAGCAGGAGGTAGGACCCTGAAACCACCTTCTGCTAACTACCTTCCTCATTCAAAACAGAGCTCCTGGGGGTGTAACCTCTTGGCTGAAATATTTGTAATGATGCTACAGAAAGCATTTCTTCTTTTTCCTGTCTCACAAATTTCTTGGATGGGAAAAATAAAGTCTGAAATAGAAATATTTCTATTATGAAATATTCTATTTATCTATTAATTATTCTAATTATCTATTAATATTCTAAATATCTATTAATATTTATCTATATATTCTATTATGAAATATGTGCTACTTGGGCTAAATTAAGTCTGAGAAAGGTATAAGCAACTAAAAGCAAAGCATTACAAGGGGAAACAACTCAAAATTTCACACACAGTACAGTGAGGGCTCTATAATATATCTTCTATGTAAAACGACATCTTGATCTCCTTTTCAGTCAGAACAGCATGAGTCTTTTTTTTTTCTTAGCATATAGGAAAAGATATCTAGTTGTGAGACATCTTTCAATTGATGTAAAAACATAGATAGGCTCTACCTTCCATATTGAAGAAATTTTGAGAAGTACAAACATGTCAGATACAAAATGAAGAGTCAGACATTTAAAGGGAAGTGGTGGCACACATAATTATCCACCTCACATTCAGAATTATTTTAAAGAATGTTAGAAATATTTTTAATACTGAGTAAGTAGGTATTTATTAAATGACATTGTTTAAAAAGTCCCCAGCCCTTTAGCAAACACACTGGCCAGAAAGATACTGTGGAGTTATTATGGTTATGACCAAATAAATTAAAACATTCATAGCTAATGGTGACAGCAAATAGCTGAGCACAGCAGGAAGCTGTCATCAGTAATTTACATATTCACTTCTAATTGTGCCTATGCATCATTAAGATTGTTCGTATTTGCATTTGCTGTCCTCTGAACCAAGTCATTTTCCAGTGGCATATATTCACTTTCACTGCAGGTAACTTTCATTACTGGTAATTAAAGGACAATTTTTACCACATTATTCTACAGGAAACAAGAAGTGGTTGCTGAGATTGATTAATATTTAAACTAAGTTTGAGATGCAATCAGTCTCAGAGGCACAAGAGATTATTCCAGTTATGTAATGAAAAGTAGCAGGACACCCCCCCCCCCGATTTGTTTCTTTGTTTTTGAATATCCAAAGCTTATCCTTTAAAATTTGTTGGAATGCACTAGGTGGCCTGATTTATTTTTAAATGTTCCCAACAGAGAATAGCCTCAGTCTATGTGTAATGACTTTTTACCCTCATTTCTGCACATTCTGTGTTTGAGCTCTGACTGGGACAATACCAAGGAGGATGTCAATGTTATCTTAGTGTGGAAGTGATTTTCTAGTATACAACTGCACCTGAAGGTTGCTGTGCATCCAATTGCTGTCGAATCCCTTTTGCCTTCAGTGCTATGGAAGATGGTCTTTTTCAAACACCACTCAACCCTACAGACTCAGCATTGCTTCCAGTTGAAGCTTTACTGTTTCACTGGGAGCTGGAACAGACCCAAGAACTGTAATGTGTTTTCACTTGCTGAAAAAAACCCTATTATGTTGTCCCTTATTTTGCCATCCAAATACTGTGCTTGGTAATACTATCACTACAAAATTGCTGTCAAATATTTATTTTTATTGGGGAAATAGTGCTCCTTCTGTAGTAGCATGATGTTATAATTTAATTATTTTTTCTTTTCTGCTTTGTGATGGAAAACTGCAATTCAATGAAGTATATATTTAAATGCAAAAGAGGCACACCAATTAATCAGTACAGAATACGAATGCTTTTAATCTGCATCAAAAAAACGGTGGCGCTTAGAAAAACACCAATCTTTTAAATAGAAAGAACATAAAAGTAATTCCTATCCATGCTCAGATTTCCTCAAATAGAATGAAAAATTGCAATTGTGCAATTAGATTATCTTCACAATAATATATTCTTTTAAAGCTTTGCATTATGCTAAGCACATTTTGATAAGCCTTTAATTTTTTTTTTTATAATTTTAATTGTTAAGAAAAAAATCCACAGAGATAGCTCAAATGTTAGCTCTGAAACACAGATGTTTACTGTTTTCTGGTTTTTATTCATCCACTGTACCAAACACAGAAACTAAGTACTGAGGATAAGAAATAAATTAGTCTGGGAATATATAGTAAGTATATATAATAAGTTAGGCATAGCCAGGAGTGTGAAGTAATCAGTTCTGAGGTGTGGATAAATTAGGTGATAGCACACTACAATCCACTCAATTATCTGTGATCATAGGAGACTGGGAACTGATGGAGAAGAGAAAAACACAGTGGAGCTGCTCCAAGGAACACCAGAGACACTTCAGTTCTGTGTGTGGCAATGTAGTCCAGAAGAGCTTATTAACCCTGTGTTCAGCACTAGGCAGTGGTCTCGAGGCATTGTTTGCAATGTTGCATGAATTTGCAAAGCCATCTTAGGCTCTGCTTCTCAAGGAAGCAGTTACAGCTCTGCAAACCATGTCTGAGCCTGTGAGTCTCATTAAGCCTGGGCTGGCTCTATATACATTCTCCCAGGAACATTCTTGGTTGTGCTATTCTCATAGGCTTTATCAAGCAGTGAAAAACAGAACAGAAATGGTGCTAAAGGTGTTTTCAGACTTCAAAACATTTTCCAAGATTTTAAGCAGTGTTTTTCTTCCTCTTAGGGATGCTCACTCCAAAAGCTGAGCAAGTAGGACTGCTGATAGGGGCCATCTACCCTTTCAGTGCCTGCTTTCAATTCAGAGTCACAGAAGACTTGTCTTTGGGTCTGTTATACTCCCTTTCTCTGCTAATTATGCAAATATTACTTTTTCCTGGGCAAGGTGTCTGTCTGCTTTTGACCAGAAGCTCCATGTAGGGTGAAAAACCTTTCCCAGGAAAATTTTCATTTCGTAGGTACATATCAAAGAAATTCTCCCATTTTAAAGGATTGCCATCCTCCAACAAACAGCTATTAACTCAGAAAATCCTAACCTACCCTCTAATGAGTATGCCAAACCTGCATGGGTCTATTCAAAAAGCTGACTTTCACTCCATGCCTACCCCTTGCAATAAGATGGCTCTTTTCATATTTAAATTACCTTTCTAAAGCTATAAAATAAAAGAATGAAAAAAAATGCTAATAAAAAGGATTACTGCCAGAAGCCCACCTCCTGCTTTAAGTGGCTGCTCTAAAGTCAGTCCTTCCACAAAATGTTCTTATAACAAACCAGTTTAGCTCCATTTGTTAGTGGTGTAAGAAGCAAGTCTTCTTAGCATTTGTCACACAATAACCATCTTCCCAGGTAGGTCTAGGAGCAGGAAATGGGCTGTCTGAGGTTCTGCATGTTTCTGCCTGTACCACCAGGGTCTAGATCACCCATTTTTCCCATATTCTTAGGGCAGTGGATGCCTTGACAGTATTTTGAGGGATTAAGAAGATAAGCCTACCTTGTGATGGGCAGATGGAAGTGACAGAAGCAGAAGGGACCTGGACTGGGAGCTGGGAATGGAAAACAGGAGAGGAATTCCTTGACGCAGTGGAAGTGGAAAGGAAACATCAGGAGACAACCTGATGGCCAAAGGCTGAGCTGACAAATATGCAAGAGTGAAAGCAAAATTAAAGAGGCCAAAGGAACAAGGGATCCAGTGGAACACAGGAGGAGAACCACCGAGATGACGGATGGAGAAAACTGTAGCGGAGGTGACGGAAAAGGAGAATTGCTGTCACCAGAGTACTGCTGAGGAGCAGAGATAAGCATGCAGGAGGGATGAAGAGGAGAGAGTTTTATGAAAAATGAGGTTGAGACAGAAGGCAAATCCTGCAAGTGAAAATATATTAGAGGAGAAAGGTCATGTCAAAATACAGTAAAACTATTTATTTTTTGCCACTCTTATCTTGTGCATTCTTGAAGCTGCAATTTTGAATCTTATTACTTCTGTGCTCCCCAGCAGCTCTGGCTGCCTAGCAATGCCTGGCTGTGCTGCACAAAGCTCGTGGCTGCCTAGCAACTGCCAGGGGGCTGTGCTGGGGTCTCTGACCAGCTCAGGGATGCAGTCCTGCCCCAAACACCCCTGCTCCCCTGGCAAGCCAGGAAACAGCATCTCCAGCTGTTAACAGTTTTGATGAAAACATTAAAAATATTAATTAGGAAAAAGGGCACATGGAGGTGACGAAAAGAGTGCAGAGTGCATGACAAATTGTTTCAAAAATGCAGGAACAGCCCCATTCATCTCTGCAATACTCAAACAATCTGTGAGGACAACCGAAATATCAATATGGGTCATTATTCTGGTTCTTAAATAAAGCTCTGTGCTAAAGCAAAGGAAAGGAACCCAATGCTGCTATGCACCTTCTTGGGCAGCTATTAAACAGGTAGAGGAAATACTGAAAAAGCAAATTTTGGTACCAAGAAAAAAACCCTGTTAGGAGTATTAAGTACTCACAAAGCCTCATCCTAGTACAGCCATACTTGTGTAACTATCATTGCAATCAACAAAAATTTTCTTACAAGAAAATGAGACTTGGCATTTGGCAGCAGAGTTGATGTGGCTGATCTGAACAGCCCTGTGTCCTCCGTGCTTCCAGCTGCCCCCTCAGATCCCTCATCTCCCTTTCCACTGCACTGTCAGAAATGCTTGTGTAGCTAAACAACTGAAACAGGAATCAATCCAGCTGAGAAATGGTCCAACAAAAAATAAAGGGTTATTTTCCAATCAACACTACTGAAGCAAGTACTGTTCGTTCCCAAGGGAAAAACAGAGACACATACCAATCTATGGCCAAGGAAAGGGAACAGACAGTTACAGAGCTACACAAATTACAGTGCAGGAGAAGTTGCTGTGATACTGCTACTTTGCTGCTGTTCTAAACAGCACTTAGAATATAGTCACATTTCTCTTTCCCAGCCAAAAATGGGAAAAGAGAGGATTGCCCCTGGAGATCTCATGCCCCACTGAGGAGGAGAAAATCTCAGATGTAAAGTTGAGACATTGAGAGATATATATGCACATTTTACTCTGGATAGGATCTCATTTGGGTGATTGTTTAGGTGGAGATTGATGGACATAATTATACATTTTCCTCTGCCAGTCCAGCAGCCCAAGACAGGAAAATTTTAATTCCCAGCTCTTTTGCACACTTGAAGTATCTTGTTTAAGTTAGGTAATTTTTTTTCTAATTAGCAGTTTATTGCTGGTGCAATGAGAAAGCGTGACAAAGCAAAAAAGCCCAAACCCAACAAAATAAACCAAAATGAAAAGAACAACAAAATAAAACAGTTTCTATAAAGAAACCCCAGTGAATGCAGTTTAGATACCCACTACTATCTTCAGCAAATGTCAGCTCAAGCCCAAGGTTTATTGATTGTGGCTCAGCACTGGTTCTGCTAGATTTGCACTCTTTCAGGTGCTTTAGAATCACTCGGTGTACACACCATGCAGACTCGTGGAGCCAGCTTCGATCTATCGCACCTGAGTCAATGCACATCCAAGAGCCTCAGACACAAAGGCACTCAAGGGACCCTGCAGAGAGTTATTTAGAAAGAAGGAGGGCTAACATGGGGCAAAAGCTAATAAGACCTGCTGGTCCTATCAGCTGGCCATATCCACACCACAATTCCCAGTACACCTTACACTGTGTGGCCCTCACAGCAGCACTGCCATGGTTGTATGGCACCCAGATGACAGGTCCTGCAGGAGTGGCCCTGGTTTTGTTGTTTATCTACCCCGGGTCTAACTCGCGGGCATGGGGACAAGGCCTGGCCGTGCCACGGCAGCTGCAGAAGAGCCTCAACGCAGTTGTCACAAGGTGGCGACCTTTGATGTGCTCCTCCGAGGTGTTGTGAGGCGTTGTGAGAACATTTTGAATACTCTTGGTGGGATTTGTGCAAGGCCTTTCAGGCGGCAGCAGGGCACGGGGCTGCAAGCCCCTCCGGGAGCCGCTGCTCCGCTGTGTGAGGTGGATGCACCCCCGGGGAGCCCCCAGTGCCAGCCCAGCAGTGTCCTGTCATGGCCTTGCAGGACAAGCCTGCTCACCAAGTGAAACACAACACATTTAGCAAAACACGTGCCAGTCATTCTTCTCATACTGAAAAAAGTCAATGGGCAAGGCCCCGCACATTTGTAATTTCTTTTACACGGGCAGCTGTAACATTTTAAGAAGAGCCAACAACAATTGTGCTACATTTGAGGATGTTAACAGCTTCCACGAAGCCAGTCTGTGATCTGTAGGCAATTACAGACTCATTCAAGCCAATGGGTGTTAAGCAATTTGCAGTCAAAATGAATAGAGAAATCGAATTTGTCTTTGTATTAATATACAGCTGGAAACAAGAAGTCAGTACTGGAAACAAGGAGAAGCCAGTGCCCAAGAGGGGTGATGCCTTGTAAGGCTGACCTAGAACAGAGGTAAAGAATAAAGTAGGTATTTATTAGAAGGCCTCAATGGATACACCTTGGGCAGTACAAGAGCCCAGCCAGGGCTACACCCCAAGATGAACCCAAAATGGTCACAAAATGGACAACCAGTCACAGGGTCTCTCACTTTTATAAGTTCTGGTCCATTTGCATATTGGAGTTAATTGTCCAGTTATAACTTTAGCTTATGAAGCCCCATCCTTCTTGTTTTTCTCTCTTCAGTCCACATTGTTTATGTTCTTGGGCCTGAAATTTGGATCGTTTGTCCTTCTCTAGCTTGGTTGCCAGCTAGAGATGAAATTGCTTTGTCTCCTTACTCTGTGAAGAGAGCTTACTATTCCCTAATATGCAGCTTAGAACTACACACTAAAGCAGTACAGAAGCTGAAAAATAGAAAAGCTAAAACTTGAGGCATCAGGGGTTCTGGTCACACTTGCCTTGGGACACATTTAAAGCTCACCAATATCTCAATACAAACAAATGGAATTATTTTACATTGAAAGGAATCCAAAATAAAGTGTTTTATTGGACATTACAAGCTGCCCTAAAGAGAGTTATTAAAACCCCTTTGGAAATAATTTTGCTAAGCTGCCAAGTAAATTAACCATCAGAAGATAGCAATGTAGATGCATTTCTATCCCACAGCAAGTGCTGCAAACCTACCAGCTCCTTCTGCTCCTCAAAAAGCTCTCCAATACTTTTCTTGGTACCTGTCTGGCTGTTCCCACACAGGGGTTATTTTTCGTAATTCCAACTGCAAAGAGTTTCCCAGGCCCACTGGTCCTTTCCAGGCTCCTTACCTTTCATCCTTGCTTCTACAGTTCTGGGCTGAGATGCTGGACTTTGCTGAGCACAGAGGTGAAGGGAGATCTATTTTTTTCCCTCTCCTTCTCCATTTTGTTTTAGAGAAAGCAAAAGTACACCAAAGCATCCTGACCAGAACAGTACTGCAAACAGGAGATAGACTACAGAGAACATGTAAAATGTCACATGATTATAGAGATGAGCAAGTCTTCTCTTACTATAATGTGAGCTTGAGACAATTTTTTTCTGAGACATGCTGAATTTTAACCACTGTGTGGCTTTCTCTAGAAAATGAGAACTAACTGCATTTGTGTTTGTGACTGGAGACATGCAGCACATGCCACAAACAGCAGAGCCTTGCAGATGACTTTTTCTGGGCCTGTTACTCATTGCAAGAGCAGGCACAGACATCTCAGCAGAGCAGTCACCTGCTGTTACTGGCTTCTCTTCTGGCATGATTGCAAAATCAGGATTTTACTTACTAAAAACACATGCAAGAGAGATTGTACTAAGTAATCACCAGACCTTTGTCTTCCATACCTTTGCTAACAGCCAGAGGAAGCCCTGAACAATGATTAACAACTGAGGTAAATGAGTAGCAGGAATACTGTATTTATCTCAGACAAGTATTTGAACTCTTATGAACCTAAATCCAGGCAGTCACTAACTGTTAGCAGTTATACTGCACAGGCCTTGACTAAGATCTACACATTTTGGATTCAGTATTTCTCCCTCCCCCTCAGGGGGAAATTCCCTGGAAGGGAAGTTGTCCCAAGCCATGATCATCCTAACATCTTATCAGTCTTTTGTTATCTTTGGAATGGTCTGCCGGGAGGTAGTGGAGTCACTGTCTCCGGAGATGTTTAAGGAAACACTGGCCCTTACATTTAGGGCTGTGGTCTAGTTGACATGGTGGTGGTCAGTCATGGGTTGGACTCGATGATTTCAGAGACCTTTTCCAACCTAATTGATTCTGCGATCTTCCAAAATTTTAGCCTGCCAGACGGTAGATAACCAGAGCAGCGCTTTCCTCCCAGACCCTTTTGGCCTCTGCTGCAGAGGCGCTGCCTCCGGACAGCACTGTGGGGCTGGGGCTTTTCTGAGCGGGGTGGGGGATGGACATCACTGTCTCCCCTCGTCTCTGGGCTCTCAGCAGGACAGTCCTGCGGTCCCGCCACAGGAGCCGGCCAGGCCGGAGCACTCCGGGCCCAGCGCGTCCCTCCGGCCCGCGGGCGGTGCCCATGAGCAGCGGCCGCCCCGCGCATGCGGCCGGCCCTGCCTACAACTCCCGGCTGCCTTCGCACAGCGAGGGCGGGCTTTTCCTCTTTTTTTCTTGGTTTGTTTTTTTTTTTCTTTTTTTTTCCCCTCCCCTCGGAGGGGAAGGATGGGTGGGGAAAGCGAGCGTTCACGAAAGCGAGGCGAGGAGGAATCCCACAATACCAGGCGGGTTGCGAGCCCGGCGCTGCCGCTGTCTCTTTAATGCAAGAGGAAGCGATGCGGAGGGGTGGAAAATGGCAGAGTTGCAGATGTTGCTAGAGGAGGAAATCCCTTCTGGCAAGCGAGCTCTGCTCGAGAGCTACCAGAACCTCACTCGAGTCGCCGACTACTGCGAAAACAACTACATCCAGGTGAGGGGCGGCGGGGCAGCGCACCGGCGGCGGGGCTCGGCTCTCCGGTGCGGCGGCGGGGCCGGAGCCGCCCGAGGGGCAGCGGCGCCTGGCTGCCCCCGCCGCGGCTCCCGCCCCGCAGCCGGTCCCTCGGGTTTGCCTTTTCTTTCAACTTTCCCAGCTGAACGGCCAGGCTTCCCTTCCCCCGCTCCAGAGGGGAAGGGAGGGGGTTATTATGTCAGTCCGGCTCCGAGGGTGTGTCTTTTTTTTTTTCCTTTTTTTTCCTTCCCCCCCTCTGTATTTATTTATCATGAGTCACATCCCGGAGACCTCCCAGGGCTGGGGTGGGGGTGAGGGAGGCGCGGGGGCCCCCGTGCCTCTCCGTGCGGCCGGCTCCGAGCCGGTATCCCGGGTTTCCCCACGGCTTCCCGGCGGCGGGGCTCCCTCCGGGGGCCGCGGAAGGGCCTCGGGGCGGCGGTCGGTGGCGGTGGCCGGGGCGGATGCGCCGCACGTGGGGCGCGGGTGCCGGGCGACCCCGCACCGCGCTCCGCCGGGGCCGACGCCGCAGCGGCCGGGGAGCGGAAGGGGCCCCGCACCCGGGTGACATCACGGAGCTCGGGGACCCGCGCCGGGTCCTCCTCGGCGAGTGGATCCCGGCGGGGCCGGGGGAGCCGCGGCGCTGCGGGTCCGCAGCGCTGCCGTGAGTGGCGTGCGGGGGCAGGAGGCTGCCCGTGGGCTGGCAGCGCCGTGCGGGCGTGAGGCGGCGTTTCAAAATGGCAATCTGTGCCTCTCGCAGCCTGCCCGGCTCCGACACCCTACAGCAGGGATTGCAGACCGCGTCTCTCATGCGGGAAGAGGCTCCATTGGTTGTAGCGTCTCTCCACCGGTCGGTGTGGATTTTTTTCCATCCCATACATTGCCAGTGCTTCTTGGCCTTCTTTAAAGTCTGCTTTTGTGAAGCTACTTTAAGCACAATTTGCTATTATTATTTTTTCAGGATTTACATCACGTGACTCTAAGTCTCGGTCTTTAGTCATGCTGATCTGGATGCAGAACCATCCAGAGATACTTTTTTTTTTTCCGTAAAAAATTTGAAGGGGAAAGGCAAATAAACTTTATTTACTAGACAGCTCGTAGAGTGAACTTGTTGAATCTAATACTAGATTACCTGTGATAAGTATTTAATACAGGTTACTAACGTCTTCAGTATCCATCATTGCTGGTAAGCAAGCATACTGTTTTTAGTGATGGAGCAGCAAATATGGAAGCACATCTTTAATGATACAAAGTGATTTTTTAAAATGAGGTATTTGAATTAAAACTGCTCTAAGAAGCCATATTTTCAAGTTTTGATTTTTTTTTGTGGTATATGAGGTAGTATGAGTTAATGTCTATTTATGCTTCCGAGTTGTTTGCTCCACCCAGAGAAAGCTGCTGATATAAATGCTTCTAAGAGGCGAGGTTCATTTGGTTTTACTCATGGGAAATATGACAAATACATGAGTATGGTAATTGCAGCACAAGTTTTGACGTGTCTCCTGCTCCTGACTTTTACCTGTGTCAGAAAGGTGCAGAGAATTTTCAGTCACATAATTTTCTTCAGAGTCATGAAACTTGTCTTTTCTTACTTTCGTCAAACAAACCAAATAAACACAACACTTGAGCAAATTCCCATCTGGTCATTTGGGGTTGCTTTTCCTTTTTTTTTTTTTTTTTTTTAACTTGGTAGCTCATTTTCACCTCAAGTATCAAGGTCAGCTGGATGTGGGATTGGTGGGTTCTGTTTTATCTTTGCACAGCTGTGTTTACCCCTTTTGAAAGGAAGCCAGAATTCTAAAATTCCTAATGCTGTCTTGTACAGTAGCTTTGGAAAATGTATATACCTCGCTTGTATTTTACATGTATTGTACATTTGCTCAGTAAAAATGATAAATGTATTGATAAAAACTATGTATTTTTTAAAGTGTTTGATGGAGGTGGTTTTTTTAATCAGCACTTGATGCAAAGCCATCTGCTGTCCAGTTGGACTACTGAACAGATTATACTGCCAGTGCATGTGGTGGGGCCGCTGCTGGATTAGGCAATATGACACAGGGCACTGGGTTATGAGATTTAGGTGTATGAGTATTGTGGGGTGGGGAGAAAAGGAAAAGGCTTAACAAACATACAATACAAAATCTTTGTGTTTAATGTAATTGGGTATTTTATAAAAAAGACAGACCACAATAGAGAACCTGGCCATGAAGTGAACGTTAAGATACTTCACTAGTAGCTAGTAATGTAACTTACCTGGTAGCATGTAGCTGGTTCAGTTTAGCCACTTTGAATTTGGAGGGGTTTCTTTTCTTCTGTAGAAAAAACAAAGTGCTCCATAGTGGTAAAAATTACCATGTGCTGTTACCCACTCTGAGTTGTGCCACTGAGGTGAAACAGGTTTGTCAGACTATTCTGAGTGCTGGCACTAACAATTTAGAGTGATTGTAATAGGAGACAGAATGATGTTCTCAGTGTTTTGGTTTATAGTCTTCACTGACTTAAGCAGGAAATAATTTCTGACCCCTAATATTGCTCTATTCAAGCTATATATATATATATATATATATATATATATATATATATATCTATGTGTGTGTGTGTGTATGTATTTTATTTGAAAATACAGGAATATTGTTTTGTCTGTCTTACTAAAGCTGAGAATAATTCTGGTAAAATTTCAGTGATGCTGATTTCTTGAGGAAAACTTGTATTCAGTGTCTTTAGAGATTCCTCAGGGAAAAAATAAAAACAAGAGAGAGAGAAATGGGGAGAAGCTCACCTGGCTGGGACTTGCCTGCCTGATGGTGGATGTAGCTGTGTGGAGAGTAAGTGTTCTTTTACTGGAGCATTTAGGAAATATGACAGCATTCGGGAATCTCCAGTTGAAAACTGCTGCTCTCAAAAAAGCAGGAAGCAGTTGCTTGCTAAGGCACACTGTGACTGTGTCAGAATGCTGGCTGGTAACACAGTCCTCCAGATCATCATGCGTTCTAGTTATCTAAGAAGTTTATTTGTTAGGAAGAGAAAAGAATTCAGGAGAAGCAGAACACATAAGCTTCCAAGGAAGACCTACAGTGCTAAAAGCAAAGTACAGTGTGATGGCAGTCTTGATGGGGATGGGAGAAAAAGGGAGACAGAAAAAAGTAAAGAAAACCAAATGTAGAAATAGTAACTGAAGAACATTGTGATGTTTTGGTAGTGATTTTGGCTTTCAATAGAAGGAAAAGGGCATTATAAGTACATTGGTGTATTTAATCTCTGACAGTATTTAAAATCCATGATGTTTCTGGTTGGAAATTTCAATAAGCAGGTAGAAAATTAGATCCCTGTTTTAGGTCAGAGGCTTAAACTCTGAATGGTTTTAAGAGCAGGTTTTGAACCTTAAATCTTTAAGGCATATTTTTGCCTCCTGGAATATTTTTTCTTATATGTAGATGTAATAATTTTTAAAAAATATTTTCAGAATGTAAGTTCTCATAGTTGTTGTCTTCTCCAAATCCTTTTGCCTGCAGGTATATTCTGGGACTAGTCCTTTTGATGTGCTTGTAACCAAAAGGCCATCTGAAAATCTGTAGCATAAAGCTGAAGATGCTAGTGAGGAGTTCTAGTGTCCTAGGCAGTATTAACATGATCAGTACTACTTAATGCAGAAATAACAAGGAGTTGAAGCATTTGCAGTTCTAGTTATGATTCTTCAGCTGATAACTTCCACAGAGCTCTACTAGTAATTTTTCTAGCTGTATTGAGTTATTTTGGTGTTTTAAGAAAGTTATTTACAATAACTCTCTTATGAAGCATTAGAATGACACAGGAAATCGGCTTGTGCAGTGTTACTCCACTGATGACTTCCTTTTGAACAACTTCAGTTGACTGGTGTATCCCAGAGAGGCCTCTCTGTGTTATAAAACACTGCTTACAACTCTCCTGCTGTCTAAATCAAGTGTTCCTTATAGCCTTGTTTGTGCATATGCAGATATACATAATTTTTGTCAGTCTCAAGCTTCTAGACCACTTGTGAAGATCCATTTGTAATTTTTGTTTTTAAGCTCAAATATAATTTTAATATGACTGTGAGAATCTCTAAACAAATAGCTTGCATCCTTGTATAAATTCTCATCTTGATAGTCTCAAGTGGGTAGATTTAGCAGCTTTAGAAAAATAAATTGAGAGACCTTTTAAAGAAGTAAGTGCTGTGTTGCCTAAATGTGTGTTTTTGTGTCATGTTACTTCCTTCTGTAGCTTCTGACTGGTATGTGGAAACTGAATGGCGAATTAACAAGCTATTCTGGGTAAAACAGACAAAAGTATGGACAGATTTCAGTTTAACTGCTATTGCAAAAAAATTCAAATATGTCTCCAGTTGGTAGAAAAGTAAATGTGTGGCATTGAGCAGAAGTGTTGCATGCAGGAAGTTTCATAAATATTTGTGTTATCTTCCAAGATGCATAGAGAAACTATTTTTGCTTGATAAGTTAGATGTTCAACACTAATGTAGATAATGTAGACGTTCTCTAATGTAGATATTTCCTTTCCAACAGTAGCGAACCTTTTTTTGTGGCTTTTCATTAAACAGTGGTAGCTGGTCAGACACTCAGTTTCATTGCTTGGCACATGGAAAGTGGCTTAACTTAGTTCGGTACAAAGAAGTTCACTCAGAATGTCTAATTCAGGAAATGAGCTGCTCTAAAAGGATAAACTTCTTAAATTGTCACTAATACAAATCCTTTATGTGCTGTTAGAACTTGTATGCTTTTATGTTCATAGGTTAATTAGTTTGAGAGTAAATACAGTAATATTTTTTCTTCCACAAGTTTTCTTGCTAAACAAGAAACTTGGAACATTTAACAAAAAAAGCAAATTATGTTCACTTTCTGTAACACCAAATATAGTTCAAAATTAGAGAGCAATGAGATAAAATACAAATGTATCTCTTATGCTTTGTAGGTTTAAATAATATTCTTTTAAAAAAGGTGTTGCATTATACTTTGAAATAATGTTCTTTTTAAGGTAGTTTAAGCAAATGTTTGCCAGCAGTATAAAAGGCACTGGCTGTTCTGTGTGTGGTTTTGGGCTTTTTTTTTTTTTAGAATAATGATATAGGTACAGTTTGGTGGGTTAGGCTTATAGCTCATCTGTGCCTTGTGTAGGTCTCCTGTGCCAATGCAAGTGCCTGTGTTTTGGAAAATAAAGCTTTAACTCAGGCAGCAATAAGACTGTAGCTCAACTTCACTGAATCAGCAAGTGATTACACTGAATTTAAAGATGATGAACCCCAGGATGTTGTATGTCTGATTTGTGTCCAGAGAAGGTAGATGATATGAGATGAGCTTTTCCAAATTTGAAATGTTTCCATTAATTTCGGTATATTTGGTTTGAGAAACCAGGAGGATGTTGTCCGCTATTCCTGCTCCATTTTTCTTAAGTGCTACCTTAATCAGGTACAGTAAAGTGGATTGGGATAAGCTTTTACAGGTGTGAACTGTTTCTTGCACAAGGGAAGTGCTCTCCACCTCCTTCTGTTTGTGCATTGTTGGAAGAAAGAAGCTTGCAGGATATCTGCAGTCAGCGTATGCTGAGTGTGATCCTTGCTCCCTGTGCTGCTCTTGCTGTGCACAGTCCTGTGGAATTGTTGGAAGGAAGGAAGAAGTATGATTAAGTGGGGCAACAATCTAATACTTCTCCTGGTTCTCTGGGAGGTTGTTACAGTAAGTAGCTCTTCTGGTAAAGAGAAAATAGATGAGCCTTGGGAAGGTCTCATAAAGTGGAGAAGGAAGGCAATTGTAATGAAGGTAAGAGTACAGGAGCAGGCTGAGTACAAGAAGGAAGTGTTGTACTTCTGAGGGCAAAGTTCCTGTTAGTATCTAATCTAAGTTTAACAGAAGAAAAAAGCCTGAACTCTGAAACAAAAGAACCGATGCAACTTCCCAGTATCTTTGTTTGGCATTTTGAAGTGTCTTCGTTTTACAAAAGCGTAAGTGGAGGCATGGAATTTGTAACTGGCTCATGGAAGGTCATATAGGGACATCTTGTCAGATTTGGGAACAGAACCTGATTGTGTGGACTTGCAGTGCTGTTCCCCCTGCCACCCCACCCCTTTCCAGACTGCCTCTGTTATACTGCAACACAGCAAAAAGTGGGTATCGGCAGAAACACAGAGACAGTATGCACAGAGGCAGTGTAATGACTCTTTCAGGAAAATATGCACCTGAAACCATCATTGAATTCATTAGCAGCAATTACTTAAGAATTTAACGTATCACCTCTCATAAGAGCCTTGATATTCTAATTTTTTTGCTTTGCCAACGTCAGGAGTTACATAAGGCTCACAGCACTGTTTGTCTGTGTGTTGGTGGGTCTTGGCAGAGGCTCGAGAAGATGCTGCTCTATTTCTCATTGGTGAAAGCAGTCTGTGTTTGACATTTCTGGTGACCAAAATCTTGCTTAGCTACAGAATGGTGGAGTGGCAGCTGTGTGGACAAAGTCAGTCCTGGCATAGCAAGGCAGCCTTGAGGGATAAGGGGATATCTTGCTCTCTCTGCTTGTGTTCAGTCCTTATTTAGTGACTTGGAGTGTAAAGGAGTGTACTGTGGTTTTCATTCTTGCACGGTAGGAAATTGCTTGTGGGACGCTGTTTACTCAGTGTCCAGGCTTGTTCATAACTACCTGAGCATTCTTGCTCTCTTTAGCATCTGTGTTCCCTAGTGTAGTGTTCCTTTGATGCTGTTCCTTCCAGCCCACTCCTAAATCTGAGCTCTGGTGACAGAGGTGGGTGGGCTTGGTCAGAGTGATCCTCACCTCCTTCCACCCCTGTGTAGGGGGAAGTAACTGCAGAACTTGAAATGGTAGATACTGTGCCTCAGTCTGGTTCCTCCCTTTTCCTGACAGACTTGGTGTCTGCTGTGGGTTGCAGAAATAGCCTTTTGCACCTCAAAACTTGCAGAGAGCCCTTGAGAGCCAAGACCAGAGTGCTGTGGAGAATAGGTCTCAGTGTGCTCCTGAACACAGCTCTGAGTAAGGTGGCACTGCAGGTGCCTTTCCTCCTGCACCCCCAGCGTGTCAGTGTGTCCTGGTGGTGCTGGAGGTAGGCTCAGTCAAGTGTTTCATCAGCATAGTGCCAGGTATTGAAATAGAATGTACAGCATTTCTGACAGGTGGGCTCTTCAAGAATCAATTTTGTAGGCAGCAGATGAAAACAGAAGTCTAAAATCTTCCTCCTGATTTTACAGGGAATGCGTTGAATGCGTTACTTTCCGTAGGTTAATTAATTGAGTGTGGGTGCCACCTTTTCTTGAGACTGTGCAAATAGTGTTGCTCATTACTTATGCAAGCCCTTAATGATGTTAACAGGAGCCATGCATGCTTGTTTTTCAGAATGTATATTGGTTACTATGATGCTGATAGTTCAGAAGAAAAGGAGAGGTGAGGAATTCTGCATGAGACTTTCAACTTGGAGTGAAGCTAGGTATAGCATTTTCTGGTGCAACTTGTAAAATTCAGCAGTTTGTATTAACATGAGTTGGAATTTGTAGGTAACCTGCTGGCTGAGCTAAAGCAGCAGGTTTAACTCTGAAAAAGACTACTTGAAAGGATACTTTATTTTTAATAATATTCTTGTCAAAGGTTCCAGATCAAATGGGTTTAGTAAACAAGCTTCTCTCATAATTACTAATATGTGCTGGGGTTCTGCAAACTGAAAAAGTATCTGAAAATCAAAACTTCCTTTCATTTGAGCCTCCTCTATGATAAAGCCTCTTCATAACCTTCAGAGATGATGTATCTTCTGAAAGAACAGTAAAGGTTGTCACTTCTACAATGAGATTGCATCTTTCTTGTGTTTCTTATAGCAGATATATTTGTGGCAGTGTCATCCCTCCCTCTCTGAGCCCAAAATAATTAATTCTGTATGCTCTTTATACAGCAAAAGTTAAAGTGCAAGCACACTGCTCCATGTGCAAGAAAGCTCTGATACTGTAGTGATGTATAATTAAAGAACTCATGAGGAAGAGACTCTGCATCCCTGTCCTAACTTTATTGTAACCTCAAAGACAAACAGGAATAAAATATGGTAGCATTCCTACTTTTGTTAAGAGCAGGAAGACCTCTCAGAACTCACACGGAGGAGTCTTACTAAAACAAATGTTGGCTTGACATCCTTAGAGTTGAATGTAATATTCTTACTGGGTGGTCTTAAAGTTATAAATAGTTCCAAGAAAAAAAAATATTTGTTTACCACTTGAAGCATAACAATTCTTGGAAAAGAATTGAAGTGTAGACTCTGCTGGCTACTTTCACACCAGTGTTTCACATGATAATACTTTTTATAAGCTGTGCCTTATCAGGGAAGTGTGGGGTTTTTAGTTGGGTTTTTTTTTCCATGGATAATCTTTTACTAGATGCGTATCTTCACTTTCACTTTCTGATCTCCTCGTTGTACTTTGGGGTCAGCAAATCTGCCAAGCAGTATTTGTCCTGCAGCAATCATTGTCAGCTGTGCATCTTATTTAACTTTGTTGTAGCAGGTGTGCTACGAGTTAATACTTGAGCTGTGGTCCTCATGCAATAGTTCTGTGTTTTCTGAAGCCCATGATAAGAAAACATCTGCATAAAACAAATAGGCAAGAGAAGAACAAGGAGTCCAGGCAGGTGCATCAGATTACTGCATGAACATCTAAGTAGCTGCAGAATGCCATGCCATGGCTTGTCTTTTCACATACCTAGTAATGTTAATTGCTCTTATGTCACTAAATATTACTAGCGATGTTTCTCTCTTTCCATAGGCTTCTCCTAGGCTGTGATCTTAATGTGAATTTGCTGATTTCTCTCTCCCTCCTCAAGTCTTCTGCTTGCTGCAGATTGCTTATTAGACCTTTGGTCTCACTTTCATGTTGTTTACTTTGTCTCATTTCAGATCTGATCTGAGAGCCTATTCTCCCTTGCCTATTTCTTTTAATTAATCTCTTTCTATTATTTAACTGCATATTTTACTGCCTTGCAACTTATATTATGTAGCTATTTTTCATTATGGCTTTCTGATAAAGTTTCTACTAGCATGGGTTTGCTAACAATTTGAAATCTGCAGCTACCAAAGACATTTATACACATTTCTTTTTAAAATTATCTTTGTTGGCACAGAGTTGAGACTAAAGCCTTTTCTCTGCAGTAGTCTCTAACTACGTGAGGTAGCCTTGATGACCAGGGTACAGAGGAAATGGAATGCAGCTGGAACGACAATGTGGAATGGGACTGACATGATTCTCCCTATTGGTAAAATTCTTATGAGGCCTCTAATATTTATATGCAGCCAGACCTTTCCTTTATGAGAAACCTGTCTTCTTCAGGAAACTGGTCCTTTTGTTACCCTTTTGAGTCTAAGAAGTAAAATGGTCATAATGAAACTCCTCTGCTTGGAGGGCTTTGTTTCTCTTAACAGTGAAGGAAAGTGAATGTGGCAGGAGGAATGGCGTTCTCTTAATGTGTGTGTGTCCAAAGCAGAGATGGACCTGATCCTTAAAGGGCTTTATAAAATATTATTGTAACCTGCAAGGTTTCCACTGAGAAGCCTCGTAGCAGGTGGCTTGGATGGTGTTTCAGTCAAGGTCCAGAGAGTATCAGACTAACAAGTAGAGATAGGGTGGATCAACGCACTTACGTTGGCAAGATCTTTGAGACCTGGCTGGGGATTGTTCAGCTTTTGCTTGGCTGTCTGACTTGCAGGATTTCTAAATCTCTGGGAGGAGCTATTGTTTCTATGATGCAAACTCCTGGCTTTAGCTGCATTTGATAAAATATGTGTCTGGTTTGGAAGTGCTTGGCTGTACAAGGGCTCTCTTCAAATACCGTGGGTGTGTTTCCTGCTGCAGCACACCATATGTTCTCCCAGCACTGAAATGATGTGGTTGCCACAGTAGTCCCTGGGATTTGGCTTAAATGGCAACAGATTTTTAATCTAATTTCTAAGGTGTCTTTAACTTTGAATGTTAGAGAAATTGTTGTTGCCATAGATGTATTTGGAGCTTGGGCTCATACAATGCAGCTTACTTGTATGAAATCTTTAATCTCTTCATTAGTGACTGTCATTTCTAAATGTGCATTTCGTTCTTCTTTATCAGTCTGTCCTTTAACCAGTGGAGAATGATAACAGTCAGTGGAAAGCTTTCTAGCACACATTTCCTCTTTGAAAACCTACTGTCCATCAACACAAACTGTAAAATCAGCTCTTCTCAGTACTCTGCAGTGAATGAATATTGACTGTTCAGAGACTGAGGGAGGTATTTTTGTAATTATAAGAGAAGCTTGTTTACTGGGGATAGACGCCAAGTATGCAGGCGTATGGTACCTGTTGATTTTTGCTTCTCTGCTGGAGAGAGAAGTTGCTGGTTTTGGTCCTGAATGTCAGGAGTATTTAGATGTGTTCCTTGGGCATAGAAGGAACTTTAAGAGTGGATAATCTGTGTTGGATAACTTTCTGCCTTGTGGATAGAAAATGGGAATGGTTTGAAGGATTGCTGAAAAGCAGTTTGAGGGTCTTGAGAAAACTCCCAAGTTTCTGGTGGGAATAAGAGCACAGGAAGAATGGGGAAGAGAATGTGTAACTTGCTTCATTGTGTTCAGCCACTCTCTTTTGCTAACTGTGGTGCTGAGAAGGACAATATGAAAAGCAAATACTGTTACTATTTGTTTCCTGCCTACAGCAGAGAGAAATAGCTTTACTTTTTCCCCAGATTGCTGTAAGGGTTTACTGCAGCAGCAGTGGGCGTGGGGGAGTATGAACTGGAACAGGTACTTTTACTGGCTGCACAGCATCCCACGAGGCCTGGGGGAATGAATGTGGGGAATACTGTGAGTCATACTTGTCAGTCTCATAAAGCAGGAGGCTTTTTAAAATTGGCCTTGGAGGGGAAGAGGTGTTTAATGGAGCAGTTGTGCAGGAGTTATGCAAATAGAGAACATAAATAATGAGCAAAGGTACTCATTTAAGCTTCTTGCCTCCTCAGAAAATGACTAAATGCAAACAACCATTGTGAAAGTTAAGAAAAAATGCATCATCATTTAAGTATAAAGGGTGCAAAAATGTGGCCATCCATGATGATAAGAAAATTCTCTTTTGTGAATGGCAAAATTAATTTCCCTAGTTGTTGACAGAAAACATGCTTGTTGTCGGTCTGTTTGGTTTTTTGTGCTTGAAAATTTGCAGTTTCCTTTGAAAAACAACAAGGCAGGAAGCTGAAAAGCAGTTCCCTAACCTGAGAGCTGGTGTGGGCGGGAGGTGGTAAAAAGACCAGTCTCCAGTTCTGCGTTGGACATACCTTCAGTGTTTAGGCTGGTTTTGGTCCTGAATGTCATTTCTTGTTGTAGAAAAAGTTTTTTCTTCTCTGTCCCCCTATTCACGCAGGATTTAATTTACATGTAAATACTGTGTATTCTTCAGTAAAACCAAGAGCATGTTTTTAGAGTACAACTGCATTTTTTTTCTTTACTGACACAGCCACTTCTTGCTGTTTGAAACTAGAGTTTTGGACAAGACTTATGAAATGTAATTGTTCCAGTCGTGGGCTTACTTGCAAACGCTCACATCATAGTGTATCATAGTGAGAATGTTATCTCTGATAGTGAGCCTTACCAGCAGACTTAATGGGCATAAAATTTTCTTGGCAGAAGTAGTAACTCCTGCCTCTTGCAGTGTAGAGAGGCCATCCCAAGCTTTGAAGCAGCTGGAAATGACAGATCCACCATCCCACATGCTGCTCCACTGCTGCACGTGTCCTCCCGTGGCCTCTCCTGTGTTTTAGCCCAGCTTCCCCCAGGGTGTACAGGTGCAGAGGGGTATGGGTGGCACTGTGGGTATGGGCAGATGCACAGCTGTGGTGATGTATTCCACTTGTCAGGGGAGTCTTTCTCTGAGCACAGCTCCTCTGTAGCTGTAATAAGGCCACTCAAGCTGATGACAGAGGAGATAGCAAGGTGTCCTGATGGCCCTATGACAAGTGCTGAAATAGAATAGTTCAGGTTTTGTTTTACTGCTGGCAGGGGAGGAGACAGAGTGTTGTGGATATGACTGTTCTTATGCATCTGGTTGCATGGAAATGCAGCTCTGCCGTCACCTGTATGGCTCTGCACCTCCTGCATATGCTTAAATCTGCCCTCTACGTTGTACGTGAAGGGGAAGCAGTCTTTAAAGTAATGTGAAGATGCATCTTAAAAACACCAGTGCAACTTCAGCACTGATGAGAACTTTCCTGTAATTGTGCTGCAAGAGGCATTGGAGCTGTATTTCTAGGGAAAGCTACTCACTTGAACTACTTCTGTACTAGCTAATAGCACAGCAGTTGTCTCACCAAGGACTTTGTTTAGAAAAGCCAAACAAAGCAATTCCCTCACTCCTGAACTTGATGCTGTATTTCCTATTAAAGAATTTGCTTGCTTTCTTCTGTTGGTTTCTGAAAGTTAGGTTTTACCTAATGCTGGATGTGGATATTACCATATTTATTTAGTTCTGGTTATCTATTCTTCTGTCACTTTTTTGATGGAGAAAGATATGACTTGCCAAATTGACTCGCCCTTCCTACTCCCTCTCCTCCTTTCTCCTGAGCCATCTGTTTTGCTTTGTTGTGTGTGGTTTTTAGAGGAGATAAATTTTTACTTGTTGCAATTTAAATAACCCACTATGTAAGTGAGCTTCTGTGTATTAAGTTTTGGAATGTTGCTGCTAACTGTAGGATAAAATTTTAACATAATAAAAATAATTATGTAAACAGAAGCTGGATGTAGTGTGCTTACAGCCACTATAAAATAAAAATCGTACCATCAGGTGCAGGAGCGCATCAAAGTCTGAGCAGTATTTGTTTATGTGATCAGATAGAAACAGAAACTAGGTTGATTTTTTCCAATGACAAGCAAGTTCTGATTAAAACAATCATTCCTTGTATTGCAGTCCATTACTTTATTGCCATGAAATCACTGTATAGCCTGTGTGCTATGTGAGAGTATGCCTTGTGCTGGGAAATAAGCTGCTACAAAATTGTGGGAATCCACCAGTTTCTGGTTTAAGTATGGTGAGATATGTGATGATTTTCTGCTGGACTGAGTGTATTCATCTTCAAGACACTAAGTAGTCAGCTGTGTAGTGATACAAAGCACGAGTAGAGAATTTGATCCTATAATGGCCATTGTTTTCTTTGTTTTAAAAATACTGTGATGTTTGGGAACTGCCTGAACTGTAAAATCTGGGCAGCAGCTGTGTGTCTAAAGTGACTCTCTTAAACATGAGAACTGTTGCTGAATTAGGAACACGTGCAATCCAGGAACTTGCTGATTGTCTTAAAGCCAGTGTAACTCTTGGCTCTACATTTTGTTGCCTTGAGATTCTCCCTGGAGCTGGACAGGCCTGCTAATGACTTTCTCTACTCTCTTTTCCCACTTTCCTTGCTGCTTTGTTGTCCTGCAACATCTTTGACATCTCCATGGAGAGGAACCTGTTGCAGTGCAGAGTGTAGCTTTGGTCTACACTCTGCACTGTGGGCCTCCTTGTTTTTTGGACCAATCCTTTAGTGGATGCTGATGTTCGGTGTGTTTGTTTTGCACACAGATATTGAGGTTACCCTGTTGTATGGGTTCAGAGCACTGTTGACATAACACAGATTGCCAGGTTGGAAGGGGACCTTAGTAATCATCTGGTCCAGCTTTTCTTGTGCAAAAGAAAGCATCATCTAGACAAGATGGCCCAGCACCCTGTCCAGTTGGATGTCCAGTATTGGGGAATCCACCACTTCCCTGATAAGATTATTCCAGTGACTGACTGGTTGTTCTCATTGTGAAAACTTTTCCTCTTGTCTCTAATTGGAATCTCCCCAGGAGTATTCCAATTAGGAATACTCCTGGGGAGTATTCCTAATAGAAGGTAGGGAGGACTAGAGAGTGAGAATCTGGGGAAAAAAAAAAAAAAAGTCTTTGAAGCTTACCTGTCAAGTCATCAAATTTTAGCACGTTGCTTATCTTCAGATAAAGATTTGCTGTATTCTGGGTTTAGACCCTCAGTTTGATTTATCAGAACAGAAATAAAAGACTTCATGTCAGCAGTCACCAGTCCTTGAGAGTAAACTGAAGAGGTAAGCAAAACCCATAGGAGCGAACATTGTTTCAAACATAATGAACCTTTTACACACGAGTGAATTGAGCAGCTTTGCCCCAAAGCAGGTGACTGAGCTGTCTGGATTCAAAGGCTTGCATGACATGAAAGTCTATCAAGTTCTGATTTTTCTCTCCATTTGGAGAAACTTGAGTTTGGTTCTGCGTCGCTGCCACTATATCACAGAGAGGATATTGAAGTAACTAATAAATACTGAAGTGTTTTTTTCTTATTCTCACCAAAAAAAAAAGTGTGAAGAATAAGTCTCTGACTTACCAAGGAGCATGTCTTTGCTAGATGAGCTAATATTTGAGGGTGGGAGCCATCACTTAAGAAAGTAAACAGAAAGCCATTTTAATTTCAAGCCCTATTACAAAAACAAAATCAATATTTGAGAGACATTCTATTTGTTTCTCTGTGCACTATAAGTTCTCTAATTTGCTGTTATCTGCTCTGGTGTGTCAAAACAATCATATGCTCCAAAGCCTTGGGTAGCTTTCGTAGTGTTGAAGTCTTCCTTCAACTTCCTGCTATGGGAGTGCCAAGGATTTCTTTGTCTGATAGTCCAAGGGTGGCATTAGAATCACAGAATTATAGAATTATTTTGATTGGAGAAGGCCTTTAAGGCCATCAAGTCCAGTCATTAACCCGACATTGCCAAGTCCATTAGTAAACCATGTCCTAGGTGCCACATCTCACTTTATGTAAATACACCTAGGGATGATGAATCAAACACTCTGGAGCTGGTATCTCTGATGTCAGAGCCTGCTTTATGTCTGCTCTGAAGAAAGTTGTGTTTGATGTCTTAAGGCAAATCAGACACTGCAAAAAAGTTCAAGGTGTAGTTTTGGAGCAACTGTATGTGCAGCTATTGGGCAGTGCTTTACAGGAACGAAATACTGTACTGAGGCTTATATTGTCTAAATCATGTAAAACACAGAATGTAAGACTTGGACCAAATTTCTTAGCCTTGCTGTGTGTGCAGCCTTGAAGCCTTACTAATTGAGTGTCCAAGGGTTGTGTGAAAATGACACATGGGCATGTCTGCTTCTGTCGCTTGAGTTCAGTGTGGCATGCAGTTATGGTTGTATAGACAGACTGTGACAACTGACAGTAGCAATGTTTTGTGCCAACATATTTACTGAGACATCTCTTTGATGTGATTTGGCAGAAGAACTGAAAATTACATTTTCAACAGTATTTTTAGATATTGTATATAAATAATATATATATGTAAGTTTTTAATAAGAGGAGTGGCTTAGTCCAGAGCCAATGAACCTTATTTGTTGCATTGGGCAGAAAATGCTACTAACAGAGCAGCTGGCATGTACCTTCCCAGGCTCCATCTGTCAGTCTGCATTGCTTTATAAATCACATTCCTAGTGGATAGATTTATTTCTTGCTATAATGTTTGCAGCCTGGATTAACATGGAATTCCTCAGTTGTTGTTTTTAAAATTTATTTATTGTTTAAGTGTGTATGTATGTATATATGTATATGAATGATATATGTATTTCCCTTAAACTTTCTATTAGAATTAACTTCTTCCCTTAATAAAGAAGCTTTTCTCCCTCTACCTTCCTGAAAAAAGAGGATAATTTAAAAATTGAGACTTTTCTATTTATAGTTAGTCAACAGAATGGAAAATGCAAGTAAAAGAAAATCAGGGATGCAGTGAGATCGACTAAATTTTGTCTCAGCCCATAGAAATGCTAATTTGCTATCAAGGCTATTCAGGACTGGTCAGGGGAATATTATTGATGGAAATGAAGGATTTGCTTCTAGCTGATTGTCTCGTGCATACAGGATTTGGGGGAAGGGCTTGTCTGAAACAGAGTTTGGGAATTAGAGGGATTGCTGGTTACACTGCTGTATGTGTTTGTTAAACAGTAATTTGGTGTGTGTCTTGACCCTTGAGATAAAGAAGCTGCCTCGTCAATGTTTTTTGTCAAGATAGTGTTTCTAAAAAGAAACAGATTGAAATCTGGTTTGTGGGCTGTGGTGTAGTGGTGGTGGTGATCATCTCATCTTCTGGTGCCTTGAATGAATTCCGGCTTTATTGTGCAAGGTCTTTACCTGGGGAGAAGAGATTTCAAGTTCTTCCAGTTTCTCTGTGTTTTGTCTAGCTGAGTTACTGCATCTTATCTGGAGAAACTCAACAGACATGGTATTATTTCATACCAGTGGGTTTTTCTGTCTTAGATGCTGGAAGGAAATTCCCTGGAGTTGAATGGTAGCTGCTAGCTTTGCTGTGTTTATTGAGGATTTCTGCCTTAGTAGATGGAAAGAATTACTGTTTACTGAATGAACTTGAAAGAATTTTAATCATGCTGGTTTTGGGGTTTCCATAGTGAGAGGTGTCTTGGGTGGCTTGCTCTTAATGGTTAGGCATCCTTCTGTACCTTACCTGGCTTTCAGATTCCTCCATACTCCTGGAACAATTAGTTACTTAAGTGATTGAGAGCTTTGATATTTCTATTTGACACTACTTCTCACTATGTGCTGAATAGTCTGTTCTATTTCTTGTTTTCACTGTCAGTGAAGGATTGACTGCCAGCCCCCTGGAGAGGCCTTGGACAGGAGGTGGACATGTTCTGTGACTGCAATATGTTGCTATTAATATCTTGCAGGCTTTGGGGTAATTAAAATTTTGAGCTTTTACTTGCACAAATTACACAAATTCAGGAATGGTAGAAAGCTACAACAACATGACAAGTTGTGATAAAAATCACTTGAGTAAAACCCTTGAACATTTTTGTATTGCATGAACATTAGTACTGATCTCTGTGATGCAGAATTTTACTTGAGATTTGCCAGTGGTCTGGAATATGTGTGGCTTTTGGCTCTAGTGCTGCTTTGTATGGGGGCTGGGTTGGTTCTGTCATTTTAACAGGCTGTACTTGGACTAAGTCTCTTCCTGTTCTTTGTCCCCACAAAGCTTGCTTTTTAAATTTCCCACAGTTGTTTTTACTGATGATAGTAATTATATGAATGGCAGAGCAAGGAGTTTCAGTAACAAGGATATGGATAGTGATCTGCTTAAGTTGAACTGAGACATTAGGTGAAGTGTACTGGTAATTCTCTGCAGCCTTATCTGGTGCTGTGGGAGGGTGTCTCTTGTCCTAATATGTTGGACAAGGGTTGAGTTTGAACTTCTGAGCTAACTCTTCTGATGGCTTGCTTCACTTTCCAGTGGGGGAATTGGGCTGCTGATCAGTGAAGAACAGTCCAAGCTGTAGGCAGGTAAATTCCAGGCCAGATATAACTCTGTGGATATTGGGATGTACTCAGCACATCATCCATCCCCTTGAAGTATTGCCAAGCCTAATGCATTGCAGAGAGAATTTCTTCAATGGAATTGGCTGTATGGCACAAGTGCTGTAAACCTGTTGCAGGAGACAATTGACATACATACTGATTGATACTTTATTTTTAACCTACATGGCATATGTAATGTAAGCACTCCCTTTGGTAAATTTTGAAACCCTAGTTTCCCATGCCACTTTGGAATGCCATATCATATATCCCTTAAGGCTGTATCTGTGGTGATAAAAACCCTGAATGCTCCCTGCTGAGTACCTGCTACTAATAACCACAGTCTGTGTAGATCTACTTGGATGACTTCCAGGTAGGTAGTTAGCTCCTGAAACTTCTTCAGAGTGTAGAAACCTGTGGCATTTGCTGCTGTGACTTGTCAGTATTTCTCTTTTCTTTAATGTATAACTGATACTCTGATGTAATAACCATCCATAACAGCCAAAAAGTCTACTGTGGTGCAGTGTGTTTACACTGCAAAGCAGTCTGACAAGCTCTATGAAAAACAGATAAGGGAGAACCTGTATCTGTGGGGTACCTACTTATTTCAGTATGTAGCTCCTCAGTTATTTGCAGTAATCTTGGGACATGGCTTTCAACATAAATTACATTTAGCTCCTGAGCCAAAAGTCTACTCTAGTGTATACGGCATATTTAAACCTTTTAAAAACACATTACTACTGCTTGGATGTGAAATACTTGGTCTAAGAGCATATATTGTGAATAGTTTAGAGATGCCCAAGGTTTTTGCAATTAGCAGTCAGAAGTAACAAAGAAACCCTCAAGATCAGCTTTGATTTGTTAAAAAGCTTATCAGATCAGTGAAGCAGCAGCTTCAGACTCATGTATCTGAAGCTCCACATAATGTTACAAGCCACCACTTTAGGGAGGTGTGTTCCTGTTTTCTGAGTGTGGAAACCACTTTTCAGAAGTCCATTCCTTCCATTTTGAAGTGTCCCCAGGTGTTTCTCAGGCAGGTTAAAGTACTGATGTCTAAGAGTCTCCAAGCCACTTCCAGAATGTACATCTTCACCATTCTGTAGAAGTATTTCCTATTGACTTGAAAAGTTGCTGTAGGTTGAAGTTAACACAAGCCCATAAGATGAAATTTTGACTGGGTAGTTGGTACAGACCTCTGAGCTAAAATGGCAAAACCCTAGTGAAGAAAACAGGACTTGGAATCCTGGACTGTTGTGCTTGTGTTATCAGAAAGCATTCTCTAAATACCAAAGATAGATGCATGATGAGATGAACACAAGAGAACACTAATGAATGTATTGATGACTTTGCATAGATGCATTCTGTGAATGCATTCTGTGATGCCTGATAGAGATTGCTGAATTCCTGTGGCAACTGACTGTAGTAATCCTAATTTTATCGTTAATCAACTAATGATAGGTAGAATTCTTTTTCAAAAATACCAAAGCATAAGACTGAACAATTTTCTTGTGTTTGCTGTGAAGCAAATGCAAATGTACTGCAGTGTTGCATTTTAAAGGTGCATAAGCAGTGACAGCAGAGGCAAATAGAACTGAGTATAAAGTTGATTGCTGAGAGTGATCAAGCCCAGCAACAGAACTCCAAACATCTGAAGAGCTATTGAGCACTCAATACTTTAGAGCTCTGTTTCACTTACTGATTATTGGGCTGCTTTAAGGCAGTTCTCTGTTAGTAGTTTATCCTGGATGAGTTTTTCTCTGCTTGAATTTGCACATATTCCAGCAGCTTGAAGATGAAATATGTGGAGCACTCCATGGCACATACTAAGGAGGCATTTTGATTTGCCTTTGCTAGGCCAGCCAGCTTTGGTGTGATCTGATAAGCTGCTTTCTGACCTTTGTCAAATGGAACCCGTTGTTCTCGTGGGGAATTTATCTTACAGGGAGTTTCAAGCACAGGGAATGGAGCTGAAGTTGAAAGAGGGAGAAGAGAGTTTGGACAGTAGGTACTGAGGGTATGGACTGGTGTGTGTGAAGGGGAAAGTTTGACTTCTGAAGATGATTTTGCAGTGTGAGCTGATGAGATTTGTGGAGGGAGCCTGTACATGCTGTGTGCTGTATGAACTGGCACATGGTGGGAATTAGCTGAGAGAGAGGGAGCTGGGAGGGCAGATGGCTTGAACAATGCACACACAGTGTTGTGGGGATGTGCCTGTGTGGGTGGCAGTTTGGAGAGGGGGAAGATGTGACTTGTCAAGATCAGCTGTAGAGTGGTGGAGAGGTTCCTCATGAGTGACCTTGACATGTCACTGAACTGGAGACTCAGTAATTAATTTTCTGCTCTGCTTTTATTGTGTCAATTGCTTGGGTGCAGAACCAGTTTTGACTTTACAATAGTATTTATGTAAACTCTTCAAGGAAGCTTTCTAATCCAAGTTTCATTTGACAAAAATACATGGTATGTGTTTTTGTGTGGAGTGCCATGCAGTTTTAACTCTCTTTATGTACCCCATTAAATTATATGAGAGGTTTTATTTTAAAATTTTTTTAGTATTTAATCTAGTTATGTGAAGGCAGTTTCAAACAGCAATTTTGTCATAGTTGCATGGCTGTTAAAGGTGAACTGGGGATACAGGTGGGAGTTTACAGGAGGGAATCTTCAAAAGCTATGATGTTCTGTAAAGAATATCCACTTTGCTACTAAATGGGATCAAATTTTTGTTTATATCAAGGACAACTTGTGAAAAAACAATTTCTTTTGTTTATATCAAGGACAACTTGTGAAAAAACAATTTCTTTGAAGCTTTTGATACTAGATTGCAAAGTAATTCTGAACCATTAGGAAAGAAGTCAGGTGACAATCTTTGTATTGTGTTGTCTCAAAATTGAGTGGTTAACTAGTGCTTGTGTATTACATTGAATATAAACACGTGCTGTCTTCTAGTCTGCTTTCAGTTTTTGCTTAAGAAAAGATGTGAAAGTAACAGCTGAAGAACATTGGAAGTCTCTGCTCCCTCCTGTTTCTGTCACACAGTTCTTGGCTTCTCCCTCTACCCCTCCTGCCTTTGCTGTCTGTGAAGCTTTTAGCTTATGTCTTGTGGTGCCAGCAGTTCGCATTAAAATAATGCAAAAGACTGTATGTCAAGTTCTAATCTAAACTGTTAATCGGCAAACTGAAATTGCCTGAATTATCTGCAAGGCTGGAAAATGTTCCTGATCTAGTTCTTACAGGACATGAAATGCATTCCACATCTCAACTATGTTCATTTAATCCTGCTGCCAAAGTAGTAATTTGAGCAAATAACTAAAACGTTTGGTGCTTAGGCAAATGAGAGCGAGACATTTAATCAACGAATCATTACAGATGAAAAGAAACTTGTTACACACTGAAGTTTTCTTCTTTGACAACACTCAGTAATGGAGTGCTGTGACTTTGTCACCTCTTAGTGTTTAGCCTAATAGTATTTAATTGAAACTTTGTAATAAGAAAACTGCTTGCGTAAAGGCTGCAGATCTCCACTTGAGTTTATATGAAGTTGCACTAATGTTGACTGCTGCTTTATTAGTTGTATCTATTTCAGTTAACCTTTTATTTCAGACACCGCTGATCTGCTACCTGCATTTTTACCATTTTCCACAGTGGCAGAAGTTAAAGTATGATAAAGTTGTTATCTTTAGGCTGTAGTTCAGTAGGACAATGTTTTTAAAGTCACTGCTAGTTGTGAGTTGAAGTTTAAAATATCTCTTTGGAAAGCCTTTCAGAATTTTTTCTTTTCAGAATTTTTTTTTAAACCTTTAGTAGTTATTTTGCAGGTTATGTGCAAGTGAAGAAGCAAAGTGACTTTTACTAATTTTTCCTGACAGCTAGAAATGACAATACTTTTTTTTAGATGAAAGGTAACTTTGTTTGCATTTGGAAATACTAAAAAATGGAGTTTTACATAGTCTCTCCTTAGTACATGCAATAGCTGTTCTGCCCTTTGGCAGCAGTTTACATTGAACCATTCTTGCTGCTTCATGTTTTAGAAGTCTTCTGTATATGAATTCCATTTGAAGGATGGCATTAACCAAGTGTCAAGTGTCACTAATAAATGTCAAACATTGCTAGGAATGTTGGTCATGAATATGAACAAAATTCCTGAATTGGGGGGAACTCACCAGTGTTTAGATAATATATGAGCAAAATGTAGCGTAGCATAACGTTGCAGTGTGTAGGTAATGATGCAAGTCTTATAATATATATGAACAGCTTGCCTTCTGGTTTTCTTCTTAAAAATAAGAGACAGGACTTAAAAATGAATGAGTGTTTGGAAAGTGGAAAACATAGGGCTCAGTTGAATGCTAATGGAGTGTCTTTGTTTCCTTGCTTTGTGCTTAACGTTGTAACTCTTGCGTGCAATGTGTGTAGAGTGTTATTTAAAGAAATCAACAATAAAAATAGAAGTCTAATTAGAAGGGGCTGTTAATATGGACTTTTTCTATTGGTTGCTGAGGTCTAGTGTTTGTTCCACAAATACGTAAAATTGGGAAGAAATTAGCACTGAGTCATTGTGTATGGCAAACTCTTCCTTATGCAGTGCATCTCTATTGCAAGTGGAAGGAAATTCTGGATAGTTGCAGTTTGCAAATTGGGTAACAGATGAAATACATGGCCTCCACTGCCATCTCCTAAGGTGTGATACAGGGAGTGCTTCAAAAGGGCTTCTGTCTGTGTGTTTTCCTGGTAGAGGTGCTGTTGGTATCTCCTCTTCTGTCAGAGAGGAGGGACTTACTTGGGCCATGCAGCTCAAGTCATGTAATCAGTTCCTGGTCTTGGGCAGTAACCTGCCCTCTGACTAGGGAGCCATGCCTCAGGACAGATTGAGGACTTTACCTTAGCAAGGTGGGATTTCAGTAGGAAGGTTACCCTTTCCCTGTATTTTTACCCTTCAGGGGAAAGCATATATTCCCTTCTGATGCCTCAGAATATCAGTGATGAACTTTCTCAGCTGTCCAGGAAAGTTTATTAAGCTTTTGTGTGAGGAGGGATAATTTCACAAGTACTCCTGTATGCAGGAGGCCTCTGTGCATGCCATCCTGATGCTCTGCTCATCCTTCTGCTGGTCTGTGGGAGTAGTAGCCAGCATAGTTGGAGGGTGGGCTTTGTAGATAGCATGTGGAATAGGGGACACCCAACTGTGGGAAAATATTTTTCTGTCTTAATTAGCCTGGGCTGCATGACCTCATAAGAAATGCCAAAAGGAGCATTTCAGTGGTCACGGGGATTTGGAGGCTTTTTGAGAAATGAGGAATTGAACAGGCTTTAAAAAATCAACTCCAGCAAATCACGGTAGTGTTGTTTTTCCTACTGAATGAATTGTTTCTTGGCATCTAAATTTATTATTGATAAATATATTTCAAATACTTTCTCGCCTCTGTATGATTGAGGTTTTTTTAAAAATCTCATGCAGATCAAGTACTTTGGCTGCTCAGCCAGACCTTCTTGATTACAGATTCTTCCAAACACAGGTTGTATTTTTTGTTCCTGTCCATTTTCCCCATCCACTTCCTGGCCTAAACCAGATGTCTTGTTGTTTTGCTTTACAGGCTCCAGATAAAAGGAAAGCATTAGAAGAGACGAAAGCCTACACAACTCAGTCTCTAGCCAGTGTTGCTTATCAGATCAATGCATTGGCCAACAATGTATTACAACTGCTGGACATCCAGGCATCCCAGCTACGGAGGATGGAGTCCTCCATCAACCATATCTCCCAGGTAACCTCTTTTCTTTTTTAATAGAGGACTGACAGTGTTGGAGGAGGCATTATTGTTGAGTTGGATTAGTTATTATTATTTAGTTATATTAGTTATTGAGTTGGATAGTTTATGTTGATTTCTTTATTGTGATAGAAAATGGTAAGGCTTTTTTCTTTCCAATGTTTATGAAACATGCTTTGTGATTAAGGTCATGACCAAAGTAAAATAGTTCTTATATCAAGAACGCTGGAATTATATTTGATTTAAAGCAGGAATTAATAATTAAGATTTTAAGATCTGAAGCTGTGCTTGAGGGAGGGCTAGAGAGAAGGATTCTGTTTCTGAAGGAAATCCAGTTAGAAGTGCCATATGGGAGGTGGTATTTTATTTAACACATGCAGTGAGTTCATTTGTTTTCATAGCCTTGCAGGATATAATTTCATGTGCTGTGTGGAAGGGGAGAGGGGTTCACATGCTGCCACTACCTGCTCAAGCCAAACTCCTTCCCAGCCAAGGCAGCTGAATGAGTGAGCTGACCTGACTTGAACTGTGGCTGCAGTATTACTGGAGTTTCTGCTCTGAGGACATGGAGATAGATGACAGGAAAGAATAGTTCTATCCCTCTCTGTGGCAGCCTGTATTTCCCTGGCTGAAGCTTCACCCTGGCTGCCTGCTTCTGTGGGGGGGAAGCATTGCTGCTGCTGCCTGCCTTGTACCTGGTCATTGGCCTGATTGTATGCTAGCTCAGCCAAAAGTGTCTGCTGTGTTTAATCTGGAAGTGGCTTGCTGCATAACCAGGTGTGTGCCATCTTAGTGCCAGTGCAGGCAGGGACAGGACTCTGTTATTTCACCCTTACATTGCTGTTCTGAAGTGGGCTTGAGGGAGTTGTTAAAAGCCCAGTGTCGGCTCTCTTGTGCTCTTACTGAAATTGTCAGATCTTCACTGGGCTTTGCCCTATGTCTCTTTGAGATGTTTTGTAAACAAATAGCACAGGATGCAACCGAAAACGTTTTTCAGTGCAGCCAGTGAATTGAAAACCTTAGTTGGTCAACCAGCATCCTGTTGCTGGTACACCTTCGACCAAATAAGTGCAAGAAAATGCTTCTTATGGTCTCTGCTGTCTCCCTTCTCAGCCCTGCTAACTCTTACTGGATTTTTAGAGTTGTGGTTTCTAAACATCTTTGTGAAATGGCAGAACAGTGGTTTTATCAAAAGCATGTCAGCAGGGAGAAGATTCCAGTGCATATGGAAGGGCCCTCCTAGTAACAAACCTATCAAAAAGGCATGTGAGGTTAACATGTGCTGAGAACTAAACAATGCTAAAAGCTGTGTGGAGTATTTAAAAAGTACCTGCCACTGAAACAGCAAAGTAGGAGGAAATGAAATTGCTTTAGATAAGCTTTTTTTTCTGTTAAGTATTCAGAGATGCTGGGATTATGACCACCTTTTAAGAAATGGCTGAAAAAAGAACTGAATCTGCAGATTTTCCCAAGCATTGGATACCCTCTTATACTGAGCACATCTTTTCTTAAATGTTTGAGAGCTACAGTGTGTGTGTCAAGTGATTATTTTTAAATTCTCATTGACCAACTAGTATGGCTAACCATGGAAAAAGCCAAAATGTTTGATACTAGCATAAAAGGTGTTAACCCACTGTACTATTTGCTGCTTGGACTGAAGGCACTATGCTGAAAGCTGTTGAGTCACCTGATACATGAACTGTTTGCTAAAGGCTGTGAACAATCAGTGCTTTGTTAAGCTTTTGAGGAGTGTTTAACAAGGTCACTTGCTTGTAGTTTCTGTCCTGGTTGGTCTTGCCTGAAACTAATCCTTGCTTATAAATGAACCTCTGCAGACTAATTTTGTAGAATTAAACTGGATACAGATAGTGCACACATACCAGCTCAGCTATTTGCTTTGAAGTGTTTCTGCTCAAATGCTTCAACCGCCTGTCTTAAATCGGCTGTACAATTGCTGTGATAGACTGTTGTTGTGAAATGCTTTGGGATCTCCAGTGTCCTTCCCTGTGCCTGTATCAGTTGTGAATATTTTCATGTTACTAAAGCTTGAGGATAAACAAATTCTCAATAAGGCATTCTAAGAAGTATTGCCTAGAAGCACAGAGCTGAGGTATTGCCAGGTCAATTACTCGATTCTGGGGTTTGCAAAAACGAGCAGCTGTCTGTGAAATAAGATACAATTTGATAGTTCTTCTAAGAAAGAAAGTCCTGTGGCTCTTCTGAGCCCAGACAGTTTCTGGTTCCATACTGTTTTTCAGTTCACTGTGCATGTTCTCCAGAATGACTCTAAGCTAAATCCCTGGATAGATAAGCCTGATTAGTAGCCACTCTGTATTTTTCCTGGCTTTGTTTCCTCTTCACTGGAAAAAACACTCATGAAAAGTTAGGTGATGAACTAGTGTGTTATATTGTTACTGGAGCCTAATTTTACAGATGAAAATTGTGCTTGGTTTTATAGGAAACAATTTATTTGGTTTTGGTTTCTGGTTAAGCACAAACACAGGGGCTTCACATGAGTAATCACAGTATGGTGAGGGAGCACTTTTCTGAGGTGGAGGCAATGGAATTGCTTTCTCATAGCAGCCAGAGCAAAAACCTTCTTGTGTGCTAACATGTGACACATGAAACCAGGGAATCAGGCCCAGCCAGGATGGGTTTGTGAAGGCAAGTCCTGCTTGAGCAACCTGATTTCCTTCCATGACAGAGACCCACTTAGCAGATGAGAGAGAAGCTGTGGATGTGTCTACCTGGACATTAGTAAAGCCTTTGGCATCATTTCCCACAGCATCTCTGGGACAAACTGGCTGCTCATGGCTTGGATGGGTGTGCTCTTTGCTGGGTAGAAAACTCTACAGGTGGCCAAACCTGGGAGTGTTGGTGAATAGAGCTACATCCAGCTGGTCACTAATCACCAGTGGTGTTGCCCAGGGTTTGGTATTGGGGCTGGTCCTGTTTAATAGCTTTGTCAATGCTCTGGATGAAGGGATTGGGAGCACCCTCAGTCAGTTTGCAGACACAGCAAGTGGGGTGGAAGTGTTGGTCTGCTGGAGGGCAGGAAAGCTCTGAACAGGGATCTGGACAGGCTGGATGGAATGGAACAGGCTGGTGGTCTGAGGTTCACTGAGACAAAGTGCCAGGTGCTGCAGTTGGACTACAACTCCATGCAGCATTCCAGGCTTGGAGGAGTATTTAGGAAGCTGCCCAGCAGGAAAGGACCAGGGAATGTTGGTCAACAGAAGCTGAACCTGATGCAGCATATGCCCAGATGGCCAGGACCACCAGTGCCATCCTGGCCTGTGTCAGAAGTAATGTGGCCAGCAGGACTAGGGAAGTGATCATCCCTCTGTACTCAGCGCTGATTTTTGATTGTGCTCAGCTCTTCCTCTTCTCTTCTTGGAAATGAAAGTTGACTTAAAACAAGCACTTTAAGATACGTTTTTTGCTGCTTCATTTCCATAAAGTTCAAGAGAATGAAGATGGGGCAGCCAGATTTCTCAGAGGAAAGAGGTTGACAGGGGCATCCTTGTTTACTGTGTCAAAACTGAAAAATGTAACAGATCAGTGCTCATGTTTATGTCAGAGCTGCAGCACTGGATGTAGCAACTATTCTTTTTTTTCCCTCTACATAAACAGTTTTAAAATAGCTCAGTATTTAAATCCAGGCATGAAGAAAGCAATAGTCTCCTTTTAAAGAAATCATAATTTTCACCAGGAAACACTGCCCTCCTTAAACATTCAGTGTGAAGATTTTCTTTTGCATCTGAAGCGCTCCTCTAATACAAAATAGGGACTATTGCAAGAAAAAGTGTTCTGAAAACATCACTCTTAGCAAAAAAAGATACACACACATTTTTTGTTGCCATTTAAAGTGATAAGCTTTTAGAACTAAAAAAATAATTTAAAAACTCCCCTGAATTAGTTCAGAAGAATCTTGCCTGTTACCATCCATGTCTAATTAATTGCATGTGTAATTCAAGTGCTATGTGCAAGCAGAAGGCCAAATGCCTTATGTTGCTGTGGCATGGATGTGTAGGTAAAGTCAGGGCAGCAGTGCAGAGACACAGATGTCTGCTTGTAGGCTGAGTCCTGCAGCTGTAGCCTGTGTTGAATCACACAGGGACAATCCCAAATACTAAGGCCTTTCCAGTGGGTTTGCTGCCAGTCAGGACTGATGAGGGTTAGGTTTCAGAGAAGTCCTGCTGAACATGTTCCGGGGCTGTAAGGGGTGAGCTGCAAAGCAGCAGCAAGTTGGTGTTTGGCAGGGAAGAGGAGCACAAGAGCTGTTACATGCTCAGCCCATCTCTGGTGTTTGAAGAGGCAAAAGGCTGTGCAGGTACAGTGGTGACTCTTTATGATTTGAATTTTTGTGGAAAAGAGCTTTCAAGGTGTGTGTGTGTGCTTTGGATTAATGTGATACTGCATTTAGGGATTGCGCTGTATGATCACAGCATAGTTTAATTAATTTTTGAAAGCCAAGAAGTAGAAACAGGGTAGAAAATGTGACAGATCTGCTGATGAATGTGGATGGTCATGCCTAGAAAAAAGCAATTACATGAAGTACTTTAGTATGCTTACAGATGGGAGCAAAAGACCTTTCCAGATCCTCTTAGTGGTGACTGTGCTTGCAAAGTACAGCTGTCCAGGTACTTCTATGCTGAAGTTGCCTCATTGAAAAGAAGTAAATGCTTAGACCCCTGACCTTTGTCTCTGGCCTAAAAAACATATGGGCTAGATGGAAGGACTGTTAATTGGAGAGAAGATTAGCCAGAACTAGCAAATGGTTGACTGCTACTAACAGCAGGATCAGTACTGGAACCCACAGTGTTCAGAACATTGTTTGGAGACCATTCAGCACATAAAGCATATCCTCAACAAACCTGGGACTAACTCTAAGTTAGGAAAGGTGATGCATGCACTGAAGGGCAGAGCTTCAGTACACAGGACTCTTATTGAACCAGCAAAATCCTTGGCAAACTGGGCAAGGTGCAAGGTCCTACACCCTAGGGTAGGGCCTAGCGTGCATTTGTATGCACTGGGAGGAGACTGTGTGAGTAGTAATGGGTTAGAAAGGAGCTGGTGTGCTGATGGGTGCTGTGCTGAGCTTGAGCCAATACCACAAGGCTATCTGAATAAGAGAAGCAGTGTGGTGGGGCTGCCTTGGGAAGATTGCGGCTGACAGATCAAAGGCAGTGATACGATTTCATCAGGAGTGCTGGGTCTGGCTTGTTGGTTTTTCTTTTTTTTTTTTTTTTTTTTTTTTTTTTGTGTCACCTCTGTATTGTTCAAGAGTGATTTAAGGAAACCAGTAACGCTAGGGAGTCCAGCAGACAGGGATGCAGAGATGGTCAGGGGCATGGAGCAGCCTGCAAGGAGAGGTTGAAGGAGTTGTGTTAGTTTGCTCTGCTAAAGAAAAAGCAAAGCAGTGATGTTATGGTAGCCCAGTAGTACTTAAGTCTCTGTCTGTCTCTGCAGTTAGTCTTTTGCCTGATAGTGACAGTGTAATGTTAAACAGCTAGCCATAAGCTGACGCTTGGCAGATTAGTACATGGAGCTGGGAAAAGCGTTTTTATTTTGGAGTGTGATGCAGCACTGGATCTCTGCCATTACTCTTTTTGGTGTTACACTGCAGCAGCTGGATGTATCCTAAAATCTGACTTTGTATCCTTGAAAGGCATATGATAAGTCATAGGAACGGATTGGTGATGGAGGGGGGCAGATAATTACAAAGTCAGGGGAGAAGCTGCCATCATATATCTATAAATGTTGTAAGTTCCACTTCCATTCAGACTTTCCTTTCCACACATTCAGAAGTGTGTGGAGAGACCAAAAGTATCAGCAGGAACTAGTGCATCATCGAATGTTGTCTATATTAGAAAGCTAATGTCTTCTGTCTGGTTCTCTTGGACTGCCTGTGCCTGTCAGCCGCCACAAATACTCTAAATATGGCAAGAAACTTGCACCTTTTGTTTAGATTAAGCTTGCCTTGGGTGACGTTCTCTCTCCTAATAAAGTGCTGACAGTTATCTGTGGCCTTTGCTTCACATCCTGTTCTTCCTGTTCTCTCTCTCATAGAGGCCAAGGCTCCAAGAAGTTGTGCTGTGCTTGCTCTGTTTATCTGTCTGCTTATGAAAATTGTTTTCAACTTTGTGCATATCAGCTTTTACATGATATATATAAATTGCTCAGAAAATAGTGTAATGTGTAAGAGTTGCCTTGTCAGCCGTTCAGCTGAGAAACTCCCTTCATGTCCACAAATGAATGCATGTAGGATGTCTGTAATCCCCGTGCAGTTCAGCTGATGCTGTCAAAAAGAAAATCCCTGCACAGTACCAACAAACAAATCAAAGAGCCCTCCCATGATACTCAGTTATGAACACCTATGAGAGAGCAACCACAATGTCAGCCTTTCTGTGAGGGGGAAGAGCAGTTGCTTTGATGAAGAAACTGAATCAGAAACTTTTGTTGTACCCTTATTTTTTTCCCGGTGGAATGCAGGGTTTTGAACATATTTTTGGGGAATGAGCAAAGTTGCTTACTTTAATAGCCTTTGACTGTCATGAATTCCTTCATATGCTTATTCCCATTCCACTGTCTGCTAGAAGGGCAGTCTGAATGTATAGTTTTCAGTGTGTTTTAGACCATTAAAACCTTCTTTCTGCTCAGTGGTTATTTTGCTGTAAGCTCTAGATACTAAATTAAGAGACCTGATGCAACTTCTTGTTTTCTGAAGTCAAAGCCAAAAATCCAGGACTGTGAACATGACCCTGAAAAGCCTTTTTGACGATTTTGTGTAACAAAGGAGACATCAGTGTTTGTGCAGTCTTTTTCATTAAAACCTCTCATATCTGGGAGATAAACCATACAGATGAAATGCGTCACTGACCTGATATGAAGTCACATATTGGACTTTCCAAGGAATCTTGGGGTTTTTTCTTCACATGCATCTGGTTAGCTTGCTGCCTGAAAGTGATTTTACTTCTATTTCCAGTCTTAGTAACCCACCAGTCATCACATATGAATACTTCTTGGTTTAGATAAAATTAAAGTTTTATCTCTGTCAATGTTTTTTAATTGCATAAATGCAGTGTATGAGATGATAAGATCATTGTGCCTTATAAAACAGCAGGTAGCCAGCTACCAAAGCATTTACTCAGTTGTTGTACCTGTGCCATCCAGTGCAGCTATTTGGAATTTTGCTTTTTGTGGCAGCTGGGTAGTGGTGCGCTTTAACTGACTCTTTTTGGGGAAATTGAGGGGAAAAACGAGTACAAGAAGCTTACTGTGAAGAAGATGAGCAACAGCATTCATTGTACAGCATCACTGAAGCTGTCACTCAAGAAAAAAATCCTGCTGGGTGCTTGTGGCTGGACTTCTTGCGCCATTCAGATAGGAATTGCTTAGTATTTTCTTCTGGCTGGTAATAAGTGCTTAGTTAACTTTAATCTGCAGGTGGAAAACCAAGTAATGATTCACATGAGTGTTTATCAGCCAGTAATAATGCTGCCACTTTTTATGGTGCTGCTGGTTTGGCTTTTTTCTCTTTATTAGTAGGCTTTTGGGGCCCATTGATACATGTTATGCTTGTCTTGTAGAAGCCCCCTTACTGGTCATACACATACAGAGAACACATGGGAGGTCTATGAATTACTTGGTAGCTGCTCTTCTAAAGCTGGGACAACTTCTGTTGGTTTTTTTGTAACTTTGATAAAGTGTGTATGAAGTGTTAAAATCTGTCCAGCTATGTTAATCTTACTAAGCACTTGTGTGGCTCTGGAGCCCCAGTGGGAATTCCTTCCCTTCCCCAGCATCATCTCTGCATCACTGGAGCAGTCACAAACCACAAAGGGAAGTTTCCCTTTACTGCACAAAAATGTGAAATGATGTTGGGTGATATAATTTGTGGCTAAAGACCTAAATAGGTTACCCTGAAGAATGTTTATTTGGGACAGCTTGTTTTGCTGGAGAATATTGTTAATTCTTCCCTGACCCTGCTGCAAGTGCCATCACAGAGGGGGCATTGTGGCCATAATAGAAATAAAACTCTCTAAATAGAAATAATAGAAATAGAAATAAATTTGTTTGTTTAAAAGCTGTACTCTATATAGGGTTTTTATTTTTTGACAAAACACAGAATGGGTTTTGAATGAGCACATTTTGATTGACAATTAGCTAAGGCCATCATTTGCTCTTTCAGTCATTTCTGTTTGGGATATTTACTATGCACGTAGAAGTAACCAGCATGAAAGTATGTGTGCCTCTTTCTCAATTCCAAAATGTAGCTTACTAAAGCTGTCATTTTCCTCTCTAATATTAAATTCTAGTTCCAACAAATGGTTAGATTATTTTATAATTTTGGCTAATATTGTATCTAATTCTATTTTATGGGCATAAAAATGTAAGTAATATGTGACCACAGAATCACATATTGATGGTGATGGTTTTGTATGTTGTTTGCTTCCTCTTTGAGAATCTGCTGAGTAGCTGTGACTTCTTAATGAATGTGCCCTTGTATGAGTGCTAATGCTTAATGTAGCTTCACCTGTTCATGCCTAAAAGCATTTTCTTCTTCCCCTCACACGTTGTCCTAGGATGATTATTTACAGTGGTACAATTCAGCATGGTCTCACCCCAGGACTGAAGCATGGCTTGCTATTTCTTTAACTGGCTTCTCTGTCCTTGCTTGCACGAGAGAAATAGTAATGAACCTGATCTTGTCATGCTATCTCAAATTCCTCTGTGTGGCAAGACCAGGAGCAGCAAGGGTATGATTAAAATCTATTAGGCTTCTATATATAAACTAAGAACAAGTAGGATGGGGACCTTAGAGTTGAGAGGGGTCATGATGGAAATAATGAAACATATAATTGCTTCAGGAAAAGTCAGTTGGGCCATAATTTGAAAATATAAAAACAAGGAAATTGAATAATGACTGAAGGGCTTGATTTGAATGTAGAAATTTCTGCTTGCATGATGAACTCAGTGTCTTAGAGGATTATTTTTTTTTCATTTTAAGTTATTATTTTTGAACCGTGTTCAAAACTGGGCTTTATAAGGTTGCAAGATAAGCCTTCAAACCACAAATCAACCTTTATCAGACTGGAAAGAAGATAAACGTCGTCTTTGGGAAGCTGATCCTTCTTTGTCCATTTATAGGATTTTCTTACGTGTGTTGTTAAGTCAAGTATTGAGCAAGATGCAGGAATGGCCAGATGTAGTAGAAGACTAGAAAAGAGGAGTTCTACTGTGAAAAAGGTTTGTCACCGAAGCTAGGCTGAAAAAGATGCTAACTGAAGTTTTCGAGCAGGGTACATATTTTTTTGCTCTTTAATAGCTCAAAGGTAGTGTATGATAAGCTAATAAATGTCTGCTGTTGTGGACTAGCAATTTGTGCATTCCTCTAAATAGTTATTGAATTTCTTTTAGTTAAAACTTAGATTAAAAATAAGAAAGAAACTTAACTTGAAACGATGCAGTTGACCTGCGCGTGTGTCTTAGCAGATTATGGCTTCTGAGAGTGGAAGAATGGTAGAAATATGATATTATTTTAGACTCCATCTCATGGCACTTTTTGCCTGCTGTGGTGATGAGCGAGATGCTGAAGTAATTGAGGACAATCTCCATTTGTGAAATGGAGGAACCTCCAAATCATAACAGAAATGTTCTAACTTCATGTAATTATGAGTTGTTAAGGTGAAGAGAGAAGTCCTTCAGTCAAAAGGCCTGAAGCAAATTAGCCTTTCTCAGCTATCTAATATCTTACCTGTGTCACTGTATTCTGATTTAGTTTCCTCATGCATTTTGAATCTCAAGAGCCAGTACCAATAGGGTTATATCACCTATAAGCTGATAGGAGCCAGATCATCCTCTATTTTATTTGTTCCACTCTTCACACTGAGGATGGCCATTGCACTACTTCCATATCCCTGGTCTGGCCTCATCCTAAACTGATGTGTAATTAAACATATCTGGTTTTGTGTTATGGATGGTATTCAGACACATAGATATGTCTGCTAGTGCCTTATTTTGATGGTAGCATGACAGCTGGCCCCAGAAGTGGTGCATCTATTACAGTTTCAAAGCACTCATGGTGTAGTAGTTGTGTTTGATGGTACTCTGGAATCTGAATGCTAGAACTGGCGGAGAGAATTTCTGGGGGTGTTCATGGTGCTTTGGTTAAAATAACAAGTTTTTTCCTTTTCTGAGCTCAGACTGTGGCACATGAATAAATAACAAAAAGCTCAGGAAGCGGGGGATGGTTTCCATAAGCCTTCACTGAGCAAAACTCAAGTTCAGTCACTGGGGATTTTGCTGCTTTAAGCAGCAGATTCCTCCTGCAGTGCAGTGTGCCCCTGGGCTGGCAGCAAGAATATCAAGCTTCACTCCCAGTTAGCTTGCTTTATACTTCTAGACCTCCATTTGTGGGAGCAAAAGGAGAGTGAGGGGACCACAACTCCAAGTTACATCTTATTTTCAGCCCAGTAACTTTAAGACTCTATTTCCTTGAGCTGCATTAATGTGTAGTCCTTCAGTCAATGCAAAAATTTCTTCAGAGGTGCTCTCTACTAGAGCTGGCTTGAATATTCGGACTAAATATATCTGACATTTAAAAAATTATTTGGAAAACTTTAAAAATACTCATTTTCATGTGAAATGTTTGCCTAGAATATGTTTCAGAGGCTGACTGGTCATTATTGGATAATGACTGGTTACCTACTTTGAGAATATTGAAAAGCATCATCTAATCAGTAGGAACTGATTTAAGAAAATGTGGAATGAATTTTTCCAAATGCATTTTTAGAAAGCAGAGGTTCTGCAAACAATTATGTGACTTAAGCAAACATCCTGGGAAAACAGATTGTGAGCAGTCTGCAGATCTTGGATAATTTTCCTGTGTGCTCTTCCCCCTCCTTCCCATTTGCTGAGATTCCTTAGTCGTGGTAGCTCTTAAAACAAATGTGTAGTTGTTGTTTATATTAGCTGTATACTTTTGGGAATAAACACACTCTGCATTGCTGAGTGGATATACACAGTTCAAATCCTAAAAGCACATTGACCTCCCCAGACAAAGCAGTGGGGGGAGGTGGGCCACAGCAGTTTGCACAGCTGTCTTTAGCAGCCCATGAAATAGCGTGGTGATGTACCCTTCATCTCTTGGGAAGTGAACAGCACCTCCCTCCCTGAGTGAGGTAGCTGTCTGTCAATCCCCACCGCTCTCCTGTGCACGCAGCTTTCCTGCAGTGTGTGTTTGGCTGTCCAGCACTGCACAGGTCAGTGTCCAGTGGTGCACATGTTACTGTGGTGTGGAATAGCTGCCTCTTGAAACTGTGTGGTGCCATTCAGAGGTTTATAACCCACCATGGTGTTGGGAGCATCCTCACCAGGACACCCCTGTGCCCTCCTCAGTTAGCTGTAAACATTTCAGTGGTCAATATTTGTGTAGCATATGTATAACTTCTGCTCAAGTGACAGCAGGAGATGGCCAGTCTTCTTTTTCCTGCCATTATCTTGTGACAAACAGTGTTTTGTTCTCTGCCCCCTGTTCCCTGAATTGTGGGCTCAGTTATCCTGAAGACAAGGTCTTGAAAACTGCAGACTTCCAGCTGCTTCTTTGACTGGCTTCATTCTCTGTCTTCTCCAGTGGCTAATGCTCTGCTTCTCTCCAAGTGTTTGCAATCATATTTAATCAATATGCTAATAACTGCACAGTGGAAATTGCTGATTCTGAGCACATTACCAGTCTAATGAATTGACTGTAGCAATAGTAGAATGATACATTAAGCAGCAGGGACATAGTGGTGTGCCTGTGTCTCTGTGCCTACACACAAAGCTTCTCTTCAAGACTTGCCCTGTCTCTTAACCTGCCATCAGGCTGCAGTGTTTGTGTTCAGGTGCTCTTGCACAGGACAAAGTCAAGATCTCAGTTTTGGGTGTGTGCCTGTGCAGGCCTGAGGTGTGACCCAGATGGAGGGGCTGATTTATGGCGCAGCTTCTTCTTGGGCCAGGCTCCCTCTGCCAGTAGGCCCTGCCTTAGGTAGAAAAAGTTTAGGGTGGATAAGGTTGTGGCTCAGTATGGGGTAAGTGCTGCTGGGACTTCTGAGGCCATCTGGATGTTACCAAGAGACAGAACTGCAGTATTTCATATCAGTTGTGGCCAAGGGTTGGGAGGCTAAGGGAAATCCATTTACAGAAACAATGTGCAACTTCCTGCTTGAGTTGTGTGTGGGAATAAAAATGGCAATAGAGAATTAGAGCAAATTTAGCAATTCCATCTCTGCCTTGGCCCTTCCTTCCCACTTTGTTAAACTGGTAAATGTCATACATGCTGGTGATTTGCTTGTCTGTCTTCTGCTTTTACTTAATATATCCCAAATTGCAAGAAGTCCGTATGACTCAGTCCGAAATAGTAGCACAGTCCTAGGAAACATGTGAGGGCGTTTTTGTCAACTCTCCTTTTTTGCCTGAGTATCTTAAGCTTGAGCTGATGGAAGTTCATAATACTTCTAATCTTGTCCTGTGTTGATGTACCTTCTTGCTGAAGGGGGTTTGAAAAAGGACAGGCTTCCACTAAGGAAGTGGATCCATTTTGTTCTATGTTTGTCTCTGAAAATGAAAGCAAGAAAAAGACCCAGATTGTTTTGGTACTCAAGGGACATGGAAGGGCTATTTGCTACAAGAATATGCAGAAGACAGTAGTATGAGTAGAGTAAGTGAACTGTAAAGTAGAATATGTGTACTGAAAACTTTTAGATTGGAATCTGTAGTGGCTGAGGATTGGTCCTGCCATCCTATTTTACTGATGGGCAGGGGGACAAGAGGAAACAAGTCCTTGTTGATAGTTATCACTCCACTGGAGTAGCACCTCGTAGTGCTGCCACAAAGTTGTTTGCTGTAGCATCTTGCCTACATTTTTATTAAAAAAATCCTTTTAAAAGAAGTCCAGAACTTTAGTAGTTCTCTTCTGGATGAAGTGGAATATTCTACTCTTGAACATTTAGGAAATGAGAAATAGACACTTCATGTAGGGTAAGCTGTGTTTGTGGCACTAATGCAAGAGGGTTTGTGGTGTTGATAGTGTGACCTTTAACCACGTGATGGCTGTTGAACTCCTGAGTTAGTCCTGGTGCAGTGCTGACCCAGCTGAAAACCAGCACATGTTCCACTAGCTTGTATCACTGCCATCAGATGACATGATCAAAGAGGGATAGAAGGAACATTGTGCCTTGGGTGATTTGTAATCAGACTGTATCTGCAGGTAGCTAAAGGATACCCATCGTAATTCCAACATGTTGTCCTTGTTTTATGTGTGTGGGAAACAGTCTCTGAGAACTGTCAGACATCTGTCAGAACTTAGACATCTCATAGGCCCTGAATTCATGTGGAGAAGGGGCATGCTTGGGAGAGGTGTTTTTGTGTATGTGTATTTTTTTTGTTGGTTTTAGGTCATTTGCTAGTTGGAATTTTATTGTTTTAAGAAAAATGTGTCTGAAAATTAATCCAGACCACTTTCAAGTAAATACGTGTGATAAATGAGAATAGCTTTTATGTGTGAGATTTTTTACCCTATAGCATAATAATTATTTTGAAATATACAATAAGTCCACTATCCCATCCAAATAACATAACCTTTATTATTGGAAAATATTTTATTTTTGCTATTAGAGCTGATTAAATAAAGCACTGAAGAGGTGATACATTAAGGCTAAGGCAATATTAGCTCACTTTCTCTTGGCATGGGTTTTGTTCCATGCTCTTCCCAATCTGACTTGCCAACTTACAACTAAATGTGAAGTATTGGGCTTTTTTTATTTGTTGTTCAGACATGAGCATTCTGACTCATCATTGTTACAGCTTTATCAGACTCTTACCTCAGACAAACTTTCAGAAAATTAAGACTTGTTCTGTTGAGTTTATTTTTTATAGGCTTTTTTTAGATGGTTTCCTTTTCAGCCACCTGCAGTGCTCTTTGCAATTGCACATGTTCATCTCCTATGAAGTTGCTTTTTTTGGCACACAAAATGCTTTTCGTTTGACATACAGTTTTGTTCTACTCCCATGGTGGTTCTTAGTGAGTCCAAACTACTGAAGAAGCCATTTAATTTTTCCTTTCTGTTGTGCTTTCCTACAGTCAAAAATATATTTAGGTTTGTATGTTTTGTTTAATTCTAGACAAGTGCATTGCTTCCAGTAAGGAAAAGGACTCAGTCAGCTACTTTAAGATGCTGGAACTCTTATGTGGAAGTTGCATAAGCATATTTCTTTTTCTTCTTTTTTTCTTTTGAATTGACTTAGTCATGCACATCTTCAGGAATACCCAGAAAAAAAAATTGAAGTTACTGATATCTAATTTCACAGACTGAAATACACTTACACATACAGCTGGGATTTTGACTTTGCATAATCAAAAGCATTTATCTGCTCTTTAGGGCTGAATACAAATGCAACATGACTGCACATCCCAAATGTTGTTCTGTCAAAAATCCATCGGATTGTACTGTTGAAACACTTCTCTTTTGAAGTGTCTTCCAATTTAAAGACTGATTTTAATCAGCAACTGGTGTTAGTTAAGCATTGAAATGTCTGTTCAGCTCACTGTGTAGAGCACTGGAGGAGAGGGGGTGGACCTTGGGAGTTCTCTTGTTGGAATCCTGTTTTGGTGAAGGGGAAGTGGTGGGCTAGAGGAAGGGCTGAGTAAAAGAACTGACATTCAGAAAGATGTTTGTGGCAGTGTGAAACTCAAGTGAATGGTTACCAGTTGTTAATTTGCCATGTGCTGTAGTTTTGATCTGATGCAGAGCTGGGTCTGTACTTCCTGTTGTGCTGTGCTTCTGAAGTGATGGGGTGCAGGGTTCAGCCACAGCTGAATCTCCTGCAAATACTGGAAACCATATTCTAGAGTGATCAGGGATTTTGTGTCAGAACAGGGAATAACACCATGGAAGGTGTTTCTTTCTCTTCCCCCACTCCTGACATTGGGTGCTGAAAAGCATAGACTTTAGGATGCAAGTGGAGATAATTGCCTTGTCTCCTCTTCTGTCTTCCCACAGAGATTTACATTAGTGATGCATTTTTTCTGTTTATTATACTCAAGCTCAAGCTCTTGAAGAAGGTATTGAAATAGCAGTTGCATTTGAAAGAAAAGGAGCTTATCTAGAACACAAAAAATATGTTGTACTCCATATAAACATGTATCACAGGTCATTGGAGAGCTAGTGTTTATTTTTTTTTAATGAATAATTAAAAAAAATTATTTTTTTTATGAACATTATTCATTTAATGAATAATGTTCATAACAGACTTCTTACTGCAGTGTATGTAGGTTTTGCCAGAGCACAGGAAGTGTTACCTGTGACTCATTTGTGTGCTTTCATTAGCAATTAAAAACATCAGTGGAAAGTGTTTAACAGAGAAATCTGGGCTGTCTGTCACTGTGTGTCACTGTGCCCAGAGCAGGCAGCTGTGGCAGTGCTGCCTGTACCTGTGCCCACCTGTGCCCTGTCTATTCCTGGTGCAGGTGCACAGCTCCAAGCCCAAGCAGCAAAGCTCCTCGCTTGGCATAGCACAGGAAGTCTGGCAGAGCCAGGAATAGAACTTCAATCTGCTGTTTTCCAGGCTCTTGCTTTTAGGCCCAGCCCCATCCCCATCCCACCTCTTCCCTGGCTGACATGCTGGCAGACAGCCGCCTCCTGCGTGCGGGGCCAGCTGCTGCTGCAGCGTTGTCTGACCTCCATTCTCCAGATGTTTGAAGTTCCATTTCCCCCATGCTTATGTGAACTTTGCTAAAGTGCTTCTGGCATTTCACCAATGCAGCAGAGAGGAGGGAGGGCTGTTGTCTTAACTGTTTTCTTTCTTTCCATAAGAAGGGCCTCTCTATAGCTGTTAAAAATCTCTTCCTCTGCAGGACTCAAACTCCATTTGCCTTCAGTTGCCATCTGCCAGTCTTACTTCCCACATTCCTCTCCCTGTTCCCAGACATGCTCTGTGGACCTCCCCTCCTTATGCTCTGTGTTGACATCATCTTCCTCTCAGTTGGGGAAAGTGGGGAGCAGGTGGTGAGGGTGTGATGGGACTTCCTTGTGTCTCTCCAAAGATGTTTCTCATTCATAGACCCTAATTCTGTGAGGTGGCATTTCACAGGTGAGACCTACTGGCTTCTGTCAGGTGCCCCATTTTATCTGATCACCCTCTCACATGAACATGCCTGAAATAACCATTGGGAGAATAATGTGAGAAGCTTCTTTCTTTCAGTGCTGTCTGAGGGATGAATATGTATCCTCCATAGCAGTCCTCCCATTTGCACTTGGCACCAGGAAAGAAGAACCAGGCATGAGCTCAAGTCTGGCTCTTGGACGAGTGGGCTGGTTTCTTTGCTCTGATTCCTGTCCTAGAATGCCGTGTACCCTCTCCCAGCCCCTCTGGTCTGTCCTTGCCCTGTGTCCCCTTTCTGGTCAGCTTCTCCAGCAGAATGCATGATTAGATTTCCTAATAGGGTACTCTGAAAAGCATGTATAGAAATAATCCTTCAGCTGAATAAGTCTGTCTTTTTCCTTTTCTGTACTGTTGTATAGGTGTATGTGCCACTCCACAGGTTGTGTTGTGGGAACTGGGATCTAGTTGGGGTCCAATTCTCAGTGAATTCCAGTCTTCCTTTTGGAAGAAAGGCTTATGGTGGGGCTATTTGTCTATGGCTAGTAATCTTTAAGCCTGTTTCTCTAGCTCCTCTTTTCGGTTTCTTGATTTTAACCACACTTTTTTTCTTTTTTAAACACTTGTAAGCACATGTTCTGTTAGTCAGGAATCAGGTTTTTGTTAAGTATGCCTTGAAATAAATATAGCTTAAACTTGATATGAAACTGTGTGCATTATTGTTTTACATTCTATGCTTCTGAATTCTAAAAACAGTACTGAGTGAATGGGATGTCTGTGCTGTACTTCACTACCTGACTACTCACCCCCTATAGCTGTCCTGATATCCCAGAAAAAAAAAAAATCTATGTGAAGTTATAAAATATCTTCAAGTGTTGCTGAAATCTGGTTTGCTTTATGCCAACATCAATTGCTAGGAGAATCTGAGAAAGAATTGCTAGTGTATATAAAAAAGGTGTAAATTCTAAATCAGGGGCTAGCTCCACAGGATTAAACTGATATATAATCTGTGTTCAGACATAGTTGAAGAAGTACTGATAGACAGTCAAAATAAGGCCCACAATCAACACTTTTTAAACCTTTCTCTCCATTGGATAATATTAGTAAAATGCATTGTTAGCATTGTGATTTTATATATATATATATATATATATGTGTGTGTGTGTGTGTGTGTTTTATGTATAGAAATGTATTTTGAAGGTGTACAGTTATGTTTGAGTTACTTCTGGAAGTGGGACTTAGTATTTCTGTCATTATTTTCCTTTGATCTCTCTAGTGGCTTTCCCCCTCTGCTGGTGACAAACATGTTATATGGACTGTGAAAGTTGTATATATCTGTGTTGCTGGCCTTAGTTCATCATGTCAATCTGTAAAAGCTCTTGAATGTGAGCCCTCTGTGCAGGAAAAGGAAGGTGGCATATCAGATTACATGAGATATGGCTTATCTGGCTCCTCTAGCCTTTTACCTTAAGAGGCCTGGATTTACCAGGACTTCAAGAGATGAAGCTTTCTGGAGAGCTTGGCCTGCTATTGTCACTTGTGTCACTTGTTGTCTGTGTGTTGACAAGAATGTGTGAGAAACTTCTATCTATAAACCTACCAAAAACATTGCTGTGTTTCCAGCTCTGGAAATACAACTCTTTAATCTATTTCAGTTGCCTCCTACATTGCCAGCACCCCATACAAAACAAAGACACAAGGTGAAACTCGGATGTCCAAATGCTTCACAGTGATAGGAAACCTTAATTTCATGGTTCAAGTTCAAAAGGCATGGCAGGATATTCTGAGGATTCTCAAATGAATTTTTGTAGTGGTGTTTAGGCAGCTATTAGCCTTAGTGAAAATTGGATTGAAGGATTGTTTATGTGAAATAAAAAGGTCTTGAAATCCTTATGTTCTTAAAGAAATTTGGGGAATTGGAAAAAGCATCTCCCTTTTTATTTTCCTCCAGTAACTGTTGCTTGTTGCTAACACTGGGTTTCTTCTGTGGATTCACTGATAAATTGATAAATAGACAGTCCTTTAGCAGACTTGATTCTGGTTACTGTCCAAGAGGCTGTTAAAAATATCTTGAAATGGTCTCTTGAAGAGGGAATAGTAAGAAAGGCCACTCCCCTTTTTATTATGAAAGTGAAAGATGACCAGTATAAAGCTTCTAAAATGGTGCCTTCATATGAAATTTGTTCAAAGCTAACTAGGAACTTGAATTTCACACAATTGATAGCCAACTGGGCTTAATAGAAGATTGCATCAGTCTTCTGCCTTAAGAGACAGGATTGACTCCCCCAGTCCCTGATAACAGAGCTGTACTTCAGAGTTTCTTTTATTTTTTTAATATGCTTTTCAGTTGTTGGTTAGCTTAACCGGGTGTCTGTGCTGAAGAACTGGGAAGAGGCAAATGCTCACCAAATTGGCCAGTTTTGGTCTGGTAACTGAGTTGGTGGGGTCACAGCTGGGGTATTCAAACAGTTTCTAGTCAATGGAATTGGGGGTTACAGTTCCCAATGCCAGTACAGCCTCATACTTTGGGGGAGATCCCCATGGAATAAATGAGTGTGCACAGTGGTGCCCTCACTCTGCTCTCCGTGTGTCCTGTGAGGCCAGGCCTGCTTGGGCTCTCCTGGACAAGAGAGAGAAGTAAACAATTTTATTTCTGTAGGTAAGCTTCTTGAGTTTCTTGAACACTATCTTGGTGGGGATCAGACCGTATGTAAGCAATAGTTTCAAGTCAAATACTTGAGTTGCTAGTGCTTTCATCAAGAGTTGGTGAAATAAGCAATTTGTAACATTGTGTAGATATCTGATTATACATTATGTCATAAAATCCCAAACTACTCACTTGAGCTTTTTCATGCCTGATGTGCCTTGAGCCCATAATTGTTCTTCTCTGTAGAGTATTTATTTGCAGTTTAAATGTGTTCACATTTCCCTGTGTTGGATTTTCTTTACAAAATAACAGCATAAAATGGTGCTCTCACTGAAGTCAGCTGTCTGACTGAGCTCATTAAAGCTGGGGATTTTATTGTTCTTTTTGTAGGTCAAACTGACTTCTTTGCAGGTGGCCTGTGCAACGTGCATTGTCCAGGTCTCTTCAATGCCTTTACTCAGCCATAACTCATTTAAAAGGTCTTACTAAATATGCTTTTTTTCTGAAAGTAGCAGTGGAATAAACTTGTATTTCTAAAACAGAGCAAGTTGATGTTCTTATTCTCACCAATTTATTTTCCTTTCAGGAAAGCTTATTGTATGTACTATATAGGAAGACAATAAAGTCTCTAGTTTTGGAGAAGAACACTAAGGGTTATAATGAAGCTGGGTTTAGGAACAGATTGCAAAGAGTGAGGGTTTGGGTTGTTTTATTTATTAAGGGATGCTGAAAGCACCTTAGCGTTTGTTTCTTCAGTTGTTTCCTTTGGTTAATACACTTCATAGTCTGGATGTGTGAACTTGTAGAAAATATTTGTTTGTGTTATAAAGTTTTTGCCTATATGTATTTTACTGCTGTGTATGACCAATCAAATCTGAAGCTGTGACTAATTTTTTGTGGGGAGTAGAATGGATGCTACCTTTCTGTTGTGTAGAATGTAAAGAGTTAAGCTTGGAATCCAGACAGTTGTACCAGAGGTTGAGGAAGGAAACAAAGCTTTCTCTGCAACACTCACTGTCCCATGCATTGCATAGTTCTGTTGACAAAGTTCAGTCTGACACCTGTGCTTTTGCCCAGTATTTTGTGTCACATCAGGCGCAGTTTCTCCTGAAAGAAGTCACTGTATTTGATGGATTGCTGTGATGTGATATGTCAAATCTAGTGTTCCAGTTGGCTTGTCTTTGACTAGAGGTCTTTGGGGTTCTTTTTCCTTATGTAATTCTTTTATCTTGTACTGTCAGCAATTCCCTTTGGTTAAGAGAACCTTGCTGTTCAGGTATAGAATGGATGAAATGGTTATCTCCATTAACTTGGAATTCAATGATGCAGTGTTTAGCATACAATCATTTAAAGTTAGAAAGGGCCAATAAGGATCATTGAGTCCAATTCCTTAAAGCTCAGCCATATGACTTAGCGTCATCGAGGTGCTCCTTGAGCTCTGACAGGCTTGAGACCCTGACTACTTCCCTGGGAAGCCTGTTCCAGTGACCAACCACCCTCTCAGTGAAGAACGTTTTCCTGACGTCCAGGCTGAAATTCCCCTGACATGGCTTCATTCCATTTCCTTATATCCTATTGCTGCTCAGCAGAGCAGATCAGCACCTTCCCTTGAGGTGCTGCCCACCTTGAGGAAGTTGTCAGCTGTGATGAGGGCACCCCTCAGCCTTCCCCTCTCAAGGCTAAAGAAGCAAAGTGACCTCAGCCACTTGTATGGCTTTCCCTTGAGACCTTTCGCCCTTCTCTGGACATGCTCTGATTTCAGTCTGTCCTTGCACTGAGGTGCCCAAAGTGCACACAGGACTTGAGGTGTGGAGCAGATTCCTTTGGGGGAGGTACAGCACCAAGTTTGTGCAGAACAGTTTGCTGAGCCTTAGGACGTGTGATTACAGCCAGTGCAGTAGGAAGATGGGGGTGCCAAGTGGTAGCAGGTCATGCTGCTTGCATGGCTGATGTCTGGGCTTTGTTTGTATAAAGTAATTGTAATCTATTCTGCTGACATTTAGGTATGTATAGCACTCATGCCCTGTAATCAGGGCTCTACTTGTCTGAAATAAAGTGTTAGTAAGAGACCCAACCCTATATTTAACTACAAACTGAAAAAGCAAAAAAGAGAAACAATGTCAAAATTACAGAAGACTGTTGCTAGTAAGATTTGCTTAGTTTTCCTTGTCTCCTTGCTTTAGAGAAATTGGCATCTTATGGAAGTCTGTGGATTGTGATCCTACATTCCTTCTTCTCTGAGTGAGTTTAGGGAAAAATTGAAAAGTTACTGGCTTGCAGCTCTGTGTGGCACAGGGCATTTGTTTGTATGATGTGAAAGTTCTTCAGAGTATTGCATGAAATGGCCTGAAAAGCTGTCATTAAAAGTAACCTTAGGATTTTTTTTTTTTTTTGGTCTTATGTGTTTGAATGTTAGATTTTTAAGACCAAGGAAAAGTCTTTGAAGTGACTTTTTGCTCTTCCTTAAACTTGTAAGTTGCAGTAGTTCAAGAGAAAAGGATTTTGTTTTTCTTTTTCCTTTTTTATTTTAGTAACCCCATATGTGTGAGCTTTATTAAAATGTCTAGATACCCTTGTATTAGCTTGGCCAGAGCTAGTAGAGTTTCAGTCTCTATTTATTGTAAATTGTTTGTTCTGGGCTGGCATGCCCTAGCACATGAGTAGAGTGGTATCTGCAGCACAGGATAATAAAAGAACAACTATTTGCTGTATCATTGCTGTGCTTCACTTGGCCTTGAGGCTACTTCTAAGGAAGCAAACAGTTAAATTTTAACTCCACATCCTGTTGTTCAACTGTCTGCTTTTTTTAATTTTATATCATTTAAAGAAGACAAATATTGGAATCAGCTAATAATTAACAGTTCCTTCAGCCTCCAAGCTTATGGATTAGCTGGCATAGTCCCTGGCACTCAGTTGTAGTGGCAAAGGGGTTTGTTTGACAAGTTCATTTAAATTTGCTTCCCAAAGGAAACACATTGTGCTTCTGGAAGACTGTCTTTTCTCTCTTCTCCAAATCAATACAAAGCTGGGCTTTGTCTCACTGGATTATGTTTCTAGGAGTGAAAATCCCTGCCCTTTCCCCCAAATCTTAAATTATGCTATGTATTTGTTTCAGCATAGGTCACAGATACCTGAAGCTGGTCTGACTCTTGCAAGCGCCTGTTAGCCTGTGCTAACCCATGCCAGTTAGCCATACTTTGTTCCTCTCCATCTTTACCTAAAAGTAGGTTTTGTGATGAATTCACAAACCAACTACTGTACAGCTGACTTGTTACCACATCAGAACATGCACTCATAGCTGCACATGTCAGGTGTGACCGGAGCTTTAGGAATGGTCTGTTTTGGCTGTTACCTGGTATATGTGGCTTGCCTTTCTTGGAAATTTAACTGTTGACTGGCTGAAAAGCTTTGCTATCCTACTAAAAATTGCTTGTGTGTTGAGTTTTTCCTCTTTTGAAAGTGAAAAATATCACATATGACTAAACAATAAAATTCCACAGGAACATCAAGCAGATAGAAATGAAAATAGAAGAATGACCAATTGTTGTGTGCTTTGTTTTACATGATGTTCACATAAGACTTAATAATATGCAGATCTAAAAAAAGCCCACTAATTTCTTGAAGAGGTAAGATGCTGTCTGGTAGCTCTGACAGGCAGCCTGTTGCTCTGGGCAAAGCATATGCTGTGAGCCTTTGCTTTGCATAGGGGTAAAATCCTGCCTTGCTTTTCCAGTGCACCAGATGTGGTAGGAGTTGAAGTCTTGTTTGCTTTGAACAGCAAATTAGTCTCTTGCACAGGCATATCTGAATGCCTTTCAGGATTTACATATGTGCCCTGTTGCTGGCCCTGCACTGTGATGCAGTACTCTTTTTTTTTTTCTCACTGAAATTCATGCCAAAACCTTACAATTCACTGCTCCATACTTAATTTTGGATAAGCTGTCTGATAAAATTAATATATAGTATTTTCCTGTTCTAAGAGGTACTTTCATTAATGGCAATTTGTTGCAATATTACTTGAGTCAGTTTCCAAACCATGTATGGTACAGCATCTGTTCCGGAATTTCTTATCCTCTGTTCAGAACTTTCATTGTCCATTGAAGGGAAGAAAAGTCAGTTTCATGGACTACCTGCTAGAAAAAGATGTGGGTTTTTTGTACTCTGAAGGGCTTTTTTTGTTTTGTCTTTTATCTTTTGCTGTCAGTGTTAAGAGAACTCTTAGCATAAAGATGCATTTTTGTCCATCCACTGAACAAAAAAATCAGTTTCTTAGTTACAACAGGTTTGGTTTGTGAGGATTAAGTAGAAGCATGGATTTATTTCTAGGGACCTAGCTGTATTTTCAAGAACCCTACTTTGAAACATGGTTGTATGTTTTTTAAATTGATGTTCTCAGCCTCCTAAATTGCAGTGATATTCAGGGGACTTTAAAATTGGTTCTTTTTCTCTCACATGCAGTGCTCACGTATTACAAAATATGGAGACTTGTTTAAGAGTTTTGTAAGACAGTTTGAGTTATTGAACAGAAAGGTTCCGGTTCTGCAGAAAAATTGGAAGAGAGATGAACGTGTAGCACAGCCCTCATAATTCTTTCAGCAAGATCAAGAAAACACTGAAAAGGCAGAACTAATATGTATGTTTCAGTCTCTGAAAGGAAAAGAACAAACTATAGCTGCATTTGAAAAAATTAGACTAATCTCATTCTTTAGACTTCATTCTCTCGTCTGTGAAATTGGCTGCCAGAGAAAATGTGGGTGCAGTGGGTGGTACCTGATACTGATGTAGGTAAATACTTGATGTATTGGACTGTCTTATTTGGAAAGGCATTTTTAAAATTCTTGACTTAGGGATTTTTCAGAATGTGAGTGTTTAGAACAATAAAGCTTGTTCCATAGTTTTACTGGGATGTTTAATTAATTTATTCCATATAAGCTAATGCAGACATACACACTTAATGTCTTGCATTGCTCTGGAAAATTACAACTCTTATTTCTATGAAGATTCTGTGTGCTTTCAAAGTAAAAGAACCTTCTGCAGTGTTACAAGTAGTCTGTTATTTAGCTGAAGCTGTGAGAACAAGATTGCTTGGTATTATTGTTCTTAGGTGCTTCTCTACCTGTATTCCTGCTTGTAATCTGCAATGCTGCCTATCAGAACTGTTAAGGAAGGGTCTTACAATTTTATGTCTTTGTATAGTCAGGATAATTTAAGATTATTTGAGCATGTGCACCAGTTAATGAAAAAGACAGTTCAGCTGAAGACATTTCATTTCACAGTGACCGCTGAATGCTGGCTTTCCTAGAAATGTTAATTTCCTGAATACTAATCTTGCTTTTTTTATCTTGCCTCATATAGGAGCAGAAATATCAGCTAATTTTGGCCTTCATCTTTGACTTTGCTTCACTAAACAATACCTTGCCCATCACAATATTCATTTTAGATTAAACCATTTCTTGATATGTACCAAAATGAGGTAGGATTTAGGATGACAAGGATTTTTCTTTCTTTCTGAACCTTCACCTTTTTTTTCTGTGATAGCCTTTCTACGAAGAATTGATGCTTATAGATTAAGATTGATTTTCCTCAGTGGATAAAGTGGTGGCTTGAGAGGTTTTGCTCAAAGGGGCATTTTGTTGTCAGATACCATCTCCTTCATTGAGATCCTGAGGTTCTAGTAGGTACTAAAACCAGTACATTCAATCCCTGAATCTTTTAATAGGCTTCCTAGAAATGGGATTTCTGTGACATCCAATGCTTGATTTGCACTTGTTCTTCAGCTAGGGCTTAAGCTGTGATTATATTCCATGTAGAAGAATGTGCCTGTTATGTGAAGCTTAGTCTGATTTTTCACAGACTGCTGGACTGATCTTTATCTCCTTTTTTTCCTGAATAAAATGCAGCATATTTTATATTCCTTTACATGCATCTTTAAAGCTTTATTTTATTCTTTCAGTAAAGCTGCTATGAGCAGTATGACTGAAACTAGCCCCAGTGCTGAAATTGGTCCCTACTTGTGCAGACTCTCACTCTGATATGCACTGATGGCTTTGCTGAAAGAAATTACCACACAGACTTCCCAAGCTGAGTCCCCTCCGGGGCTCTGAGCAAATTGCTTAGCTTGTCTGTCCTGGTTTCCCAGCTGTGGAGATGGAGTAATTTATTACTAGTGTCAGTCATAAGAACACTGAGGGTTAATCTGTCAGGACTGTATCTGTATAGTGTCTTTAGGGTGTCAAAGGAATAACATATAATTGTAATTTTATTATTAATATTGGTTATTTCATTAAGGTGTAATTTTCTTACAAGGTTTGTGTAGATTAAACTCATTTCACCAATAAACTGGCATCCTTCCAGCAGCATTAACATTCAGACTCTTTGTCTAACAGTGAAACCTAAACATGTAGCTAGCTCTGTAAAGAAAACAGCAAATGCCTAAAGAAATCCATACTTTCTTGTTTTTAATCTAGACTGTGGACATCCATAAAGAAAAGGTGGCTCGCAGAGAGATAGGCATTTTGACGACCAATAAGAACACATCAAGAACTCACAAAATTATAGCACCAGCGAACATGGAACGTCCTGTAAGGTATATTCGAAAACCTATAGACTACACGGTGCTGGATGATGTTGGCCATGGCGTGAAGGTAAGAACCTGGACACTTGAGGACCCAAAGTAACACAGACCAGGAGGCAGGGTCGGGGCAGAATGTTACTGGTACTAAAATGTGTAGCTCCTTTATGGTAGGAAGGGTTATGGGTGTGATGTGCTCCCACATACAAACGTTTCAATAACATAATGGATTGGTTTACAGTGAGGGTTTTTTGAGCAATGTTTTCCTTACCCTTGTGACTGTTAGTGACAGTCACAGCATCAGGAAATAATGGCTCATCATCTTAGGCTAATGACTTGTCAAAAAAGCCATAACTGACTATTAAAATTATCGCTACTTCCTCCTCTGCCTTAAGTTATCACTGCCACTCAGTTTTTCTCAATAACTAAAGAAATAAAGGAAGTAATCTCTTATGGGGAAGTTGGCTGGTGGGGTGGGGGTTTTTGGTTGGTGAATGGAAGAAAAAGGGGCAGCTAGTTTGCTTTTAAATCTCAGTGGCTTTTGATGTCTTACTCCCATTGGACAGCCTAACTTTCCTTTTCTCTAAATAAAAACCTTAGTTAGATAATGTCTGTCTATCTTGAAATGGTTGTAGATGGAATGAATTAATTTAACACCATTTGCTCTCTGGTTATCTTTTTGTAAAAAATACTTTTGTATCCCTCTAGACCATGTGTTCAAAGTATATTCAGTTTGCAACAATCTTCTCTTGGATGGCATTTATTCAAAGCCTGTGTATCCTCTAAAGGATAGCACATCTCTTTATGTGCTCTGGTCAGTGAGTTGTGCAGCTGTATCAGCCCATCAAGTGCCCTTTGAATTGCTGAGCTTGAGGAAAGGATCTTTGGAATGACTTGGCACAGCAGAGACCAGGGAACCTCCTGCTTCATAGTAGCCCTCCAAATATCCACAGGAGTCTAATTCCAACACAAGTTCGAAAGCAGTTCTATACCATGACAGCTGTAGACTATGAATTAATGTAGTGACTTCAGGCTACCTAATTTTTTTTAGTTTATAGGTGAACCTGTATTAAACCTGTAACCCAGGATTGTTTTTCAGTAATAAATTAAGCCAGTCTTGATGAATAAGTGTTGTGTAGAAGCCTGACACAGACAGATGTATTCTGAATTGCTATAAAATAGAAACACTGGAGTCAGAAAAACTGATGATTTTTCAGTACAGCCTGCATTTGAAGAGAATGTTCTATGAATAGAGAGTACAGAAATTCAATGTCAGGTTATTGGTTTCTGCATTTAAGTGCTCCAGGGATCAAGTGCTGTAGAAGACTTTAAAAGTCAAATAATTACTGTTAGTCTCTGAAATTGATGCTTTGCTGAACTGCTTGTGTTATGGAGACTCAAAACAGGTTGTTTGATCCATGAAGGCTGAGGTTATTAAGGGTTAGCTGTTGCATCTTCCAATATCAGTATTTGCTTTTGGGAGTACTACTGCCTTTATTCATGTAACCCTCTTTTTTTAGTGGGTGCTGTTTACTCATTTCTAGGTAGTTCTTATGGAATGGTTTTGGTAAAGGGTTTTTTTGAAGATTAGTTGTTTATTCTATACTGAAAGCTTGGTCTTTTCAGAGGTGAAAAAGCCTCTAGTAGTAACCAAATGGCCAACTCAATTACAAGACAGCTGCAAATTATATCTTGATATTGTTTATTTGAGTGACTTGCCTAAGTCTGTTTTACACCTGTCAAAGGTATGAAACAGTTGGTATTTTCTATGTAAAGTTGTTATACAAAAGAAATAAACTGCCAGCGAGACCTCAGGTATGTAGTTCAAGGTGGCTGCCATGTGTTAGAGACACTGTTGAAAAGAGTGTCCTGACTTAATGACACAATTAAATATTTTAGCCATCTTATTACTTGGGTTCCGAGAGTGTGACACACGTCAGGGTTCTGACGGAAGTAGCTTACTTAGTCACCTAGATGTAGGCACTGATGTTACCAGAAAATCAAACCAAAACAACTTCAGGAGCTGGATCAAGTCCTGTTGGAAGTCAGCACAAAGAAATATGATGCTGAAAATCTGAGTTGCCTCTTGAATCTACAGTTAGGGGAGAACATTCAATAAACTGAATTACAAACTTGTCTCGTCTGGAGTGGTCTTAAAAGATGCTTCAGTCTCTGTTAAGTCTTAATTTCTTGGGCAAAGATTTGGACAGCACCACGAGTTGGACAGCAACATGTCCAATAAGGCCTTAGAAAGCATGTTTTTCTAGAGAAAAAGAAGTTTGAGATCTGCTTAGAACAGTTGTCAGTTTGACTAACTTGCAGATCCTTGAATGTTTTCTGTTGTACCAACTGTCAATGAGATACAGCACATATATTGGCATTTAGGTATTAAATAAAAATGATACAACACTTTGAAATCTGTAGATGACAATTTATTGCTGTTAGTGGGACTCTGTTCTGGTGTAGGATTTGATAAAGAAACATAAAGGAAAAATACAAGGAGGAGAAATCAAGGATATTGGATTCAACTGGATTATATCTGTTTCTGCTTTTATGTATTCAAATATTGATCCTAGGAAAAATGTTGTTTAAATATGCAGTATATTTTAGAGGGTGATCCTGAATTGTTTCATATGGAAAGTGTAGATAAAAATAATGCCTCACAGAGTTAAATAATGAAATTAGGGAGGTGTGTAATCCTCAGGGTAAATGCTGTCTTCACCATATGTCTTCCATCTGAGCAAATGCAAAACCACCTCGTGTGTATACTCACAGTTCATTTTCTTTGTCTCTGCTTGTGGTGGCTGTGTAGAAAGGATGCAAAAGCAGATGCATGTGCTTGAGGCATGGAGAAGGGCTCTGCATGCCCCCTGTGTCTCCCATGCATGCAGCAATTTCTGTGGGGGAGCTGAGGGTGGGGGTGGCAGTGGTGGGGAAGCAGCTGCTCTCCATGGCAGTTTCCTCACTGATGGGAGACACTTCCTTGGAAGGCAGTGCTGTGTCTCCTCCAGCACGATCTGGGTTGAAAAGCTTTTGTGGAGCATCCTAAGATCACAGGTGCTTTCTCCTTCAGCCTGAAACCTCCACGGCAGCCCCAGAGTGCCCCAGCTGTTGCACTCCCTGCCCTTCCCTTTGCAGGGACAGATACATACAATGTCTCCAAAAGTTGCTTTTTTTTTTTTTTTTTTCCTAATATACATGCCTATGAAGCTGAGGCTGGCATCAGTCCAAATCAGGAGGGCTTTTTAAGTTGGTTTGCTAGGAAGAAGGCTTTCCTTTGCAATACAAATATATGTTGATGGCTCCAAGAAACACGCAGGGAGACATTTTTGCTGCTCTGTTAAATGGTTGCTCAGCTGTCACCCTCAGGCATAGGGGAATGTAGCTAAAGTAATTCTTTGTAAACAAGAGTAAGTGTTGTTATCTACCTTCCTGTGTAGAGCTTGGTTCAAAATTATTAGGCAGAGGCTACTTTAACATTTCCTTCCTCCTCTTCTTTTTTTTTTTTTTGTGCAAGGAAAGAAAAAAATACTGTGCCAGCAAATAAATAGGTCAAACACAATTACTCATACAGAAAATCCTTAGTTGAAGAGCGGGGAGAAGGAGGAAGCTTTGGAAGCTGCCTTAAAAACCTTAAATTTCCACTTAAAAACCAAACTCAAATTGGCCTTTGAATTTATAATAATCTTCTTTTTGAATAGAAGGCAGGTGGAATTGCAGCAATTTGTAAAATGGCAGCTAAGTAGAAAATTGAAGTGATGATGCCTTATGGTTAAAGGCAGATAAAATGTTGAGTGCATGCCTAATTGAAATGCCCAATAGCTGTAATCGGATCAAGTTTATTTTATGGAACTAATAGTTCTTCAAAACCAAACTTCAATTGTATATAAAGATTGATCCCTTTTTGGTTTTATTTTTAAGGAAAAAAATTGTAATTTTGTCACCATAAAGAAATTTTCATTTGGCACATGAAAGCTGTAAGAAGTTTTTGTGCCCAGAAAGTTAAACAGGAGTTAAGCATTCAGAAATCTTTCTCAAGCAAATGGAAGTTGGAAGGACTCTCTTAAAGTAGGGATTGGGTCAGAACTGGACAAACACTAAGCTTAGAGAAGGGACTCTTGCTCTTACCCTTCTCAGCATGTCCTACTTGTCTGCAGTCCATGCTTATATCTGTCTCAGTGCAAAATGAAAATGCAGATGAGATGCTGATGGGAGGGTGAAAGGCTACCTAATCAAGCTTATTTACCCTTTAGGATAAGACTTTTTATGTGTAGCTGCTGGAATATTAAATTTTAAATAATTCACTCTAATAAAACCCAAGTGAGATAGAGATTCTGAGCTGGAGCTGCTGCTGCCTTTGTCCCTTCCCAGCCTCTGTCAGACATTCACGCTTCAAAGGATGTCATGTTGCCAATTTCATTAATGTCACATCATCCCTCTGGGGTCAGGCCAAACAGTAAATATTGCTGTAGGGTAAAGAATGCTTCTCTGGGGGAAAAAGGAACTTCCTGTTGCCAACTCCAATGACTCTGTTGTGAGTGTTAACACTGTGTGCTTTCCATAGGGCACTTGCTACTGGAAAGTCAGAAGTGTGCCCAGTGTCATCTGACATAATGTAGGTTTCAAGCCTTTCAGCTTGCAAAAGAAACTCAACACTTTGAGGTCTCTTTATTTTCTAATTTTTTTTATGCTAGTCTTAGTTTATTGTAGTTAGATTCAATGTCACCAAATCAACTGAAAAATCTTGAACAATTTAAAAGCAGGAATCTAGGTGTCTTTCTCTGAACAAGACTTGTGAGTGCTGAGGACAATGTTACATTTGTCTATCATCTACAACAGGTTTTTGTATGCTAATTCTTTTAATTGGAAAGTTAAACCAAAAAAAAAAAAAAGGAAAAATAAAGAAAGAAAGGAGAGAAGCAATACTGACAAAATACATCTGATTACTGTTAACAGAAGACTGATGACTAGGTTGCAAATATTAGCAGGAGAGGTTAAATTTCCCTGAAGAGAGACTTACCTACATATGGTCAATTTTTAAAGAAATACTAATTTGAAACCTGCCTTTCCTGGAAATAGTCTGCTTTACTGTAGACTATAAGGAAATATAGACATTCTGATAAGAAAATTGAGACACAGGCATCATTTCTTTAAAACTGCACAAAACTAGTGTGGCAGAAGTATTTTACCCTGAGTGTCTGACACCCATATACAATCTGTCTGCTGAACATCTTTGATTACATATTCTGCCAAACTCTGTATCTTGATTTCTGTAAGGAAACCATGTTCTAAGCTTGGTGCTTTATCATTTTCTCAGGCAATCCCTGCCTTCACATACAAGCACCTTTCCAGCTTCTGTTTTTCTTGCTCTCTGTCACCATGTCATATTTCAGAACTGCCTCACCAATGAGAGAAGAGGCAATCTTGTGCAAAATTGACTTGCTGCACACACATAATAGCATTTCTAAAGGTCTTTTGGGCAGCTACCTTTCTGTAGGGGCATTCTTCCATGACTCATAAAGGAAGTAACTTTAAAAGGGAAGTTGACTAAAGAGTCAAGAGTGACCAAGTGGGGTTTTTTTCTGTTGTTGCTGACAACCGTGATTACTGGTCAAAGATGACCTGTCTTTGGCTGAATATTGCTTTTACAGACCCCACATATAAAAGTTTCAAGTTTGCCAGATATTTACTATTAATGGAGATCAGACTGACACACTTTAAACCCTTGTTTCCATTGAAGAGCATTTATATTGGGTGGTCTTTAATGACCTCTTTCAGTCATCCTAGATATGGCAGGATATAGAGTGCAATTGGCTCTTTAAATTCAGGAGTCAGAGAAATAATGAGTGAATACAGCAGGGGAAGTACAACCTGCATAGAGATTTGAAGTTTCTGCACTCTGAAATTGCAGAGTTCATAGCTGAAATGTGCAGGAGAAACTTGCTGAATATCAGCATGATAAGGATTTTGCTTCTGTGTGCAGGTGGTCTTTTGTGTCCTTACAGATAAATTTGCTCATATAAGTGAGTTACTTGCAATCATCTCTACCCCTAGTTTTCCAAGCACAGTTTATAGCTCAAATGATAGATTTATAGTTCCCTGAATCATGACTAATGTTCCCCCATGACTTGTTACTTGGCATGAAAACCTATTAAAAACCATTAAATGGCTGCCTTCTGAGGCCAGCCCATGGAGTCCCTTGATGTCTTGACATCCTCTGACTACCAGTGGGTACTTTTGATTTCCTCACACCCTTTTCATGCCAATCTTGGTCTTGTCCCTTTGACCTCAGGTACAGCAACCTGCAGTACTGCCTTTAGGAGAAGGTGTTTTTGTACTCTTCAGACTGCCAGAACTGAGTATGCTGGAACTGCCAGAAGAGTTGCCTTAAGCAAATAATTCTCTTGGTACTAGCAGTCATTGCTTGCCCTTGCAAACCCACAGCTGAAGTTCTAAAGTCCAGGTGCTTTGAATTCCTGGCATGAGTTACAGGAGCAGCCTCAATTTTGGCTTTGATAGATGCCTTGCATGGCTGTTGCAAACACCTGTTCTGCCTGTTGCTGTAATTGCTTTGCTCCTTTCCGGCCCATTGCTGGCTCTCAGTCCTAGGCCAGCCTGTTCTCCCATGCTCTCCAAACCCTATGGATATGTCACTCCCCTAGCTGTAACATTTTGGAGATGAGCAGCCTTGACTCTTATTTCTCAAACCTGAGGTTGTGGTTTCTTTCTCCTAGTTTTGTGACAGCCCTTAAAGCTTTATCCAGGACAGCCACATGCTTGTTCGGTTTTCCCTGGAAAGGCAAGATTTTCCTGCTTGCTTCCTTAAAACATCATCTGCTATATCATTGCAAGAAACCCCAACCAATACTGCTGCCTATTCTGTTTCCTTTCTGGGAACATCCTGGTCTGTCTAGTTCTCACCCTCAGCATCACAAGCATCCCCAGGAAGCCTACAGACTGTTTTTGTTCTGGTGTGTGTCATCCAGGATGCTAGTATTGGGTTGAGAACGGTCTCCTGTGTGTGCAGTAATACAAGTAGCAGGAGGAGAAGGGAATCATGCTCCTCACAGCTTCTGCTCGAGTTCTCAGTAATGCTCTTCATTTGACTAAGCTTTTTCCATTTTACACCTCCTGTCTCTTATTTTATACCCTCTCAGAACAATCTCATCCCTCTTCAAGCTGTGAACTGTGTGCATGCTACCACTTCTCCTCCTCCTGCTCTGCATGTCCCTCCCTCCTGGCTCTGACCTTCCTGGTACTGATCAGGCACTTGGTGATGGTCATGTCCTCCCAGCAGGCTGGCTGCCCTAGAGGCATTTGTAGAGAGATGCTTGCATACACATTAAGCACCTACCTGCCACTCTTGTAGGTTTTCTGCTGCCTTTTTTCACCTCCTCCTTCACATCACACTGAGTCTAGACCCTGCTGCATAAACTGTTCTCAATACCAGGCAGATTGTTTAATTGCTTGGAAAGCATCACATTTGGTTTTCAGACCAAGAAATGCAGCAATGTTGACCTAATAAGCTCAGCCAATAAGTAAAAGAAAAAAGTATCCTCCTAATTAATTAGCTTGTTAGCCATGATTAAATAGCCATATGGTTCATATTGCTTAGGTTCATTTGCCTTCCCCCCTTACTTAGGTCTTCTGGATCAGGAGTTGCTTTCCCATGTGAATCCCCGTTCCTTTTGTGTTCTGGCCTTCTGTTTTCCTGCCTGTATGACTCTTGTTTGTATTGACAACAACAGAGAGGACATCTACAGACCTTTGTACATATAGAAAACAGTATGACAACAGTTTCTAATTCTTCTGAACAATCATGTGTATATCTGTCTGTATAGTGTTTAACTGGTAGCAAAAGAGATGAAGCTTACCTGCTGTAGTCCTAGAGACAGGAATAAAGGTCAAGAGCTGTTGGACTTCAGATAAATGTTTGATGTACTTAGCAGTAGAAGGTTTGAAATAAGAGGAAGATTAAACGAATTATTGCTACATGTTGATATTCATAGTGTCACTGCAGTGGAGACAGAATTTAACAGGGATTAGGAGGGGGATGGAAGGTACTCACCATAAATGCTGAGTGACACTGCACAAGGGAAGGGAAGGAAGGAAGCTTTTTGCTTTTTTTTGAGGCAGGCAAATTTAGTAGTAGTGGCTGGATAAGAAACCATGCCACCCTTCCTTTTAAGCCTTCAAAAATTTCAAGCAATGTCTGCTGGGGAAGGACAGAACCAAGAGTTTCATTTTTTTGGCCTCCTTTAACAAATTCCTTGTATTATGCCATTGCTGTTGGCAACTGGTGAAGTAAGGAGAAGGGTCACATATTCCTGTGAGAAGAGAAAGCAAATTTCATTACTAAGGGCCTGTTTTAAAAATACACTACTTAGGAGAGTACTCTGGCATCTTGGGAACTGAATCTGCATGTTTATCCATGAAATGAGTGTGTGGGGACAGAGGTGGTTTAAATGCCTGTGAACTCTGCTGATGAACTTCTGCCCAGGCTGGGAATAAATGGATTGACCTTCAAATTTACTTACCAGAGCTAGACTTTTTAATCTGAATTTTGGAACAGGATTTATGTTCCTATTCTTGTAATATGAATAATGTAAGGGCAGTGGCTTTCAACCTCATTTGATTGGTAAACCAAACTTTTTCAGCTGTAAGCAAGCTGTTTTTCATTGGTTTTACAGACCCTGTCAGAAGTCTCAAATTCATGTTTGCTGTATTGCATGTTTTCACTAGTTTTATAAACTGAGTTAATGGATGCCTTTAAACTAGTCTGTGTTTCCTGGAGGAGGAGGAGAAGATGCAGACTCACAGTTTGAAATGCTCTGCCTGTGAAGGCTTGTTCTGGAAGTAACAATTTAATTCCAAGCAACCTCAAAAAAACATTGGGATCATTTTGGTTTGGGTATTTGTATTTGCCTTTTTTTTTTTAAGTGGTGAAAATAACCCTTTCAAAAATGAGTGCCTCTTCCTCTGACCCATGCTCCTATGATGCCTTTACTCCCCCCAAAAATGAGAGAACTTGGCTTGAGTTTATTTAAAATGTTACATTTTTCTTATGAGGCCAAATTTTGATATTTTTTTTTCCCCTCTGCAATTATGAAGGCTGTTAAAATGATACAGTGGAATCATATATTGACTTGATTCTAAGAGCCTAAATTTCAGAATAACAATCATTATATCCCTGCCAAAACAGTTTTGAGCAGACAGCGTTGTGCTGGCTTGAATCAGATTTCAATCAATAAACCAGAGGTGAAAGGTACTGCTGCTCATCCTGTTTAAAAATTCCCTTTTCTTTATTTACCATTCAGTGCAGCAGCTAGGATTTCTTGAAAACATACGGAGGTTAAGTGTAAAAGCAACAGGCCTGTCAATTCTTTGCATATTGCTGAAACTGTGGTTTTGTGAACGAATTCTTAAGTGCATATTGCCATTGAAATAGCACTGATGTGGTTTTGGGCTTGAATGGTCAGCAGAGGGCTTTTCAACCCTTTACTGCCCATGAGGAACCTGGCAGACATATCTGGCAAAGCTTAGCTAAACTTAATTTTGACACGAGTGCTTTTCCTGTGGTCACTTTGTCAGACACCGAATTTTCAATAACTGACACAGCAGAATCTCGCTTAGTGTACTGGGATGAGCTAATTATCAGTAGACACAAATGATTTCTTTAAAATGTAATTAGTTTAACCTGTCATATCAGTTGTGATGGATCTGCCATTAATTTCTACCTTTTTCCCCCCTTTTTTTGCCAACGTTAAGTGGCTAAAAGCCAAGGTAAGAAGTGTTATTTCTCCTTTGACCCACAGTGCCTCATGTGACTGATAGTAGAGGCTGCAGAGCCATTAAAACTGAAAACTAGCGCTCTCTTACACTCTCTTCTGCTTTCCATAGGATATCTAGATTAAACATGCTATACTTTTTTTTTCATTTACAGCATTTAGCGTGTCAATATATCAGTGATACATTGACATCTGCATTTATACATAGATACATTAATTTCTCTAACACGTTTAGTGCTTTGCTCTGAATTCAGTAGATGCCTTGTTTCCCTTCACTTACATTTTTTGCAGGAGACTTCCCAGACAACCTGAATGACTCTGCTAGTCATATAGCAGGGGCAGATTGAGAAATTCTGGGCCGTGCTGGCTGTATTTTACAGTCAGTGTTAAAGTTTGATTTAAATTATTAACATCTGAATGACAATGAATACAAATGTGGCTTCCCTTTAAGGAAAAAAATGATAGAAGACATTTGTGCATGAACTTGTCAATTGCCTACCTTTCTGTATCTGTTGTTAATTAATAGTGAAAATAACATTAAGCTTGTGTTTAGACTCTTTGTATTTACTGGTGTCTGTCTCGTGTGTAGCTGAAAACTTGTTGTTTGACAGCTGTCTGGGAATTCTCACTTTATATTCTTACACTTGAAAAAAAAGCTGTCAGTAATAGAGCTGCTCTGTTATAAAAATAAAATCATGTTTTCCCTTATTTCAGCATGGAAATAACCAGCCTGCAAGAACTGGCACCTTGTCAAGAACAAATCCGCCTACACAAAAACCACCAAGTCCTCCCATGTCAGGCCGGGGAACTCTGGGGTAAGAATGGACTGGCTGGTCCCTCCTGTGTAGTAGACATTTTTAATTGTGCCAGTGTTGGTGTTTCTTAAATTCATGGATAGATGGAAATTCTGGTTGCCTTTAGCAAAAAAAAAATAAAATCACAATACCCCTTTCTGTATGAACTCCTTCAGCTGCATTGACTCTTGTTTTCAGGATGACTGCAAGAGTTTTTTTTCACAGGGAAGGATTAGATATGGATATGGATAAATGAGGAGGCTATTGTTATTCCTGAATTTTGGGAAGAAATCCTTATTGACAGAAACAAATCTTAAAGTTTTAACTTCAGTGGGGGAAGGACTTTATGAGTAAAGTTCTTGTCTACTCATTTCTTAATATTAGAAGAGCTATGAAGTTGCTGTTTGTGCTGTAGTTGTTGCATTATCTAAGCAAAATTTATGGCATTGTGAACACATTGGCAACATCGATTCTTGCTGGCTTGTGCATTTTCATTTTTATACTTAAATGAGGAAGGATTTTGCTATTCCCAAGTCCCACTATGAGCAGAGTTCCCTGCATCTATTTTGCTGCTGTGGAGCTGTGGGGAGTGAAATCTGCTTATCTTGGTGTGCCAGCAAGTAATTGTTCCTGGAGACCAAAACTTTAATACTTGAGAAGCTCAGTGCATGTGCCATATGGTTTTGTCCAACTGTGCAACATCTTCCAAAAGGCATCCTAAATGACCTTCTACTTGTTTGTCACACTCAGCTTTCTCCTTATACTGTGGGGGACTGAGGCACTGTACAGCCGGCTGGCATGGTTGTGGTGGTGTCAGGTATGTTGTCTCTGAGAGGCAGGAAGCTGGAAAAATGAGGAGTACTGAGACAGAGCAGGGTGGAGATCAGGAGCAATGGTCAAGGAAAATTAGAAGCAGCAACTCCTTTTGTTGAGGACTGAGTGATTTTTAATCCCTGTTTGGTGCTTTGGTGGTAGCATTTGCTGCATACTCCACAGAAAATTAACCTAGAGATTTCCTCAGCATGTTTTCTGAAAATTCCCATTGCTCAAGGGCATGAAATCAGTATTCCAATTGTGTCTCTTATCCCAGCTGAGAGAGTTGTTTATCAGTTCTGGGAACCTGGGTAGCACTTTCATGTCCTCTTGGATGCTTGCTACTGAAACAGAAGCGTTGATGTACCGGTGAGCTGTCTCTCTCAGTACTCCCCCCTGAACAAGCCAGAGCTGTTTGGTTGCCTTGGCTGGTGCCTGATAAGGATTAATCAGCTGAATGTCATTTCCAGATGAGCTTGACAAGCGGCAGCAGTTGGCTGAGGGGGAGGAATAATGTGGGTTTGTAAGAGAGATTTCTATCTGCCCTTCTTGTTCAGGAAGTACAGTTCTTGTCTTGAGCAGCCGTGTTCTGCCAAGGCATGAAATATCACAGGCATGACTTACCCTAATTTATGCAGGAAAAAATCGCTAAAAACCACAAGGATGCTACTCTGCTCCCTTTGATCCAGAAAACAGAGATAAGTATGTAAAACCAGAATCAGCTTAGTGTGCAACATTGGTCTTTAAGTAGGTGCTGCCTGTTGTGCAGCTTGTCCCTCCAGGGCAGGACTATCTAAAGGGAGTCCTGCATGGAAGTGTGGAAAAGTGAAAAGCAAAAGGGGATGAAGTAAGCAGGGGTCTCTTCAGAGGATCAGAGAGAGATTGTGGAAATCATTGGGTGCTCTGGTTTGAAGTACCATGGAAGAATAAGTGAATTGCTGGAACTGGATGTAGTGGGAGTAGTTGAAGTCATTCCTTGAGGGTCCTGGATCAAAGCAAGGCTCTGGGCTCCCTGTAGCTCTCCCTGGTGGCAAGGGCTCCCAGCATGGCCCTGAAACACTGGAGGACAGTGAGGTGGGGAGCTCTGAACAGTCTTCCATCTGTAACAGTTCTTTGTCTTCCATCTATAACAATTTATTATTGAAACCTCTTAAAGAAAAAAGTGGAAATACTGTAACTGTTTCCAGACACTGTGGTGTTTGTAAATTAACTTGTCTATATGAAGAACTCTAGATGATTTTAATATGCAGGGTGTCACCACCTATAGATCTGCCAAAAGAGATCAGTTGTTGAAAAAAGAAGAAATTTTGTATTCTGGTTGTAAGCAGTAGAGATCTAAAGACTACCAAATAAAAATGATAGGGAAGACTGTTACTGAAATAACCTTGAAAAGTAAGTTTAGTACTGTTGCTTTTCACACTGTAGAGAGAAAGTCAGTAAGTTTCTTAAAATACCAGGAAACTGTATAACTTAGCAACTCTGTTATAACCAGTAATTGAACAAATTATTAAATGCCAGCAGTTCAGTATTTTTGGTTTTGCTTAGCTCTGATGCATTGCCAAATTCTGTGTTTTGCAATGGACCTGTCAGTTACTGCTGAGAACTGAAGAGCTCTGCGATTCAGTGCAATTAATGCGCTGTTCTTATGGCAGTAATGGGTCTGGTAAATACATCTCAAAAGATCGGTGTTATATTTCTGACTTGATGCAGCCTGCTCAGTTGGAGTTCTCTGGGCTTCGCTTTCTTGGGCCACAAAATGGAGACAATGAAGCTCATCTATGAGGCACTTCCAGATCTGCTTATGTGAGATGAGGTTGCTTGATTACTGTGTGAAGCAGTGCTCCTAGGAGAAGTACTGGTGATTGCAAATGTCACTTGTTCTGTGAATCTTGATTCAGCCTTGGTGATGTCTTAATGAGATGAATACCTTTAGCCAAGAGTACTTTTGGAAAGGATTCTGATGGCAAGGGAAAGGGGGGAGGGAAGAAGAGATTAGTACAACAAAAAATTTGTCATGTGCTGACTGTTTACCCAGAGTGTTATGCAGATGTAGCTATTGTGTGTTAGGTTGCTCAAATAATGTATTTCAGGTGGATAGTTTAGTTTTGGCTTTTTTGACCAGTCTGTGTGCTGTAGGCCAGCTTGTATGGATCTATGTAAGAGTACTTTGGGCTGTTGAGTGTGACCTGTCTACGCTGCCTGTTGGAATTTTACTATGTCGCAGTGAGGGTTGCTGCCATGATCTTTAACAAAAGATTTAGAAAACAAATGGATTTACAACTTCACTTATTTATCCTTCTAATCTTCTGTTTCTTTATCTCTCTGTCTTCAAATCTTTTTTTCCTTGACCAGACGCAATACTCCTTACAAAACCCTGGAGCCAGTCAAGCCGCCAACAGTCCCGAATGATTACATGACCAGCCCTGCCAGGCTGGGCAGTCAGCACAGTCCAGGCAGGACAGCTTCCTTGAACCAGAGACCACGGACACACAGGTAGGCTGTTTGCCACAGTAACTCTCTCCTGCCTGGCAAGGCAATGCTTACTAAGTCACAGAAAAGCCTTGAAGCTTTGTGCCTCTTGGCTTTTTGTTGAAAGGCCAAAAGGTGAGTTATTCTACCATTGCATCAGCAAAGCTTTACTGCATTGCTGACTTCCAAACATGAAGAAGTGCCTTCATATTCAGTATTCTGAGTGTAGCTTTTTAAAACTTGTTATTTTCTTCTTGAATTGCAAGGCTAAATGTTTCTCTGTGGCTCTTGAGTGAGTTCATTTTTTTTCAATTTGATTTTTATCACAGGCTTCAGACTGCAGGGGAAAAAACAGATCAAAGAATTCAATGTAGTTAAAAGGTTAGCTTGTATTTTAGAGAGCTTCTTTCTTAATATTTTTCTTATCTTAAAAACTCCCAGTAGGCAGTTAAACATGGTAGGTCACTAACAGGGACTGAGAGAGTATTTTAGACACAGTTGGTGATATGAAATACTGTCAGACTTAAATAACTTCTAAATGTCGCTGCATGAGGATCTCGTTAGTCTGTTTAGCTGGCTACTGTGAATGCTCCTCACTCCCATCTCACAAGATCTTCTTTTATGTAGGCTGCAGTCAGAAATTCAGCTGCAACCATGGTGACAGGATCAAGGTCTTCAGCAGACAGAACACTAATTTTGAAGGAATTATCTTGGCTTCCATTTCACATCACTGATTTTCTTTTTTTGTAATGTTATTTTCTGAAGAGATATATTTGAATGGTTTGCACTTGACTCTTGACTGATTTATAGCTATCCATGAGTGGTACATAAACTAGAACTTCACTGAGTACTCTTAATTAATATGGATGAACTAAAATGAAGTTTTGGCTTCAAAACATCTTATGTGCTTAGTTACCTTTACATTAGCCATTTAATGCATATAAATTCAAGAGTTAAACTAAGGAGTGCTCTTAGATACAAATAAGGATAGATTCTGCCTGAATTTTGATTCTTTTTCATTTCCTTCTAAGAAAATAAATGTTACAGCCTCCAAAAGCACGTCTAGAAATGTTATCCAATAGTTTACTATGTTTTGCATTGCTGGCCTCTGATTTGCATATCATATAACATTAGTTAGGCAAATTTTGAGCTGGCTGTACTGTTAACTTTCAGACTGTCTTAGAAACAAACTTATACATAAGCATGGGTAGTGGAGAGTGTTAGATATGCAGAAAATTAAGCAACCATGCCCCACACCCCACCCCAGGTGGTTTATCATATCCATTCTCAATTGAAAACTTAGCAATCTAAACTTCTGCTCTGAGTAGAGGAAATGTTCCTTCAGCTGACAACATAATTAATCTTAAATAATTATTTAGAGTTTATCCATGAAGTTGTCCAGCCCCAGCATATTACTTTCAACTATTACAAGGGCCCTGCAGTTGTTACTCCATTGCCTAGAACTTGCATGGTTGATTACCTTTTAATTTCTTGAAGCGTTTAATTGCACATTTTATTCATGGTGATGTTTATCAGCTTAGCTAATTCCATTTATTAGGAATGTAATGCATCCAGACTTGATTATCTGTATGCAATTGTAGGTAAAGACGGAGACATTTAATAGGGAGTTTTTCAAGAGTCTGTAATTGAGTTAGGCTGGAAGAGCTCACACAAGAAGTGTGGCTGTTGACATGCTTTTGTAGGAGATGCTCATACTTGTGTTTTTCTTGTGCAGTGGTGTTGTCACCTTATCGTAAATCTTCCATACCTTCTGGATGATTTTTCACGGTCAGCTCCTCACAGCACTAACTCCTTCTCCACAGCACAACCAACAAACTCCAGCTCTCTCCTCCCCAGCTAACCCACCCTTTTGTAGCACTCTCTTCTTATTGGCACAGCTATGGCCTATTAAGGGCAGGGCTGTTCCTAATCTTTGGTCATTAGTGCCGCTGCAACCCCTCAGGTGTGAGACTACCTTCTGCACTCTTTTCTTACATTCTATCCCTCCACACAGTGGCAGCAGTGGAGGAAGTGGCAGCCGGGAGAACAGTGGCAGCAGCAGTATTGGCATTCCCATTGCCGTGCCTACCCCGTCACCACCGACCATCGGGCCAGGTATGTGGGACCCCTCCCTGCTGGCTGCTGCTGCTTCCTTGTGTTTGCACAGGGACTCTCACTCAACATGGTGGGCTACAAACTGTCCTGAGCTACAGTCCTACTCAGGAAATCACTTATGAGTGCTGAGTGATGTCTAAAGTTTTAATTCTTTACCAAGAGTAGTTGCAGGACAGTCAGTTACTGAATAATGGATGGTTAAAATACCTTTGCTGGTCCATGTTTTTACAAGGCAATCAAGGGTGTAAAAGGGGAGTAAAAGACAAATGTATCCTTTTAAAGCTTAACTGTAACTTTAAATGTGTCTGCACTTTGGCATTTCTGGATGGCCTGAGAGCAGCAGCAACTATGTACATGTTTAATGGGAAATACTGGCTTCTGAAATACTCTGCTAACTTGCCATCTGTGGGGAAAGAATCTTGAGGGATCTCAGTGTTGGAGGCACACTACCTTGTATTTAATAATGATGAATGATAAGATTGGGTAGGGTCCTTCTTTACTGTTATTATCTTGTAATAAACCAGCCCAGTCACTGACTTTGTGTTTTGCAAGCCCATGAGACACAAAAGAGAATAGTGGAGTTTTGGTGTAATGTAATTTTGCTGTTGCAGAGATTTCTCTGTTTCTTGGATGACAAGTCTTCATTTCCTTTTATACATGTAGGCTTTCCTTTTCCAGGACATTTTCTGGTCCTGCAGTGGTATAAATAGGCATGAAATCTTACTATCATCTGGCATCCCATAAAAGTCAATGAGAATAAAGATTAGCATGTACAGAACCCTGGATAGGATCAGGGTCTGAATTGGTATTAGTTAACAGAAGTAGAATTTTTATATTTGTTTGGGAAGCCTATCAAGTGCCTGTACTTTTTTAAAAAATTTTTAATAATATGGCCTAATTAGGAATATAAACTATTTTATTAGCACACATTTCTGTTCCTCCTGGAGCCCCGCCAGCACCACCACTGCCTCCACCTCTCCCGATGGGCAGTCTGATAGGTGAGACTTGACAATGCTGAAGTGATTGCAGACATGCTGCATAATCAATAATCACCTCTTCCTAATGAACTCAGTGAGGGGTTTTTCTTCTGTAGTGGGACCTACGTGATTTTATTACAAAAATCAGTTCTGGGATTTTTTTTGTTTTTTTTTTCCACAAATCTAATCTCCACTAATTTCCTGTGTTTAAAGCCTCTGAAGCTAAATGCACTAGGTATGGAAAAAAAGCTGCTAGTTGCTTGAAATCTGCTCTCAATTAAGCTAAGATCCAATTAATTTGATCTATAAGATCTCAGAATCTGCTTGAATATTGGCATTAGGCTGTGTAACTCCTGCAGCAGAAGCTAAGTCACAGCAGTTGCACTCTAGTTCAGAAATGGTAGTTTATGTGTAGGGTGATGTGTGTGTTCTATTCTGTGGGCACAAAGTGACTGGGAAGCACAAGTGTCTGTCACAGTAGCTTGGCTTTGATTCCATAATGCTGCAGGCAGGTGTCAAACTGGAAGACTTGAGGATATGAACTAGCAGTTCTTGAAAAATTGCTTCAAGCACTACATACAGCAGTTAGGGTGGGATCTAAAAGTAGTACTTTTGAAAATAGACAGGAAAAAATACCCCACCCTTTCCTGTCACAAGCTGATGACAAGAATAATTGATTGAGTTATGAAACTAGCTTTGGAGGCTTTGACCCACGTAACCCTTTGCACTCTCCCTTACTGAAATGCTAAGTGAAAATGACTTTGGATAGCATCACAGGACTGCAAACTTCTGTCTGCTTGCTGTTTGTGTCTTATGTAATTATATAATATATGTATATAAAAGCACAAAACACTTTATTGCAAACTAATTTTTGCATTTAAGAATTGTGTTAATTCATGCAACTACAATGAGTGAGATTCATTAGTTTGCAAGGTGTGATTTTCTTTCTGTCAGAGGTTAATCTGAAAGAACTTAAACTGTTTTGTTAACCTTGAAGTTTTGTGCATCCAGTAGGTGGAAGGTAAATATGGGTGTTTATCATGAAGAACAAATGACATCTTTGTCAGCTGGAATTGGTGATTGTGATTTGTTAGTACAAATTCCATCAATATAAAAGCACAACCAGCAAATATGATTGATAAATGTGCCAAATGTCTGAAGCTCATGACATTTGTTTCACTGGTTTTGTCAGAGTGTTGTTTTATATTATATTGGGGGCACGTTCAGCTTTGCAATTGAAATAATTTGTTTTGAGCAGAATGTGGATTTTTTTTTCTGTGTGCTCTTTAATAAAGGGTATTATTGCATGTAGTATAATTGAGATACACTTAAGAATTGGATTCAGTTTTCCAGTCCAATCCAGTCTCAAAGTACTCTCAGCATTTCTCAATGCCCTTTATATGAGTGTTGGTTTATGTTCTGTGTGTTTTTTCTCATTATTGATTGTAATGGGGATGTTTGTTTTTTCTGTTAATTGCCTGTTACTGATCTTAAATTGTTGGAGAGCTGTAATCAAGTATTTTCCACGTTCTGGACTTTTTCTGTTTTCTGCGTTCTATCCCAAGTAATGCTCTGCTTAAGTCTTGTCCTTGGTTCCTCTGGCTAATGCTTTTCAGCTGCTCCTGGTTCAGCTCCTGGTTCCCAGTATGGCACAATGACCAGGCAAATCTCACGACACAACTCTACCACTTCTTCAGCATCTTCTGGTGGATACAGACGGAATCCTTCTGTGACTGCCCCATTCTCTGCTCAACCTCATGTTAATGGCGGGCCTCTTTATTCTCAAAATTCAAGTAAGCTGCTGCGCTCTGAAATCACAAACTGTTTTGAGCAAAATGATTGTAAAAGCATGCATGGCATTTTAATTCATTTATGAAAAGCATCAATGAGATTACGACTTTCTTTCCTGAAATAGAAGGAAAAACAAACAAGAAAAACCATATTGAAATTGCACAGTGATTGCACTATATGCAATTATACTGTTTTCCCCCCTGACTTGTTTGCTGTTACTCATGAGAAGAAATTATTAGGATTGCCTGTCTAATTATAGGCACATTATACCTGGCATTTCAGGTGTGCTTGGAGAACACAAACTAAGCCAAGGGTCAGTTTTTTGTGGAAGACCTAAGGCGATTGGAGTACACTCCCCCACTATTTGGATGGTGGCAAAAGAATACTGAGCACAATGTTCATGTTCCTGTCACACAGTTCCTCCCTGTCTCTGTGTCTTTCTTAAATCCCTTCCTGATTCCAAGTTTCTCCTTTGTTCTTTTCTTTAAGCTTGACTGTTAAAGAGCTCAGTCTCTCTCTTTTAGCAGACAGCTTCTCTGCTTTCACACTAGTAGGAGCATCTGCAGGAGATGAAGGAAGGGATGGATACCATGGGCAAGTGAGCAGGTTTTAGTCAGCAGCCTCCTGCCTTCCTACCCCAGAAGGGCAAACAAGGTTCCCTGCAGAAAGATCTGTAAAATAAGGATCTTGGCTGCTGGTAGGAAGCTCTATCAGGAAACTTTTTCGTTGCCATTTCCATCAATTTTGATCAAGTACACATCGAGCAGTGGTAGTTGTATAATGTTTTTTTCTTGGTAGTGTTCAGAATGCCAAGTCTTTAAACTTCAGAGGAATGTTTCTTTTGAAAAGAAATGTTGATGTTTGGATTCAAGATCTCTTTAGACCAGTGTTTGCTGTTGTGTACTTACTCTTAAGAAAAGAATGCTTTTAAAATATTTGGGACACCAAAGTGAAGAGTTTTCTGAGTAGTTTAGAAGTATTACATTTGTAAGAAAGTATTTTTATATGCAGACACAGTATCTATCTTTTCTTTTTTTCCAAACCTGATTTTCCTCCTACTCCTGCTCACCCATACTAGCATTTCATTTTCCTCCACATTCTCATTCCTCCAAATTAATTCACCATAACAACAGAAACTCCCTCCTGCCCGAACAGTTGAGTTCCATTAAATAAACAGGGTTTTACTTCTGGGAATAGTTCAGTTGTCTTAAATGCTGTGCACACCACTTTTTCTGAATGTTTACATTTGTCCAAAGCAATTTTTTGCTCAAATGCAGGTGCTGTTTCTTAATCTAGCCTCTCTGGTGTTTTCAAAATACTGATGGTCAGCATTTTTTAAACAGTATTTTGATGGGTGTGTTTTGCTACTTGAAACTGTTTTCCTCTGTTTCTGTAACTGGTGATTATTTTTTTAGTGCTACTGTCTTGACATTAAACCCAGGTCCCATGTTGCCTTAAGATTTTACTTTTCATGCTAACAAATGCTCTGGTTTTTTTTAGATGTTTACTTCAATTTTGTGAGACACTGTTCTGTTTTTATCAATGATTTATCCCATACAGTTTATTTGATTATTGGTTTTGTAATGAACTAAATGCTTCATTTTAATTCATCAAACATTAATCTTAGTTAAAGCTTTATTTAAAACTGTTGCTTACTTGGAAGAACAGAACCTCTTTCAAATTTGGTTCCAACTGGATTTATTACCATGCTGAATTCCCACCTTCACTGGAATTTCTCTTGCTCCAGTGCAAGAGAAATTCTTGCATTCCACTGAGAAGGGACACTGTATAAACAAATGAGTTGATGTTTTGTTGAGTTTCTGGGTGGAGTTTTGTTTTATGCTTTTCATTGCCTGCACTTAAGGGGGAGATGTCCTTCCAGAGCTGATAGTTTGGGTGGCTTGCCTGACTGCTCCCATTCCCTACCTGTGCAGGGAGCAGTTGAGCACTGGGGCTGCCAGCCCAGTGTCTCTGAGCACAGGTGTGGTCACAGGTCTCATTACTCACCAGACAGGCACATATTTCACAGAAAATAAGATTGCATGGGCTTCCTGGGCAGCTCTACATGCTCGTGTAGCCACTCAGAGCTGTTGAAGCCTTTGCCAGCCTTTTAGGTTGCTGGGTGCCTTCTCACCACAGAAGGCTTCATAAAGCTCCACTCTGCTCTAGACCCATCTGTTTTTTTCTACCAGCAAGCAACAAGGTCCTGTTTTTGAGAAAAACAAAACTGCAGTAAGCTATCTGATTGCCCCAGTCCCAGCAGAGCCCAGTGGTGGGAGGTGCTCTCTGTGTGAATGCGGAGTGTTGATGCTGGAACATTGTGCCCCTTGCAAAAGTTGCCTTTGCTCTGTGTCAGTGCTGCTTTGCTGCACTTGATACAGGTTCCACTTTGATTTTAGAGAGGGAGTCCAGAATCCTGCAAAACATCACCTCTACTTCTAGTAGCTCGCTTGGAAAAGAGAACTGCTAAATTGAGTAATCCTTATTTAGCAGCAAGACAAAAGCTCAATTTTCTGTGCTCCCCAGGTGAGCGCACAAAATGTGTGACAGAGCAGGAACCTTCACATGCACCCTGTGAGCTTCCAGCCACGCAGCCTGCACTTTATTCAGCTGTTCCCTGGCTGAACACGGGCATGCTTTGCTTTTGGTCCTCCATTGGCTAACCACGAATTCAGCCTTGTTGGAAACACAAGCTTGAAGAAGGTTCTTGTGTGTGTGTGTTCTTGTTGTTCTTTACATACTTTGTTTTGTGGTCCTCGTTACTGACGGCTGCTTTTGTTTGTTCCCTTTTTTTTTTCCTTTGTCCATTTGACTTTCCCCATATGGTGTGTGTGTTGCTACCAGTTTCTATTGCTCCACCCCCTCCCCCTATGCCTCAGTTGACTCCACAGATACCTCTCACAGGCTTCGTGGCCAGGGTGCAGGAAAACAGTAAGTTTGGACAAGCTGAGCTGTTAAAGGGTAGAGCCTACTCTCTTCTAGCATGCATGGCTGGCAAGTCAGACTCTATTTTGTTTCCTTTTCCAGAAGCTAATACCATCTTGCATTCTAGTGTCAATATGCTATTGGAGCTGAAGGGCACACTCTTCAATATTTATAACACGTGCATGATTATTACTGACCCATTTAAGTCCTGAACTGCAAATTTATTACAGAAGTACAGTGTGAAATGTGGCATATGTTTGGTGTGAATATAAAATTGTATTTTAATTGAAAATACTAATTTCATGTTGAATCACCCTGCCTTTTTCAGTAGGGATAATTGATTAGTTTTTATTAGAAAGGCTTCTGTAGACTGTCAGAACATGTAATGTGTAACCATTGATTCCAATGCTGTAGCATTTTTCAGCAAGCTGTACAGTCAATTGAAAACGTGCAGTCTTAAGACCTAATGCATTACAAAGGAGCTTGTAAGGCATCTCTCCTCTCAGTAGCCTTTCATTCTCCATTTCTTTCTGTTCTATTTCCCTGCTGAGCCTCTAGCAGCATAGCTCTGCTTGTTAGGTGTGTAAGAGGTGCTGTGTTTATACTGGTAACTCTGCTTTTACCATTACTGCTTGATTCCCTCCAGGTGAGTGTTACTGTCTCAAGTGCTAGTGCAGGTGTAGAGTCATGTTCCTGATCTGGAGGTATCCTTTTCAGTTGGAGTTTGTTGCAGTTCTGTAAACAACAGATTAAATATTATTTAGATAGAGTATGAACTAAAAAATGCTTTTAAAATGTTTGAGAACCATTTTGAGATTTGCTAGGATCTCAGAGGCTACTACTACACAGTTGGCTATATAGCTGCAACATCCATTTAGGGACCCCAGGTCTGAGTAGTGTTGCTGTTCTGCTTCCCATTAGAGCTTTTAAGTGGTCGTCTTCTGAGCATTCCCCATGAGATCAGAGACATCTCTCTGGTTCTCTCTCCAAAAGAAGGTATTTTGGTGCTGTGCTAGGTAAACAGCAAGAATCACATTGATGTAGAATAGTGTGCCACAAAATTGTGTTGAAAACCTTTCCAAAATAGTAAGTGTAGAGGTAAACCTGCTGAAGATGAAGGTTACAGAATATCTTCACTTGCAGATAAACTTGAGAAAATTGACACCTGCTTCTGAATTGTTCTGAGTATTGTCCTCCTGGAGATAACACAGCCCTTGGAGAGCAGAGGTGAAAGGGACAGACTGACTTGTGCAAGCTGACTTGGGGATGAGACTGCAGCATAACAGCTGAAGCCTGAAATCTGGTCATAGGAATTGTTCTTTATTTTATTTCTTTTAATAGTCCCTTGGGTTGGAAAGTTCTGTAATGAGTATGGCTTGGAGCCTGTGCGGCAGCCTGCGCGTACGCTCAGCAGAGCTGGCTCTAGAGGCTGCTCTTGGGTTTTGGCATTGTGTGCTGGACTTTCATCAGTCTGGTTTACTCAAGAAGTCTCTGCTGTTAGGGAGATGTGGGTAGACTTGTCCTTTCCTTATCATAGAGATCTGCAGGCTTGGAAAACAGACTGCTTGAGAGCTACTTTCAGAGGACAAGGACGTAGAGGGTGTAGAAACTATGCAATGCCTCTTCTTTTTTTCCTCTGTTCAAACTGTGAGCATCTCCTCCAGAGAGGTTTTCCAGTGTCTGGTGCTCAGGGACAGCTGATTTAAGTTGCTGTACTCTCACACCCAGTCCTTTCACAAGGAGTCTGCTGGTCCCCATTTAAAGAGCAAGGGTGGGAATGCATACAAGAGAAGATCTCAGTTTGGAGCTATATAAATACTTGTCCCTTTACCCTTTTTCATTTGAAGTGGCTTTTTGCATGCTTTATTTCCCTCCCTTAGGAGAAGTGATGCCGTCCTAGAGTCTGGCACAGTTTAGAACCAGAAGAAGTCTAGGTTAAGGTCCAGGAGGCAAGGGGATACTTCAATGGAGTGGCACTTGTCTAATTTTCTGTTCCATTCTCTCCCTTTGTTTAAATGCAAAGTTGAATTGTTTTAAATGTTTCCTGTAAAGCTTGCAGTTCCTGCACTGCATCTCAGTTAGAGTATGTCTTGGTGCTTTCACACTTGCATTTCCTGCTCTCTTTCCTTTTCAAATATGCAGCTTCATTGTTGAATAAATGTAACTTTTTTTGCATTTAAAATTTATAAAAAAATTTTTTTAAGGTAAGGATTTCTCAAGATCTCAAATGATTGTTGTTTCAACTCTGTTTTTTTTTTTCCCCTGGCTGCAGACAGAAACTAAGGAGAGAAATACATTTGTGGAAGATGTGCTAAACTGCAGCACAAAACCAGTCCATTCATAAACAGTGTTGTCATGTGTCTGTGGTGGATTAATGAAGCCTGTCTGTGAGTGCTATTCAGTAACGGGCAGGACGTAGCATTCACTCCACCAAAGACTTTGTTAGTCTGTCTCCAAGTGACACAAATGGGCTTCTGTGTGGGAAAGGAGTCACTAATAAATACAGTGGCAGCCAGTCTTACTGATGCAGAGAGCTGTGGGGTGTTCAGCTCAGCTGGTCAAGTTGAAGAGGAGCTGGGCTTGCAGGTGAAGAATTGGCCCTTCAGGGGAAGGGAGCAGGCTGGGTGCCTGGGCTGAGGCAGAACCTGCCCCAGCAGCTCCTGCCCCCTTTTGCCCCTGGCAGCAGGTGCCAGAGCTGTCCCAGTGCAGCCAGCCTGACCCACACAGGACAGGGGAGCTGTACCCAAGTCCCTTGTCAGGGGCATGGGGCTGAAGAGCAAAGGTTATGTCACACTAGGGTAGTGACCAGCCAAAAGTAAAAAGTGTTTAAGCAAACAAAACCCCAATTTCTAATCTCCAGTGCCATTGTAACTATCAGTTGTCAAAGCTTCATTCAGTGCAGTGTTGGTCTTTCTCTGTTGCTTGGCTTTCTTTTCAGAATTTGTGTGCTGGAGCTGCACATTCTGAGGCCTGATGCCTTGTTCCATCAAACCCTGCCTAGAGCAGTGGTTTTCAGCCTATGTTTTCAGTGTGCAGAATCCCAGATCTCTTGAAAATGAGTCTGTGTTGCTATGTAACCAAACTGATGTCAGTAACAGTAGCTTCCTTTCAGTAACTTGTGGCTTCATAGTGCTTACACCAGGGCCATGTGTAGTGGACCACATCTCCCTAGGAATAGCATGAGGGACTTGATGTCCTGCATCTGAGTGTGCCATCTCTCTGTTTTGCTGCCAGCTGCTGTCAACGTTACTGGAAACTAATTTAATGAACTGATTTAAAAAGTGATTTGTACCATAATGCCTTTCTCTTTTTCCCTTTCCCAAAGCAACTTGTAACTGTGCTGATTGGAGAATCTCAGGGCAGGGATTTGACATTTTGGATTATACATTTAATTCCTTGAGCACTTTTTCTCTAAGAGCAGCAGCTGCCTGTCGTTGTTTTTCATTTATTGATTCCTGAATGTCACACACACAAACTAGCCTGCAAGATAAGGATCTGTACAAAGCTTTTCTTCTGCAGAAGGATTACTTGGCTTCCTCTTACCTGGTTAAATCTTAAAAAAGGGAAGAGACTAGTATTTATGATCCACACCAGATCTTTTTGTTCCCTAATGCTAGCTCTGAGAGAGAAGGAATCCAAGGAAGCAGTGTTCAGAAGTAAATTGAAGTGACTGTTCAGACAAAGGATTTGTTAAAAGCCAGTCAAGCTGCTGGCCCAGTCAGGGGCTGTTGCTGCCTGGCTCAGAGGGTGCCACTGAGTCCTCCATAGCTCCCGCTGCAGCGCATGGACATTGGAGCAGGAAGCTTTCCTCTCTGCTGATGTTCAGCTTATGCCCCGCAGCATGTGCTTTGACTATAGTAGCATTTACACATAGATTGGACCACTAATAACCAATAGAGTTGTGTGCTGTAGTTGTTAATACAAAGCCTCTGTTTCTACTCAGTGCATGGTATTATAGTGCATGCTGTGTGTGTTGTCCCTCCAGCTCTTTTATTTACAGTGTTCAGCCTCAGGTTTGTTTGCATCTCCACCCTGTCTTGATTTAAGAGAAAACAATAATCTCCAAATGTTTCTAGTTGCTGATAGCCCAACTCCTCCCCCGCCGCCGCCCCCCGATGAGATGCCGATGTTTGATGACTCTCCTCCTCCTCCACCCCCACCACCTGTGGATTATGAGGATGAGGAGGCTGCTGTTGTGCAGTACAGTGATCCCTATGCAGATGGAGATCCTGCTTGGGCACCTAAAAACTACATAGAGAAAGGTAAGAGAAGCACTGCAGCTGTGTTAGTGCAGTATCAGGGGATTAATGGTGTCTGAAGGGAATGAAGGACTTAGTGTGGGTCTGATGAAAACAGTCATTGTCCCTTCTAAGTCAGAACACAAGCCATGCTTTCCTTAGCTTGTGTCTACACCTAATAATACTGCTTTGGACAAATTATAAAATGCATTCAGGTATTCTAGAATGGGTGCAAAAGCAAGTTTCTTCATGGGAAGCAGATGTAAAAATTGGATGGCTTTCATCTTTGATGAGCTGGACTGTCTGTACCTACCTCAGGATTGCTGGGCAGTCATCTAGAGATTTCTGCAAAATGGTCAGAAATTCCAAGCGTTTATCTCATCAGCCTGGATTACTAGAGTCCATTATTAGACTTAGAGCTATGAAATATGTTGAGGTCTCCTTGGAGATTTATCAGTGACTCCAGATCAGCAGACTCGGAACTGTGCTTAGGTATGAAGTCACGTAGTAAACGTCTCTTCCCATAAATAATGGACAAGCAGATTTCCTGCCAGTGGAGTTGTCTGTGTTGTAGCACTGACCATTTTGTCAGCAGCAGTGCTGCCAGTTTTCTCATGAGCTGGCTGGTGCTGCAGTGAGTACAAAATGGGGACAGGTACTTGTGGTGTGGCAGAGCTCCTGTGTACCCTCTTCACTTGAGCTGGACTGTGTGCAGGACATACCCAAGGGTTGAAAATAACTGATACAGCATAGCATGCTAGGCATTAAGACATCAGATAGCTGAGATTATATGTAGGTGTAAAATAGTGGATTCTTGGAATCCATAAAGCTGATCAATTGCATAAATCCATATTAACTTTTGAAGGCTAAGGCTGTGATGTCTGAAGTCTGTATATTCACAGTGGTAGTTTTTAACTCCAGCATTGGTGGTGGCAACATTCTTTCCTTGGGGAAATCTCTGCTTTGTTAATGGCACACAGCAAGTTGGAGGTTGGTAAGAATAAGGTAGTACCAAGCAGGTACTGAAAATAGCAGATATTGCCTCTACACTCTTCAGCAACTTTCCTACTTGCCCTCAGTGCAGCTCCTTGAAAAGTAGTTCCAGAACTCCTTATGACATAAAAGCTCTGTAGGAATGCCCATTCATTTGTGTGCAATGGCTTTAGCAGCGAGGTGTGCAGGGCCACACTGATGTACCAACAGGGGCCTCAGTGGAATAATTTTTGTAGAAATTTTTTGTTCTAATCAAGAGATTGATACTAGGAGATCCACATGCTATTGAGGTAATCTGGTCAGAAATGAGTGCCACACAAGTCAGGCGTTCCCTAACTCAGCTTTTAAGTGTCCGTAAGCCCCACTTTACTGTGTCACAGTTGGATGTACTGCTCTGCCAGCAGTTTAACTGAGTGTTCAGTTAGTCAACATGCTCTTCTTAGTGCTAGCTAATGCTGCAAGGAAAGTGAAATTCCATTTTCTGGGCTTAGTGTTCAACAGGAAAAGCACGTGAATTCATTACTGAAAATCCCACAACAGCCAACTAATCTTTTAATATTTTCTGAAGTACAATTGTTTTTTAATACTGCTGCTATTAATAAAATGCTAAATGTGTCCCTGTTTATTCCACAGTTGTTGCTATATATGACTATACAAAGGACAAAGACGATGAGCTGTCGTTTATGGAGGGTGCAATCATTTATGTGATAAAGAAGAACGATGACGGCTGGTATGAAGGAGTTTGCAATCGAGTAACTGGCTTGTTTCCTGGGAATTATGTTGAATCAATCATGCACTATGCCGATTAAAATCCTTTGCTTTTCAAAGTTTGGTCTTGTATTCAAGTCATACCATGATTATTTACAAGGGGTAACTAAAAGCTAACAGAATTGTCTTAATATACTTTCAAAAAATTGTGCCCATTTCTTCAGGCCATACTGTTTTAATGGTATGATTGAATGTCCATCTCTGAGTCTCTGGGGACAGTATGTCTTACCTGATGGCAATTTGTAAAACAAGCAACTGTCTATAACTGGTTATACTTATTTACTTATGCATTGTTAATTTTATGACCAGCCTAATTATTATGGGGAAGTAGGGTATAATATTTAATGAACCATGATCAGATTGTGCCATTACATTTTTCAGTACAGCATGGTAACTAACACTACGTTAGACTAACATATTAAAACCTGGATGAGAAGTTTAATGTTAGTGCTGGTCATATTACTTTTTGTTTAGACTCTTTGCTCATTCTTGAATTATATTTGTTTAAAGCATGCATACAAACTTATGTATTGAAATATACTTTTTTAAAAATCCAAGATGCTTCCAATTGTTGTAATCTTTACCTGGAGTATTCTCACTAAAGTCTATTACAATGAGTTGTTTGGGTCTAAGGTGTCCATGTGATTCAAAAAATGGGTGGTCTTATGTATGTGTAATTTGTACCCAAGTTTTTTTAATGAGTAAATTTACATTATGACTTTTTCCATTCATAAATATATAAGTGAACCAAAGGTCTTGTCCATTACTTTGTTGGTTGGCTTGGCAAAGAATTTTGGAATGCTAACGTAGCAAAATCATGGCTGTGTTATCCCAGGCAATGTACTAAAAAGCAATTGTTTGTAACATGACTTTATCACTGACAGAGGGAAAATAAATTAGATCTGAAACCTGAATTACACACTTATACATACTCTTAAAAATTCTTTTCTGCCCACACTTAGTTTCAGTGAGGGTTCTTGATTGAATTTCATTACCTGGATGCAGTGAGGTGGACACCATCTGTAGCTGTCAGTTCTGTGTGGGAACTCTGTGTGGCTCTGGAGCAGAGGGACAGGAGCAGGCTGTCTCCAGAGAGCACCCAGGGGAACTCAGGGACAGGAACTTGGCCATTGTTATGGGATCACAGGCAGAGATAGCCAGAGAGGGTGTGCTTTCCTGCTCTACAGATTCTGGGGCTGAAATAACCTGAGAAGGAATGTGGTAGTACTGGGTAATTACTGTGAGAGGAATGTGTCTGGGACTTCAAAGGCAGCTTCTAGGGTGCTACAGAATATGTTCTATAAATGAGTGATTAAAGTGATGGAGTTGCAGGTTTGACTGGCTGGTGAATCATTCATTTTTAGTTTGAGTTAGAAATACTGAGCCTTTCGTTTTCTGAACAAAAACATTCACTTGGTAACAATCTCAAATTCTGCACCATGTTAACTGCTAGCAGGTAGCCACCAATAGCATAAAGTGAACTCACTGATGAATAACCACTTAAAATCCACTTGTAGTCTTTTACAGTAAACCAGTATCTCTATATACAATTCCAGGTGCTTCTGTTAAGTAGCCAGGGAAACATCCAAACCCCCTCTCTTCAGAGGAGTTTACCAGCTCCTGTACATGCATGCTCTCTTTATTAGTGTAAACAAGTGAAATTTGGAACAGCTTCAGTTTTCATACACTGATTTATTTTCATTGTGGCCTTTGTGCATCAACATGTAAACATCTTCCCCATCCCCCACAATCAATAGCCCCCACTAAAACAATTGTACAGCACAGTTTGATTTGCTCTGAATTGCATGGCTTCCTTCAGTAAAACACTTTAAACTTTAGTTTAAAAAAAAGAAAGTAAAGTAAAACTTCAAAAAAAACAAAAAGAAGGTTTTTTTAAAAAAATAATTTTTGGTGGCTTGTGTTGTTGGAAGCAAGTAACTTTTGAAATACATGTAGGCACAGTCTGGTAAAGTAGCTGCCAGAAGGAGTGGAAGGAGCTGTCTCACTTGTCCCGCATGAGAACCATTTCTGTCAGGTGCACCAGGGCCTCTCTCTCGGGGGACGGGCGCAGCTTGCGGATCTCGCGCGTGGCCGCGTGGCAGTAGCGCTGGGCGAGGTAGGTGGTTTGCTGCACACCATCACTCTGAGAGAGGAGAGAAAACAGGGACCTCATCAGCCGCCTGCTGCCTCGTCCAGGCACAGGGGAGGTTCTGCAGTCAGTAAGTACCCTCATACATTCTATCCTGATGGGGAAAGAGGATTTGTTCTGTAATTGGGGAAGCCCACCTACCTGCCATAAACTGTCACAGTACTAAAATTCATCCATGCTAAAGCAGCAACTCAGCATCACAAAACACCACTGGTATTAACAACAAAGTACAAACTAATGGCTTATCCCTTCCTCTCCTGCCCTAGAGATTTACAAAACCCCCATGCTATTCTGAAAAATAGGTAATAATTTGGCACAGACCATTACTTAGTCTTTTTAGACCAGAGTAATTTAAAACTGGTATAAGGTGTGCACAGCAGTTACCAGACTGACTGAAAATGCCATGCCATTTATACCAGCTGCTGAATACAGGTATGCCTCAGCTGAAGAACTGAGTTCATGTGTGAGCTTTTTACTTATGGAGATTTTATGCTGTTGGAGGGAAAAAAAGAAAAAAAGTTCTTCAGTACCTAGCATTTCTGCTACAACACTGTGCCAGAGGGAGAACTGAGTTGTTGTTACTTGGCATTGTACATTGCATGCTACTCAGCAGGTATTTGCTATTTTATTTGAGAGGCAATGAATTTCAGACTGAGAGAGCAGAAATATTTGATATCAGTCTTACCTGCAACACATACTTCCATGCACGCTCAACATCTCCTGGCTTACTGAATCTCCTCATTATCATAGCATTCATTTCTGGAAACTGAGCACAAAGGGAGAAGGGTTTGTACTTGCTTTTGAGTTGTTTTCCATGTAGCTGCCTGTCATGCTAAGGTCAGAACACCACCAAAGTGCAGCCCTCTTCCCTGTCACTGCTGCTGCTGCAGGTATAGCTTTAGGTTTGTACTTGCAGTCTGCACAGGAATATAGCAGAGCCCAAGCATTTATAACAAACCTGGCTCTGGCTCTGCTGGCTGTGGCCAATTGGAAGCAGAAGTCAGCACCTGCCATTTTATCATGTTAAGCAGATGTTCCAGTGTGGTAATTTCTGATGTGGCTACTGCCTGGTGAATAATCTGCATCAGATACTCTGACAGATGATGATCAGTGTTGGCACTCCTGGAAGAAGCACCTCTGCCCCCAGATGTACAGAAAACCCAGGATGTTAGTTGTTGCAATATTGTACATTCAACTTGTAAAATCCCCTTATGGTAACACTGGCTGTTACATTCTCTTACATTTTCCATTGGGCTGGTATTTTATATACACAGATTTTTTTGCTTTAGTAAGAGAAAAATGACATCTATAAGGTATTTTGTTTTCAGCCATGTAGCATTTGTAGTTAGCACTGCAGGCTCAATTCCCTACAAATCAAGCAGGTAACTCAAGTCAGTTGTTTTGAGAAAAATCACATCACTTAGGTAAAAATGCAGCCTCTTTCTTAAGACAGCCTAGAAACAGAAAAACCTAGTGCTTAACAAAATAAGGCTACAACTCAAGGCAGCTACTCCACAGAAGAATTCTTTTTAAGGGAAAGAAAGAGCTGTTTGTTCATCTTGCCTGAGAGGATCAGAGTCAAACAAAGATGATTTTATTGCCATATACTTGTAAACAATGATCTGCCTTCCTTGCACACCTTTGGGCCTGCAACTGCAGCTTTACAACCTCGTTCAGGTACAAACATGTAGCACCCATCAGTGCTGTGACAGTCTCCTATTAGTCATACACAGTCCTGGAGATGCATTCAGAAGTTCAGTGATGACTCATCCTTCATCTAAAAGAGGAAAGTCATGGCTTTTTCTAGATCCTAGCTTCCTTGCCAGGTAATGACAATTTAATTGCAGTGTTCATGCAATCAGTTTTCACATTATTCATATTTACAGTTATATAGAATGCATATGGGATCACTTTTTATATTTAAGCACTAAAGGACATGAAAATCCCCAAACTTGTAAGGCAGAGCTGTTATTAGCAATTCTGCCTATTTAGTGGGCAGCAAATCAGCATTTAACAGGAATGCTTATAATAAAAATAAACCTTTCTTCTTCAGCTGTACTTGTTTAAGAGGAGCTTTAGAATTAGCATACACTAGTGGATTTCCTTAAAAAATAAATGGGGTGTTGTTTTTTTTACTGAGAGAGCTTTAACTTTAAATACTGAATAAATAGTTAATTTAACTTTAAATACTGAATAAATAGATACTATATCAAGGTAAACACTTTTTTCTCCTTAATATATTCTAATGCACAAAGGTGTATTTCAGAGGCAGGGGAGAGGATAGGAAGAAAAGGCATCTGCCACTGAAGATCCAGAGCACATTAAAAACTAAAGAATGTTTGTCAGGAAGACAACTGGAAGAGTACCAGCTACATGAAAGGATAGCAGCAAAACTAATCTGAAAAGACAGCCTATAATTAATAATTACACTTTGGACTGTCTTCAAGTCCTGGCTCATGAGTTTTTTTCCTCAGACACAAATACATGAAATATCTTTTAGTAGCATCACCAGTGTCAGTTGAAGGTCCACATTTTTTAGCACTCATGCTTTGTTTATATATCAGTTAAGTCTGCAGTGCTGTTGTTCCAGTTTCTTGAAAACAGCAGGACATTTGCAGCAAAGAAGCCTTCTGGATAATGCAGAAAACTTTGTAAGATGGTCATATTATATTTCAATGCAAAAATGTACAGTTCCCATCTATCAAATATATAAATGAGGAAAAGCATTTAAAAGTGGCCTACAAAGAACAAGATTTTAAAATAGGACGGACAGATTTTATTTCATTTCTATATTATGAACTAATTTATCTTGTAAAGCTAATTAAAAGATAGATGAAGTTCAAAGTCAGAGACAGACAACCCAAACAAATGAGTAAGAAATAGTTTTAATTTAAAAATTGGAATATTCAACACCCACAAGACAATCAATGTCACCCATTCTCTGCCAAAACTGGGTATTTGCAACATGCCTTGTTTCCTTCTGCACGTGGCTTTAGCACACACAAAAAGAGTTTTACAACTCCATCCTCCCTCTCTGCCTGTGTCTCACTGTTCTTTGGACAGCTCCAATTGCTGATGACACAGTTCTGAAATAATCATTCAAGAATATGCTTGTGAATCCCCCCAGATGAGTATGGGGAGACACTGAGGACACAGAGAAGGTTGTTCTCAATATGCATTCATCTGCTTTGTCAGTTGGCTGATACTCTGTGCTCCTGTCTGTTCTGAGATACAGATCCTTGGAAATGCCCAAAGGACAAGGAAGCAAACAGATGTGAATGCTCCACCTCCCCCCACAACAGGCTCTTTTAGAGGGGAAGTAAATGTCAAAGTTGCTGGGCTTTTTTAAATGATTTAGAACTTTTCCCATGTCAAGCTCAAAGCAATTCCACTGAGAGATCATAGATGAGAGCTCTACAGGAACTAACTGTGCCAGCTTTTATATCACACTGTGGAGCCTGGCAGGAAGGACTGCTTTTTAAGTCCCAAATCTGCTTGTCTCTGGTGAACAAGACACTAGAGCAAGGAATTAAACCAGTTTCTTTCCTTTTTATGGATTAGCACCAATTTTAATGTCTTTTCATGCTGCTCACGCTTCTGTTTTCATTTTGATCCTCCAAATAATTTTTAAGGCACTGAAAATCTTGACCAATTTTAAGCCTGTTTTATTTACAACAGTCCCTTTTCTCTTACCCAACCTTCAGACAGGAAACCTACTCCTGTTTGTAAATGGATAATACTTGAGGACAAAGAGATGAAAAGATCAAATCCAGTAAATAAAGGTACCCACCTAAAGGCAAGGCAGGGATTTAAATTCTTGGCCCCAGATGGATACAAAGCCCAGAACAAGGCAAAAAAGCCTACATACACAGTCAAGGCTGGGAAGATGATGTTTTCAGGAGAAAACACAAGCAAGAAGCTACTTAGGAATAACCTACGCAAAATGTCCTAAAACTCTCAATACCCTCAAGAGCCTAACAGTAAGTAGAGTTGTGCAGGAAGGTGTTTCTCAGAACTTCTTGTGTGTGCACAGAATCCATCTGACACTGAACCCACTGATTTGTCACAGGTGCCCAGGCCCCTCTCATCACTGTCACTGGAGATCTGATGTGTTTCAGCTGGCCCTGTGAGGAGCAGTTTGCATTTTTCATTCCTGCTGACTTACCTGTCGACAGGCAAATAAGACAGGGCCTGTGGCTAATCCAAGCTTGAGATCTGCTGCTGTTGGTTTCCCCAGGTGGTCAGCACACGATGTAAAATCCAGCACATCATCTATCAACTAAAAAAATAAACATACAGATTATTTAAAATTTCTTTTTCAAGTATTAGAGCTAAATACAGAACAATCCTTGTTAAAGACAAGATTTGTAGGAAGGATTAAGACAGCCCACTTTGATTTCTAAAACACTTTGGACAAGTTTAGAATTTAGATTCCATTCAGTTCAACAAAAACACTACCTGAAAAGCTATGCCAACGTTTTTCCCATACTGGTATGCAATCTCATGAACTTTGGGATCAGGGCAGCCTAGAATTGAAACCTGAAAAGACAAAAACCCCAAGTAAATAGAAAGCTTTAGTTAACTAAAAGTTAGCACTTTTAGCCCCTGACCATAGGTGTGACAGCCAGCACAGGCTGGAGGGATCTGGGAAAGGCAAAAAAAGCTGACTTGGGCATATTCTGGCTTATCTCAGTTCATGGAGACACAAAACTGGCCAAGCTTACTAGAAAACAAGGCTGAACAACAGTGCAGTATTAAAACTACATTCACATCTGCAAAGAGATTAGCTTCATTAAATATTTATCAGGCTTAGAAATTACAATGCAAGGATAAAGAGAGAAGAAATGTGGATGCACTTTACATGCAGGGAGGGTAGTAGTTGTATCCAGTCCAGTGATGGGGAAATTAAACTAATTACATACATAAATCAGCTAGGGGATAATTGGAGGTCAGATAGCAGATAAATGGACATTACATGTCTCATAAAAGATCACAGAGCTGGATGTGTTGGACCTGGTACAGTAGGGGCAGTTGACATAAGGCTGATTATTTTTAAGGTGATGTTAACTGTATCTGACTTGCTCAGGAAGATGACTTGATTAGCCTGCAGGCAAAGCTACTGAGGGATAATTAGTGGCAAAGAAAAGACAGCAAATGAAGAAAGCACACCAAGCTCACAAAGGTATCACTAAACTGAGATAAACAAACATTTTACATCAAAGTACAATCAACTACTTGAGAGACAGAAATTTTGTTGAATAAACTCCACAAAACTAAAATACAGGACATTAACTAAGGTTTGAGAATAACTATCTTGCCTCGAAGTAAGGGCATTTATGCTATTTGCATTTATGTACCAATTATACATTTTGCAAAATGAGGTTGGTTAAATACTCAGATTTATTTCAACCTTCAATAAACCAATTAGAACAGGGGACAAAAACCCACCCTGGTTTATTGCAGGCATTCCAAATCTGCTGTGACCAATGCAAGGAGTGAAGATACATTTTACTTAAGACTAAAAATATATGCTAGGAAAACACAATATAAAAATAAATATGTGTGTGTGTGTGTATGTATGTATATGTATTCCTCTTTAAGACTGTGTAAGGCAGGAACATTAAAAACCCCTCCAACCCCAAAACCGGCCCCAAACTAAAAGCATGTCCAGCAGTAGCTTTGAAGGTGAACATGAAGATGGAAATAAGAAACAATATTACATCCTAATAAATGTGATGCAACTTGCACAAAATGGGGGATGATTTCATGCAGCAGTGCACTTCATATCTGAGCATCAGAACACTTCCCAGTTATAACCTGTGAATAACTAAACCCCAGAGGAATCTGGATGACTGAGAAATTAACAGCATCACACATTCTCCACTTTTACTTAAAAGAGGACAGTATAGCAGGAAAATAATGCTACTTTTCTCTAATAATCATAGAAAATCCTGAAGGCTATTAAACAGAGTGAACTGCAAATATGAGATATTGAAATAGATGTTGCTAGGGACTATCAAAGTAGAACATTTTGCCTTTTTATCCTTCTTTTGATGTTTGTCTCTTAAATAGCAGTATTTGCCCGAAGACCTAACATCTACTGCTAACTTTTTGTTGCTTCTATAATATAAATCACATAATGTCAGCATGGCAGGGGGACTGCATCTACCCTGTTCCAATGAAATCCTTACCTACTTCCACATTTCATTCCCTGTGGAGGATTAAAATACAGAATTCAGTGACAAAATCCTGGTTAATGGCAAAGGGTCAGAGTGGGCAGAAGCTGGCAGAGGGTGGGAGGAAGCGTTGTGTAAAGAAAAGAGCTTCCTCATTTAACCTGAAAGGTCAATTCTTGTTCATAGATAAAAAAAAATTAAAAATTTGGGAGATTTTTTCTGCCAGTCATCCTCACGTGAGCAACCCTCTGACCATGACCACATAATGAACCTGCAGTTGGGTTGTGTCTATCAGGGAGTTCCTTCAGGATGCAATTTCTCACACTGCTGTTGAGGATTGTTGCCCCCAGCTGGACACTGGCCGGGCTGCAGCCAGGCAGCCTGGCACTCCCACATGGAGTTTAACTGGAGCTGTACTGGGATAATGCTCTGGATAATACCCACATTTGCAAATACAAATCAGGATAACCAAGTCAATACAGTGATGTGTGTTTAAATGATAAAACTCCCCCTTTGAAAACAGCCTAGAGCTCCCCAAATAGGTATGACTGGCTCATGACAATTTAATCTTGCAAGAATTCAGGCCTGTCCTCCACTAAATCATGATGAAAAATCCTTTCTAATACCAAGTGAAACAAATTCTTTAGAAATGTTCTTTGAATTCAGCAAAGCAGGACAATCTCCTTGGTGTTATTTCAAACACACTTTTTGCAATTAAAAAGTTGTTTCTCTTATGTTATATGAGAGACTATAAACCAAATTTGCCTCTTTACCGAATTTCACATAATCAGCTCTGGGGAGATACATCCTGCTCTGATATTTAATATGTGACAATATGGCAGCTGGAGTTGAAAGCATTTGCACATCTCTACCAGTGCTATGTAGGTCAGAGAGGACAACCTGCTGCTGGGCCAGAATTTGCTTGAATAAACACTACAAGAGATGTTAGTTCCTGTAGTCCTAGATTTGTGGCCTCCATGGAAAGGAAAAGGCTCTAAAATCTGCTCCTTTCCAGCCATTCTCCTCCATGCCCATCTCCAGAAGCAGTCAGGTTCCTGCCTTCTCATTCCTGGCTCACCCACTCCTGTTTTTCTAGGCAGGAGCATTGTTCCTTTCTCCAGGAGAGCCACAGAATAGTTTAGGTTGGAAGGAAATTCTGAAAGTCACCTGCTCAAAGGAGAGTTGACTTCACAGCCAGAGGTGTTATTTTCCTGGGCACCAGTTGCACATGCTGGTAGGGTTTTGTGATGGAGCCCTGTGTACACACCAAACTAGGAACTGGTTAGAGCAGGAGCTCACAGAATATCCAGAGCTTCAGACTATTGGTTTCTCCAGTGCCTTACACAAGGAGGCACAAGCTTCCTCCTAAATATGGAAATCAACAATCTCTAGTACACCCTTACACTCAAAGCAAGCAGGATTTAATCCCTTATCTGAAAGTATACCATGCAAAATATAAATAGCTTTATGAGGCCCAGGAATTCACATTACTGCAGGGTTTAAAAAAGACAGAAAACCTGCTCAGGTTATTTTGCTATTTCCAGCTGGCCTGATGACTAAACAGAAATTCCACTCCAGCTTTATTGTTTCTGAATTCTTGAACTAAAGTCACCTCATGTTTCTCTGAAAAATGCCTTGCAGTAACTAAGGTTTCAATGACTCTGGGCCATCTGGCACTGCCTCATTTTACAATACACTTTAATTGAAATTTTGGTAACATTCCCCCATGCAGAACTGTTGTAGAAAGAAACTGGAGACTGGGATGGCTCTTAACATCTTGAACAGACTGTTCTCTCTCTAAGTCCTAACTTAAAGAATTTTGATTTAAATGCAGTAAAGCTTTGGTGGTACAGAATGCATCAATTACAGTGTATGTCTTGTTTAGATCTTTTTGCAGGAATACTCTCCTCTTCCATTTCTAAGGCATGGAATTCTAAGGTGCCACCTGAACCTGTCTGACATCTCCTTTCCATTTAATACTTGTATTTATTCAATCACAGCAACTAATCAGGTTTTTCCTATCATTGACAGGAACAAACTGCTTCTAAAACCCACAGTCTCTCCTCTTAATTTTGTCCCTGAAAACAAGATATGAATACATGAATACTCTTGATTCCCTAACTGAATTTCCTTTCAAGATAGAACTGATGATCCTGCTTATCATTTTTGCTAGAGAAAACAGAACTCCCTTCTGATTCCATTTCTTCAGAAGCCAAAGCCACCTAAACGAAAATATCTCAACACTCACATGCAACAAAGAAAACCCCAAATAATCCCTTTTAACTGCTATCAATAGAGCTCTCCTAATCCACACAGAAAGAAACTGAGGGAAACACACATATTCAACTCATTGGTACTATGTGCAGCGATAAGGATTTGCCATGAAGAGAGACCTTCTCCCTCTGTTTTCCTTTCTAACACAGATTTTACAGCATATAAAGCTCCAGCAGTTCAGCAATGGAACAACTCAGACCAGCCACTAGAAGAAAAGCAGCCAAACACCCCCCTGACCAGCATCACAGCCTCAGTCTTAAGGGAAGTGCTTCAATCTTTAACTCTTGCAAGTCATGAAAAGGAAAAAGCTTAAATTAGCACATCTGTAGGGAGAATCCACCCAGTGGCAATGTGATTTCTTCCATCTGCAAAGATTCTTTTAGGCAGACTGTCAAAATGAATATTAAAACTTGTGTATGTTTTTTCTGGGGTAGCAGAATAATGTGATGCTCTTTACTAGTCCAGGTGCCTACTGATATAAAACAAGACTTGCAGAAGAAAATTATCAGGGTCATATTGCCATTAATATGAGCAATCCAGAAGAATTTATTTCTTTCTTCCAACTAGAATAAAAGGTATTTTTCCTTCCCCAAAATCCATGTGTCTCATTCTATGTGATCATTTTAATGTAAGCCATTTTCAACTGCTGTCTGTTGCACAAATGCACCAGTTCCCTGAGAACAAAGGAAGATGATTAACACTAGCACAGATTTTTACTCTAATTCTTTAAGAATTCCACTTGCTATAGAATCCATAAGAACATAATCTTGAATTGGATCTTTTTGTAATCAAGTAAGAGAACCGAGTGACAGGGCTGGATAAAGTAATTGGTAATTAAAACCTCCAGACAAATTAAGATAAATTAAGTACATGCTTCTGGTTTTTTACAATGTGATGTAGAGATATCAGGAAAATGTTTTCACCCAGAGGGTGGCTGGGCACTGGAAAAGGCTCCCCAAGGACGTGGTCACAGCACCAAACCTGACAGAGTTCAAGAAGTGTTTGCACAATGCTCTCAGCACATGGTGTGACTCTTGGGGTGTCCCATGCAGGGACAGGAGTTGGACTTGATGATCCTGATGGGTCCCTTCCAACACAGCTTATTCTCTGATTCTATAATGGTTTCTTCCCACTGTTACCACTTAAGGTCTCACTCAGCACCAATGAGTAGGGCCAGATGCCAAAGAAGTCTTAAAATCAAATTATAGACTCAAAAATGATCAACTGAGTTTTTAAAACCACTGTCTCAAAGTTCCAGAATTACATAAATTGAAGATTGCCATTGTTATGATTATTTGAACCTTATTTTGATTCTTGAGAATAACAATAAATCTGTGTATAAATAAAAAACTCAAAGAAAAAGTGAAAACCAATATTGGAGGCTACACAGCTGAACTGTGATAAAATTCACAATCTCCAACCCTTTCACATTCTGGCAGAATACCATTTCAGGGTTTTGCTTTGGAGGGTCTCCAGAGCAAAGAGCAATGCTGGTTTAGCTGTGAAGCTTACAGTATGGTATGTTAACTCAGAAGAGACAGACGTACATACTGCTTTACAACTGTTGGCTATCAGACTCGCTGTCTTCTTAAAAGTCTTCTCGAGGTAGTGAGCAAATCTCTCATTCTCGTTTTCCTTGGAACCCAGCTGGAGGAATTCACCTAAAAAGTTGCACAGAAAGGAGGTTTTATTTGTGGGTTTACTGCTTAGGCAGGAAAATTGGAAGATTAAAACAGGAAAAAACCTTACCACGCACCAGATCTTCAATCACCTGAGTCAGAACAGAGATGATAGTGGTATTTCCAATTCGTGCTAAAGCTACAGAAGCAGCTGAGAGGATGAAGTCGCCAGCTAGAACAGCCTAACAACAACAACAACAACAAGGTGATCCCTTAAGTCTTCTCCTGTGTTACTACTGACCATACAAGTTCTTTTAATTGTCAGACCTACTCACATTACAAAACCTTCCTACATAAAGCACAAATATCTCATTTCAACAGCGAAAAAACACATAACATATAAATATTGAAATCTGAGTAATTTTTGAGTCCCGATCATATAGTACTGGTTATATTTTTCTGTATAAGCACTGTCCCCTCTGTATGCAGTATGTGTTTGCTTATGAAGCTTTTTTTAACATTAGTTCTCTATTTCACCATTCTCTTGTGGCTCTTACGCCATGTGAACTCTGAACTGCTTCAAGTTCCTTCCCTGTATTTTCTGGTGAAGACCTTTCTCGTAATGCTCTGTGAAGAAAACACCAATTTAAAAAAAAATTCCCCGCTGACTGAAAACATTTTTGTATTCACCACTGAATCAGCATTTAGGATGAGGTACAAGTTTAAAGTATTTCAACAGCACTGCAGAGAATGGCACAGGGAATGCCAAAATCAGTAATAATCAGCAATAATCACAAAATGGGCCAGGTTGGAAGGGGCCAGAGTCATCTGGTCCAACCTTCCTGCTCAAGCAGGGTCATCCCAGAACACATGGCACATTATTGCATCCAGATGATTCTTGAATCTCTCCAGTGAGTGAGACTCCAAAGCCTCTCTGGACAATCTGTTCATATTCAGGTGGAACTTCCTGTGCATCAGTTTTTGTCCTCTGCCTCTTGTCCTATTACTTGAGAAAAGCCTGGATCCATCTTTGTGACACTGCTTTCAGATATGTACGAGGGCCCCTCTCAGTCATCTCCTGTGGAGGCTGGACAGGTCCAACACTAACACACTTCAACCATTCAGTAGGTAATGCTTCCAACAGTTCAGAAAAGGAAAACACATTTGTCTCACCCACAAGCTGTGCACACCTCTTCATATGTTTTCTGACATATTCCAAGACCTAGCCATACAAACCTCTAGGTATTTGTGCTCTGCTGAAATTCAAAGGCAAGCCTTGCACGTATTAGCAAACTCACTTTCCTCTCTCCCCAGATTTGATTAAGTGTCCTTTTTCCTCTGCGAGAATTTGCATCATCAATGACATCATCATGAACTAGACTGGCTGTATGGATCATCTCAGCAATTATGGCCACAGAGCGCTGGCTTGCTTGCACCTCCCTAAAATCAAAAAACAAGAACTGTCAAACAATTAAATCAATTCTATATGCTGCAATACACTACAGAATCTCTATTAAAAACCAAACAAAAAATGTTCCTCTGAAAACAGCTGTCACAGCTTTTTCCTGGTCTCACCCCTTCTTTCAAACCTGGAATTAGGAAGACAAGAGAAAGTAAGATCACATTAGTACAGTAAGTGCAGAGGGATGGATCCATCCTCATAAGGCCCATTTCTACATTGCTGCATTAACAGTACTGCAAAACTCCTGTGTTATTGACTGTAATCCCTCTAAATCCAGACTGCAATAAACAGCACAGCATCAAGGATGCTTGGTTCCAAGACTGACATTTGGAAAACAGCAGAGAAAAGAATGACAGGTAGCTCTGTAGATGAGTTTTAAGTTCTCCTTATCTCTGTTGCTCTACCTATAATCGTGGCATCACAAACTCTACAGCTGGATAACTCTACCAAGCAGCAAGCTGGAGAGATCAGAAGGAACAGAAACCTGCATTCTACATTTGAAAGATATAACTCATAGATCTTCTCCTTTATGTTATCTGATTACCTTAAAACCCCAGAGGTTCTTCAGAAACCTGAGGAATTAACTAGGATTCTACTGCAAGCACTTTAACACTGTAAACACCAAATACCTAACACTTATTGGAACTCAGCCTTTGGGAAGATCTAACACTGATGATTCAACTCTCAGTAGTTCACACTACTTTTTTTTTTTTAAACTAGGTGAAAAGAAGTTAACAGAAGAACACAGAAACAATTCTCTAGAGAACAAAACTGGCAAAAAGCACATAAAAGAGCCAACCTAGCTCACATAAAGGACCATCTCCCTTAGAATCCATCTTCCACTGTCTTCTGGTATTTTTCTGTTTTCATCATGGGTTACATGCAGGATCCCAGAAATGGCCATCCCAGTCAGTCTTGCCTCATAGGTGTAACAAGGGCACATGGACCTTTAAAATGCCCCACATACAAAACAATAACACAAAAAAACGAAAACCCACAACACAAGAAAGAAACTACTTCTGATATATAAATAATGTACCTCTGGTACACAGACAACAGAGAAAATCATACTATTTTACAGGAGAACAGAAAAAGAACTGAGCCAGAAGATAATTTCACCACAGCTAAGGGAATTTAAAACTTTCCTGCACTGCCTATGTCCTTTAAAATGTAGTGATTAATCACAAAATGAAAGAACATATTGCAGTCTGCTGACATAACACTGCATTCTGACACCTACCTCTGCACAGAATTCTGCACTGCTGTCAGTGGGAGTTCTACATCCTGAACAATAGCAGGATGAATGGGTAGCTCATAGGCTGTGAAAATATGGCTTTTACACAACACAAAATAAGAGCTGGAAACCTTCATAGTTGTTTGGAGGCAAGTCTTAATGCAGACTAGTGATTTAATCAAATGCTAGTTCAGTGTAAATAGTTTTCCAAAACAAACTACTCTTACTAAGTAGGAGAAAACTTACCTTCAAAAAACTGTAAAGGTCTCCAGCCTCTTTCATGCACTGTTCTCCTTTTGGGGATTCCCTTTTTCATTAATTATGTCAGCAGACTGGACTTCCTGCTGGGAAGCAGCAGTAAATGGCAACACTCACTGACACACTGAAATATTTCAGTAGTATGAACACAGCACAAAACCAGTTATTTCAAAAGCAGGTTCTGAAAAGTTCTGCATTATACTCTATCTTATCTCTGACAATGACTAAAAATGGCATAGGAATGTTCATGGTTTCCAGAACACTGTATCAAATGTGACAATTTCATCTGAAGGGGTTTTAAAACTACTATTTCCACAAAGTCTCAAGCAAGGTTCTACCCACTGCTGGCAAAAAAGTTCTGCAATCGTTTCCTGCATGCCTCTTGTGAGACTAATTCTAGATCAGAGCATGCCTACTTTTAGGGGAAAACACACAAACCCCAGGATCTTTCTCATCCCCTGCCATTTTTCATTCAGCTTCTCCTGCAAAACAAAAGCAAAAAGTGGCAGTAACTGAATAGATAACAGCAAATCCAGTAAGTGGAAAGATGCCATTTTTAGGTCATTCTCAAAGTAAAGACACCCTGAGCTGATGTATATTTACAGATATTTTATAGAACTAATCATGTTCTGTCCTTCAGTAGGACCCCCTGTTTGATTCAGTTATAAGGTTTTATAGATGTGCTGTACCCTGAGGTGTTTTCCATTACAGAACTTGTTTCATGAACACTGAACAAGCCAAGGCTGACCACACAGGTTAAGAAAGCCCAAATGTCTCCCTCCAAACAATCCAGCCCAAAACCAAAACAACCAACCAAAACCACCCAACAACGGTGAGGGCCAAACTCAAAACCACACAAACCAGTATTTACACTCTCCAACAAAAAGCTTGGAGGCAGTGTGTTTGCCAATAAGTAAATATTGCCAGTTTAAGGACAGGAAATGAGAAAAGAACTTGCAACATTGTTGTGCTATGGCCACAGTCCTTCCAGCATCAATCTCCTGCTAAGGCCCTGGGGCTAAAAGAAGCAACCATCTCAGAAACAGATTCTGTGACACAGAAGGGCACTGCAAAGCACAGAGACTGCATGTGCTAACACCAGAGAAAACTGCAGAGCAGCTGGCACCAAGGGCTTTTGACAACAGCAGTTTGGAGGAGTGAAACAAAAGGGAACTAAGGTTGTTGGCAGGTTCTATCTTTAGGACATATTCAATTTTATTTTATTGCCATTTTATTTGTTTCTCACACTATTCTGATAAATTTATTTCCCCTCCCCAGGTTTGTAGAAGAGTAGCAAAGTTAAAAATATGCAGTATTACTTCTCTACATACACAATTTTTCTCACAAACATAAAAAAAGTTGTAAGAACACCTTGCCACCTGGAGACAACGTTGCTTTAAGAAAGAACAATAATGAATCAATCATAGTATCAATGTGAACTGAAGTGTGTATGTATATATATATATATATATATATATACACCCAGAGCAGGTGTAAGACAGCCTGCTTCAAGCAGCTTAAAAGCAAAAGAGAAGAAAATGCCCATAAAACTTTATCAGCTCACAGGAACTGGGTATCCACAGTACAAATGTAAATTCCTTTTGCATGGCCTTGCCAATCCTCAAAAGCATTGGCCACCATGCAATAACCAACAAGCAGTACAGTGAAGACTTGTATCAACATTAGGGATATTTAATTACAATCACAGGCTTGGACAAATTGTCACAGGGCACAGAACAGGAAGGTAAATACCCTGAGATTTCATTCCATTCCTTTGCTGAAACACTTTTTCTCTTGCCACTAGAAATTCATTCTAAAAGCAACATGACAAAGATGGTGACTCAGCCTGGTTTGTACTAGGAATGTTCAGATTATTGAGGAGGCCTTTGAAACACTGAACATATTTTGGAGGTGCTGATCAGAACCACAACAGATGTACAAACACTGCCAAATGACACAGACATCCAGAAACCAGAGGACTTATGCTGAGGGCTGGCTACTGCAAAGCAAACACTTGCCCCAGGAATGTGTGGCAGTTTCTTACTGGCATAGGGCAGGTCTCAAAACAGGCCCTGATAGTTCTGAGACAGTATAACATGTGGACAAGAATATGTCCATGAGCATATACATATGTCAAAAGACAGCAAATATGCTTTGAGCATACAGGCAAATTCAGTCTTTCTACTGCTGCCTCTCTCTGATTCACTGCTCTGCTCCCACACTGTATGACATCAGTTCCAGCCTTCTCAGTACTGCACACATGATTTTGTTCATAAGCTTTTCATGCTACACACTAGAATGAGATAAAACTATTTTTACCATTATTTTGATTCCAAAGATGCTCCAAAAACTCACTGTCCCTGTTGTTAAATCTCCTCCTACATTTCCATTATCTTAGAAACACAATGCTTTGTTTTAAGTAGCTCTTTCACTCTGTTCCTGATAAATTTGTAGACCACAAGTCTTCAATCTTCATGATTATCCTTGCAATCCATCCCTGAAGCCAGCTGGACTTCACTTACTTTGAGCACAGGGATAAGGGATGCTGATGATCTCAGGAAGTGTGATATACACTCCTGTAGCTGACCTGGATGGCTGATGCATGCTAGGGTATCTTTGAGGGTTTTCATAACAAAGGTGGGTGCAAACCACACTGGGGTTATGCCCTAATGCGACATCTGAGACCCTACAAGCTCAAGCAGAAAGTTTTGGTTTGCTGTGCTTCCTTACATTTCACCACAGATGGATGATCATTAAGAATGACTCTGTCATCAAAAAGTGCCCTCCTCACACTCCTGTTCTTCATGTCAAGGTCACTCATGAATATATTAAGCCAGTCTGTGGCAAAAGGTATCCCTGAGGATTTGCACAACCAATATTGTTCCTTTTGCTATCTCAGAGTCAATGACAAGAAGCAGTCCTGAACTGACAACAGAATCTGGCTGAGGCAAAGTTCATTAATCCTGGATGACTTTTCCTAAAACAAGAGGAACTGGCACACAGAGGAAAGGACACTGCCAGCTCAGTTTTGCTTTCTCCTTCATAATTATATTCACATAGAAGGGACTACAGGGGGAGGTGCTATCCATGCAACAAAATACATGCCATGCTCTGAGGTAGTAATCAAGTCCACCAAGGCATTAAACTAGTCCTACAGAGAGAAAACAGTGCAAGAGCTCAGAGAAATCCCTTAAGACCGACAAATTAGTCTAGAAACACTTCTGGAAAGGGACCAAAGATTATCTACTTGGAATTCTATACAAGGCAAGACTGGAAGCATAGCTGGAAGGCAACTGGAGAACACTCCAGCCAACATCTTTCCTCAAAATGCAAACATAGCAGCTGACAGGAAGGTGTGGAGTGAAGCATCTGCAACGAGCCAGACTCAGGAGTGACAGAGAATACAGGCCAAGCATGATCTGCTCAGTTAAAACTGCTCTCAAGTAACGTGGAGATCATAAGGATTACACCAGACTAATTAGCTTAGAATCTTACATAAAGTGTAGAAACTTGCTACTAGAGGGTGGGAAAAAAAACCTCTTACTGTTTTCAAAATCTCACAGCTTTGAATATAATCATACCAGCTCTTTAATAGCTTTTCTGCACAATTACTAAAAAAATCTCACAGCAAACTTATCACAGCAAACTTCTTACCTGTGACCAGAGTTTAATAGGAACAGGAGTGGTTACAAATGAAAATACTTAAAGAAGTTTACATAGTTTCAAAGAGTATTAAAGGTTCTAATAAAGCATTTATGCAAGGAGGTAGAATTGACTAAAGCCTTACAAATATAGTAATTCAGCAACATTATTTATCCACCCTGCTTACAAGCACAGTATAGTTCCACAATTTAACACAGGGAAATACGTAATAAACCCAGCAGTTCCTTTTGCACTGACAGCTACAAAAATACAGCTTCAAGATGGAACTTACATTCAGGTTTTCCTGAGGAGCATTTTATTTTCATAAAGTATTTTTCAGAGACACAAGAATGAGATATGCACATCATGCTTGAAAGTTATCAAAGTGACCAACTCACTTGGAATTATTATGGTGAATGTTGCAGGCCCGAGCCATTAGCACCACAATCATTGGTCGAAAGGCCTTTCCCTTCCCATCAAAGTAATAATCACACATTTCCTTAAGTTCTGCTGCAGACACCAGCAATTCCTATAAAAAGGACAAGAGCATTTCAGCATAGAAGTCACAAAGTCAGTCTGCTTAGTGTAAATACAACAGTATGCATGTATAAGGTTATTGCTTACATTCATTCCACCCAGTGTAAGCTCAAGTTATTTTTAAAATTACTATGAGTAATCTGAAATGTAAATGATGCATTCCAGTGCTGCAAATCAGAAGAAAAACTGCATTCTTGTTCTACAAAATATTAGAAATGCACCATTTCCCTTCAGTTTAAGTTTCAGACAGCAGTTCATAAACATAAATAACATTACTTCAATAAATATCCAAACTGATGGCTCCTAATAAAAACAATCATCATGACATGCCACCATAGTCACCAAAATCCCATACCTTTTTAATATCTTCATAGAGATTCTTCAAGTCTTTTCTACCAAGTTGAAAAGGGTCTTGGTATTTTTCATCACTAATTGTCTTACTGCAGCTGCACCAGTGGGATGAACTTGTATGATGAAACCTGGGGACAGTGTTTTTCAAGAGTAGGCTTGTTAGAAGTCATGTTCCCCTGATTCCCCATACAGAAACGTCTGAAAGGGTTTCTTTCTCTCCCTCTCCCCTCATACCCCATTTAACCAAATGGCTAAAATATATGAAGACATCAAAACACTCTTTTTCAGACAGACAGTAAGGTGCAAGGACAGAAAAGCTGTGTATTGATGATCATAAAGCTTTGGGACCTGGCAAAGTGCATTTGGCACACACACACTCTGCCCTTAAGAGACCCTAGATATTCTGAGCCCCAGAACATCACCTTGCTCTCCATCTATTCCTTTTGAATACACTAGGGATAGTGTAGCCTACATTTGCAGATAGAGCCCTTTCTTCTGGAAACCCAACTGTTCTGTTACTTTCTTCTCTCTCAGGTAAACTCCTGAAAAAATATTCCTGACTTAGATTTGATATTTTTTCCTTTGTATACCCAGCTACATAATAAATTAAATCAATACTTCCAGGTAGCGTGATGGTGCTAGGAAAGCTCATCAGAAAAGGTTGAAAGCTCCACCTGGATGCATTAAGATGCCTTTAGCTTAGGAGATTTGTTTGTTTGTTTCCTGAATTTGAAGTTTCTTCTTCTTCTAATGTTTCCTTTCCCAAAGTGAACCCCATGTATTTTCTTGCAACATTCTTGCTTTGCCTGTTACTCTCCAGGATAGACGACTGAGACTCAGACTCAGCACTACAGCAGCAGTCTAGACTGGAGTAAATAACCTTATTTTCAAAGTTCACAGCTCAGAGGTGTAACTGCCCAGTTCACCCAATAACTCTGTCCTCACCCGCTGCACAACAATGTGAATCTCCAACTTACCGCCAAAATATACTACATATTTTTGGAAACGAGAAAGTTGAACTTCTTTGGGTAATGTGACACATCTGCAAAAAATAAAACCAGGGACAGAACTTTATCAGAACTTTAAACTGCCAGAAAACATTTGACTACAAAAAAAAAAAGTACTCATCACCATTGCTCTATTTCTCCATTTCTCCATTTTAACAACTCGGCAGCAAAGGGAGTCTCATAACCCCTTCCACACCACGTGAGGCCCGAGTGCACCCTTCACCCGGCACACTGACCTGACTCTTCTGCTCCACAGCCTTGGACTTTCTCCCCTCGAAGGCCCAGCCCAGGAGGCTTATCACTCAAATTACCAAAGCTGCTTCAATAAAACCTTGCTTTTGCACTTGAGCAAGGTGCAATTTTCAAGTATTTCCTGCCTGGCACCAATCAAAGCATAGAGAAAAGCACGAGCTGTTTCAGTACACTACCAGAAAACCACATCCTTGTTTTCTCTGAAATAATTTCAATTCCGCCTGATGTTCATAATTTACACCTGCCCATCTTCCCTGCTAAATGTCCAGAACCTGACTTGCGAATCTAGCAATCTCTCCAAGGATCCCTCCCTGCAGGCAGAGCCCAGGAGCACGGGGGAAGGAAGGCACAGCCCCAGGTACAAGATTCCAGCAGAAATAGGCTGAGGAAGGAAGTACAGCTTTTTACAGCTTTTACTCTGCTCCTGGGAATGCTGCCAGGAAGAACCGAGCCCTGCCCAATGCTGGGCTGAGCCAGCCTAAAATCACTGCAATCCACGTGTTCACCCAACTGCTTCTGGAAAAACTCACACAGAAATGCTCAAGGAGACCTGCTCCTGCTCCCCGTGCCTCAGCGTCTCCTCAGACGTGGATTAAAGCAAAGCCTCTCTCTCCTTGGACAGTGGGAGGCAAACAAAAGCCCTGTAAAGGCTCAAGGGCAGTCCTCCATCCTCCGTGCTTACACAAGGCCATGCAAGGAGACAAGGCAAGGAGCCCAAGCTTATCACAGATCTGCAACCCACTGCTGTCTGACTTCAGTGTCCGGCCCTAGGGCTGAGACATTCCCAAGTCGCTCTCTAGAACCTCTCACCGCGTTCTGTCGCTAAAAATAGCTGATCCTTCAGCGCAGGCACACACAGACTCCCTCCCTCCCTCGCACTGCCGCTTGACCCTGGAGCAGCGGCTGCTGCAGGATGCTGGACGCGCTCGCCAGAGCACTGTCCCTGGGTCAGGACAGCCAGAGCACCTCAGCGAGGCTCCGAGCAGCAGCCTGGCCTTGTGAAGAAGCTCCAAACCAAGGCAGTGAGCGAACCGGCCCCGTTACCGCTCACAACGCTAACACACACAAACGCCTTCAAAATCTCACATAAGGAGAACTGCTTCCCCTGCTCCCACCTAGGGCCGGCTCCGAGGGGCTCACACACTGACCAGCGCTGAAAACCCCTAATCCGGAATTTAACCTTGCACCGAGCGCGCTCCTGCCCCCAGCAAGGACCCCCCGGCAGAGAACCACCCCCGGGCCGTGGCGCTTCCCGGGCGGAGGCTGCGGGACGCCGAAGGAGCGGCGGCCGCGGGTGCCCGCTCGGCCCGGCGCCCCCCGCCCCATTCATTCCGCGCCCGCCCAGCGCCGCCGCACTCACCGCCGCGCTGTGGGCCGGCGGGACGCGGGGGCCAGGGCTCGGCACGGAGCCCAGCGGCGGCGCCCGGCGGCACCAGGAGCCGCTCCGCCACCACCACCGCAAGGCCATGGTGTCCCCCAGCCCCGCCGCGCCAGCACCGCCTCCCGGCACCGCCGCGACCCGGACGCGGAAGCCCCGCGCCGCCACCGCCCTCCGGCCCGGTGCCGGGCGGGCACCCCAACGCCCTCTTTGGGGGCGGGAGACCTCAGGCCGGGTTCGTGGGCGGCTCTGGAAGGCGCGGTCTGCGGACATGTGGTGGCGGCCCTGGCTGCCCGCCTGCCTGGCCTGGGGCTGTGTGGCCGCGCTGTGCGGCTCCCGCGGGCTCTGCCCGGCCCCGAACGCCTCCCGCCCTCAGCCGGGTCAGTGCCCGCGGCGCCGGGCGGCGGAGCTCTGCGCCTGGGCCCTGTCCTCCGACAGCCTCCTAGGTACGGCCTGCCCGGTCCCGGGGCTGTGTACTCCTGCCCTGCCCAGTCCCGCGGTCTGTACACCTGTTCTGCCCGGTCCCGGGGCTCTGTACTCCTGCCCTGCCCGGCGATTTTGCTTGTTGAGTTGTAGCAGCTCCTGAAGCAGTAATTAAGACCTGATACACACAGTGAAATATAGTTTTAAAGTTAAAACTAAATTGGTCATACGGAGCTTCCTCCCCCTTCCGAGTCCCACTTACGTGTAAAGGCAGAGTTGATAACCTGACACATCTCTGGAAGTACACAAAGCATTCTAGCTCTCGGGCATACAAAACGTACTAATTGATATGATAACATTACAGAACTAATTTCATCAGGTGATGCAATTACTTATGAGCTTTAAGAAATAATCATCAGTGATTAATCTTGTGGCAGCCGGCTATAACAGGATCTGTCATTAGAGGTAGTGAGAAACACGGTTAGCAGCAAGGCTCCAAAGGGGGCTCTTTATGATGTTAGCTAACTTAAAATTTTTACAAAACAGTGTCTATGAGGTACTGAGATTTTATAATTAATGTGGAATTGTAAGATTGTTGCAAGCAAAAGTCCATAAAGATGGTAAACCACACTGGTTTAAAACAGTATTTGTCCTCTCTTACCACGGAAAAGGGCACAGAGTAGGTCTGAAGGAAGAATGAAGCACAGCTTCTGAGCACACATGTATGCTACAGCAAGATCTACATCTTCTCACCCATTTATTCACTGTTTACATTACTCAGAAAAGATTCATCTGTTTTCTTGGGTTGTGTGGTGATCATTGCTGCATATGGAATGTGCGCAGCAGTTGTTGGTGCACAGTGACTTAAATTTGTTGCACTGCATTGTTCAGCTGTGGGGAAAGCTGAACTTTTCTGTCTCCTGCAGATATCTTTTAGGGTGTCTATAACTGAGTGCCACATCAAACTGCCCAGAGACTGTTCCAGTCACAGTCTATTTAATCTATTCTTAGAAATGATTTAGATCTTAAAACTAGAATGTCCTGATAGATTCTTTAAATCAGTCCTTTTCAGAAATTCCAAACAATAAAATCCTAAATTTATTTGGGCTTGCTTTTCATGAAGGCTTAGTATACATAGGTAAAGTTGTAATATTATAAGTTTTAATTGTTTTTAAAGCATTTTGGCTGAATTTAAGAGGAAGCATGTTAAGAATAATATGATTAATTATTTTTATACAGCATTTATTGTCTGTTTCATATTTACAGATCCTTTTCCAGTTGATGTGATCCAAGAAAATTATATCCGTAATGTGAGAAATTGCATTTTTTCAGTTGTCTATCCTACACCTTTTAAATCTAGAGTTCGTCTTGTAGCTGTTTCAAAGGTTGGCTATTGTTTTTTTATTCCTCTCTAATTAGTAGAAATTAATAATACATGTACTAAAGTATATTTTAATATTCATATGCTGTTTATCCTGAAATATCTTTTCAATAAATACTTTAAACAAACAGAGCATTTAAAACATATTGTGAGATGTCTTTTTATGATGAAATCTGTAGAAAACATGTTCATTACTGCTGACAATTTGATAATATTCAAGTATTATTTTTTTTCTCCAGGATGTTCTTGAAAATATTTTGGATCTTGATATATCTGTCAAAGGATCACCTGATTTTCTGGAGTTCGTCAGTGGTGGGAAAGTGATATTTGGGTCTGTTCCACTGGCCCATAGGTATGGGGGTCACCAGGTAAGTATGGCACTCATTCCTCCAGGTGGAATTGTGTGGGTCTTTGTGAATTACACCTGGATAATACCTGTGAGTACATGAACACTTACTAACACTTTGATTGCAAACTTGTTCTTCATAATGGGCTGCAGGTGGAAAAGAACTATAATATCCTTCCACAGTACTCTGTTTACTTGCTCTGCTTTTGTTTATGCCTGAAGCAAATTATGTTTTTAACTTTCATTAGCTGCTGAGTCTGCTTAGCACCCCAGCAGCCTGGCCAACTATTAGTATCTAATACTAATAGCTCAGAGGAGTGGAGAAGGATAGAGCCTCACTGCAACACCATGATTACTAAGGTTCAAGTTTCATTGAAATGGCTATGATTATTCATGGAGAAGAATGCTAGAATTTTACTTGTAATTTCCAATTAAAAAAAACCAAAGCAAGCCATGTGGGTTTAAAGGCTCATTATACAAAAGACAGGTCTGTAGCTGTATGTTGTAGCTGGAAGGTAAAAAAAAAAAAGAAAGAGGATTACTGGTGGTACTGTGGTTTTCTGATTCATTTTTGGAGTGAGTATGGAAGTACAGCTTTAGGACTCAACATTTTAATGTGAGCAAATGTGTCTTTTGTGAGGACCTAGATTTAATATGTATTGTTTCAAGTATAACTTCTGTAAATGATAGAGAACAATAACTTGATTTTAATTTTTGTCAGTTTGGTAGCTGGGCAGGTCAGCTGGGGGATGGAAGAGCCCACTTGATCGGAGTATATACAAACAGGTGTGACTTTTTTTGAGTGTCTGATTGAACTCTGTGTTCAGTCTAGCTGACTCATGGTTAGCCTGAGGTCTGTTTTTCGAAATGCCAATGGTACTTTTGCAGGCATGGTGAGAGGTGGGAACTGCAGTTAAAAGGCTCAGGAAAGACCCCATACTCCAGGTTAGTTGCAGTTACTCTGTGTACTCTAAAACTGAATGTTTTCTTTTTGAAATTTGCTTTGATTTTATGACCTGGTCCTTATTTCTCTGTTCTCCATAGGAATGGTGATGGGAGAGCTGTGCTTCGCTCTTCTGTTCGAGAGTTTTTATGCAGTGAGGCCATGCACCATCTTGGAATTCCTACAAGCAGAGCTGCTAGGTATTTTTCTTTCCTTTGTTCAGAGTATACTAATTTACAGGTAATTTCATGACTGAGTTTTACTAAACATCAATAAAGCAGGGCTGTTAGTTCCCAAGATGAAAGATCTCTTCATATGTACACAATCAAAACAAAATATATTGTCCACAGATTTTTGGATAAAACTTTCCAATAATAATAAAATACAGCAATTAATTGCATCACATGGTTTGCTGGATTCTGGAAATACAACTTAACTTCAGTGTACTAAGGACTCATTTCTGTAAAGTCAATTCAAATTCTAGAATCTAGCCAACTAGGAAAATGTGGAAAGGGGCTATTTTTGTACTGCCATTTTTAAGATTGTAGGGGAGAATTGTCAGTCATATGAACAAATATTAATATTGACTGAATGTAAAACTCAATGTAGGCAATTATTCTCAATTCTTTGTCTATGCAAACACCCCTTCAGCAAAGAGAGAGTTTGTAAAAAAAATTTTAAAACTAATTCTGTGTGAACCAAAGGAGACTAACACATTCATTCATTTGGATGATTTTCTCAGAATCAAGTAACTGAATATTTTCAGATGATCACATTTAAAATACCAAGTTCATTTTGTGTTCCAAATAGTCTGAAGTCTGTACTGCAGTGTTTCAGGCTTTAGAGAAAGCAAATGTTCTGCAGAAAAGGCCTGTACTCAGCTGCCACATGGCTAGGTGTCTGCATTTGCAAAGTGTCTGCAAATCTCTTTAGCATTAGTTCTAACTCATTTGCTCTGTTGAAGTGCAGTGTTTGTAAATGACATTTTTGATGGTTTATTCACTGACTTCATCTTGAGACTCTTTGCTGTTGGCTGTTAATGCAGAACTTTAAATCTGTCTGAATATCAGCAGGAAATAATTTGGCAGGTTAGAGCCTCTCTTTGCTGTCATCTCAACAAATTGTTCAGTGCAAAGCCAGTATGAAATTACCCCTTTACTGTGCACGAATTCTACTGAGCACACAGTGTGCTTTAGCTCTCTGCTGGCAGATTGGTTAAATGCCTGCCTCCCTTGACTGTTGTACAAGCTCTGCAGACTGTTTGCAAGACTTAATTTGGAAAAACCCCAGCTGACAGCCATATTCTTCCCGATGGGGAGCTGTTGTACTGGGGCTGGTGGGATGCACTTAACAGAGGTCTTGTCATGTCTTGGCAGAAGTGGGAGGAAAAACCTTATGGCTTATCCCAGAACACCCAGCAGGTTGGTTTGCTCTATTAATTTTAAGTACTGTGTTCCCAATGGGGTGCTCCAGTTTATGACTATACTGCCAGATACAGAACACTTCATACAGTACCATTTTAGTCACATACTGAGGCTGCCAGTGAGCAGTGTTACCTGTTAAGTCAGAAGAGTGAGCCAATATGCATTGGCTTCAGTTTTGAGTGTCTTTACTTGCATGGGACTTGATGTTCATGCAGAACAGCAGGCAGAGCACTGGGAGTGTAAAGTCAAGCCCTTAAGTGAGAGCCAGGTAGGGAGGGATATCATCCATCCATCCATCCATCCATCCATCCATCCATCCATCCATCCATCCAATCCCTCTGTGAGTGCAGTTCCAGCTGCTTTGCTGTGGGAGCAATTTCAGTGCTCTGTTTCCTGTGGATGAGTGTACAGCTGGTCTGCTGCTGCCTTCTCTCCAGTAATGGTACTTACCAACTGCAGGGACCATTGGAGAGCTACTTTTCTGGTGGGAATGTGTGTCTGTGTGGCTGCTCAGCTACCTGGCCAGCTCTCAAGTGTTGCACATCCGTGCTAACTAAATGTTGAGGCCTCCATGGATTTTTAATCTGCAGTAGAAGTGCTGGTATTCTGTAGGAGTTTTGCAGAGAGCCTGATAAGAGCTACACAGTAAAAAGGAAACAACCTTTCTGGCAGAGGTCTGTTCAAAACAGTAGAGTTTAGTAGCACAACTTTTGTGCCTTCTGTCCCCTAGTGCTCAGCTGCACACCGTATTTTGTAGGTGTCTGAGGTTCCTTCTCTGTTTCTATTTTTTTGGTGTTCTCTTGAAGGATTAAGATTTTCTTCTTCCATCTCATTTACATCAGAGTTTTTGTACTTAATCCTACATACTAATTGGTTTCAAATGAGTATTAAAATAAAAAAACCAAAACACTCTAATTCTACTTGTATCAGTACAGCTCCAATAAAAGGAGCAAATTGATTTCTGTGATTTGTCCCCATCCTGAAATAATTCACTGCCTGTTCTTTGCAGTTAGCACAACATTCAGCTTGAATAGCTACTAGGTATCTTTAAAAATAGCAAATACAATAACAATAATTTAGTTTCAAGCCCACAGTTACTGTTGCAAGCAACTGCACTAGGTGAGACTTCATGCTATTTCTTTTTATGATCTTTTTGTACATGTTTATGTTTATATGGATTTCCCACATTTTTGGTTCAACTGAATTCTTTCTAACATTTCAATGCTCAAGTATGTAAAACCAGAATCTAGTGTACTTCCAAAATTAAACTCTTGGGAATTAACACTATGACTGTCTTCAGTCATATTTAGGAATGAAGTAATAGGTTTGTCTCTTGTTCTTCGCTGTGTACCTCGAAGAAAAGTTTGGTTCTTTCTTCTCTGCTGTCTTCAACTACCTAATAGCAGATATAAATAGCTGCATTAAATATCAGATATCATGCCACCCAACTGTATTTTGAATCATGGAATTGTAATTTGGGTTGGAAGAGACTTTTACTGGTCTAGTCCAATTCCCCCTCAATGAGCAGGGGCATCTCTAGATCAGGTTGCTCAAAGTCCACTCCAACCTGACCCTGAATATTTCCATGGATGGTGCATCTACTGCCTTTCTGGGGTAACCTGTTCAGTGTCTTACCATCCTCTGAGTAATATCTGGTCTTCCTAATATCTGATCTAAACCTGCCCTCTTTCAGGTTGCAGCCATTCCTCCTTGTCCTATTGCTAGAGGCCCTGGTAAAGGGTACCTGTCCAGTTCTTGTAGCCTCTTTGGGGGCTGGAAGGGGCTGGAAGGTCTCCCTTACTCCTATGAACAGCCCCAGCTCTCAGTCTGTCCTCATAGGAGAGCTGCTCCAGCTCTGGTCATTTCCAGACCCACTCCATTAGGTCCACGTCTCTCCTGAGTAGAAGGATATTTTCCAGTTAACAAGCAAAGATAAAGAAGAATTATACAAAGAATTATACAAAGTGAGCTAAATTATCCTCCTGCTAGAGTCTTGAACGAGGAGTCTTCTGTGCCTATTGGGGGGATCAAATCTCTTTCAGAAGATGGCACCAAGCTGGATTGTCCGTGTTTTGGAGAGAAAACTTCCTGCTTGTTAACCTTAGAGGAATGTGAAGCCCTTCTTTGTGAGGATTGATTTTTCCTGACAGAACAGAAAATACAAGGAAATTACATATTTTATTTAAATAAATTAATGCAAGTTGTGAAATATCTTAAAGCAAGTTGTACTGAACTCTCACAAACCTCAGTATTTGGATAAACATGAAAATTTATAGGTTGTGCAGAATTTTAAGGCAAATGAAAGGAAGAGATTGGTTTTAAAAATCCAAGTACCAGTAGCAGTGATTGCTAAGGGTCACAGACTTGTCCCTCAAGTTTCTGACATAATTTTGGCTCATGTAAAGGGCAACCTCCATTTCATTCAACAATTTGGTTTCTAATTTCTCTCTCTTCAAAATTTCCATGTTGTCCCCAGGGAAACGGGGACTTAGTTAATGTTACAGTCACACTAATCTGTCACTGAGGTTCCAAGTGAATGCACTGCTCTTTTTGAGAGCAGCCATCTTCCAAGAAAAGTCTTGCTAAGCCCCAGCATCTTCTTTACCTATGTCATTTGTAAATACAAAGCTATGCTGCTAAAACAATCTTTCTTCTTATGAAGAAAATGAATTTATATAAAATATCACTTTGATCTTCAATATGAACTACTTTTGCTGAGATAACTTTTAACATTCATTTCTTGTTTGCTACAGCTTAGTTGTAAGTGATGATGATGTGTGGAGAGACCAGTTCTACAATGGAAATATTAAGAAAGAAAGAGGTAATGAACATATTTTAAAATATTACAACATTGTAACTTAATTCTCCATGAAAAAATGTGTAATAAAAAGTAATAAATTGGCTTAATTTAATTTATTAAGATATAAAACCCCCCTGAGAAAATCAGTCTGAAACATATCTTGGTTGAACAAATGAAGCCCTCTGAACTGGTCCTCTATGATTGTGGCATACATATTGAAAGAATATAATTTTGATTTTCATTTCCCATTACAAAAGTGATATTGAAATCTAGGGAAGTTTTCCATTGTTTTGATAGCACTACCAGGATGCATGGAATGCTGTTGTGGCTATATCATTGCTACATCATCTACACCTGCTCTGAAAAAGAGAGAGATGGCACAGCATGGGGACAAATCTGTTTGTGTTCTTTCTTTGAGGCTGGCATTTCTGGAGTGATTCTAGTATTAATACAATAACAGAATTTTGCCTATGGTTGCTGGTATAGCAAATCAAGCTTTATCATTAAAATGCATGTGTAGTAAAATTATGTTATACATATTCATCTGTTATGTGTTGGGCATACTTACAAAAATACCGTTTGAACTGTGTGTATACAAACTCTGTGTCTATAGAAACAACACATGGTGGCTTTTGCTATGGAACTGTTTTATTTTGCTGATGCTCTGTTTCCATTTCAACACTCTTGTCTTTATATTTAAGGTGCAATAGTGCTGCGAGTTGCCAAGTCGTGGTTTCGTATAGGATCCTTGGAAATCTTGGCTCACTCTGGGGAACTGGACTTACTAAGGTTTGAATTGAATCTTCACAGTAACTGAAATAGTTTTCTCAAGCATCAACTTACATTAGAATTCATGTATACAGTTGGAATTTAGACATCAATTATTTAGCAAGTGAGATTACATCATTCAGAAAGGTAATCTGCTATTTTTATACAGGCATACCAAAGATCTTACCTCACAAGGGTAAAACCCTTGAGGTGTTTTAAAAACCTGGATCTTACAAAGTTTTATATCTAAGTACTTCTGGTAACAAAGCACTAGGGAGGAGTTGTTTCGAAAATATTTGTAAGTTGAAAGTGGGAGTTCCTACATTTCTCAGTTTTCTGTGACAGGTCCTGCAAATTTCAGTGCTTGTATCCCATTTCCCTAAGCCTGTCTTGTAGGAATGTGGAGAACTGTTTTGGGAACAGTCAGCTACTGTGGAAGTAACCATACTCCATAAGAATTCTGTCAGAACATTTTCTTTGTGAGAATTCTGATGTAGAATGGTTATTCCTTCTAATCTTATACTGTTTTTTTGGAAATACAAACTCTTATTTTTTCCCTAAAAACTGGATATTGCTGCATGCAGAACCATGTCCTGGTGTGCTCTGGAGATTTAATGTGGGGATAATTTTAACTCTCTCTATCTTAATTTTAAGACTGTGTCCAGTCTTATTTATGGCTACAACCTTAGGTTTTATCTCTATGAATTTTGGAAGAGCTTAATGTGATTAATAGACTTAGTCTAAACAGACTGGTTTTTTAAAATATCTATTTGTGGCAAGCTGTAGATCAACATTTTGCTGTTTGAAAACAAGAATTTTTAATGATCAGTTCCAAAGTACCAGTTTTGTTTAAAGAATTCTGTTTCTGCTGTTACAGAAGATTGCTAGACTTTATCATCCAGGAACATTTTCCATCAATAGCTATGAATGATTCAAATAGATACCTGGTAAGTCTTTTTTGAGAGTCATTTTTATTTTTCACAAGCATGTGAACAAAAATTACAGGAAAATCTTCACAATTTCAAGTTTTACAAGATTTTATAATTTGAAGTGAGCTTCCAGGTTTTATTAGCAAAAGTTTGTTAATTCTCTGCAGTAAAAATGTACTTCTTGATTTTTTTTGTTTTCTCCAAGTCCAATGTGAACATTTTTTACCAGTTTCCATTTTGGAAATGTTTATTGTGAAGCTTCCATTTTCTGTTCTATTTTGTTCTCTTACAAACAGGTTATCAGGGATCAGTCATGTTGTGATGAAATGTGCTTTTGCTAATGTAAATGTAGTATAAATGGTATATTCTAGTACACTGCCTAGTTTAAATAGTATGTTTTGGTTTGTTTTTTTAAAATTTTACTTCTTCATTACTTTAAGGGCATCTGTGTATACTTATTTGACTATAGTCTTTGCTGAATAAGGTTATTATGACTTCATATAATTTAGAATGGGAATGACAAGTCCTGACAGACAGATGCTTAAATTTGAAAAACAGAATGTATTACATATTTCTAAAGTGAATAAAATGCTGATGTATTTCAATGTTTTTGATACAGAGGACTTGAAGTAAAAGATGTATTTGATTTCAGGAATTTTTCTCTTCGGTCGTGTCAGAGACTGCAAATCTCATTTCCTTGTGGATGTCTGTGGGGTTTGCACATGGTAAGGTGCCAGATGGCATTGGCTTTAGGGGAGAGACACTTTACAGTAATGGACTTAAAATGGCTTTTATTTGTCACCTTGATATTTTGTTCTGCTGATGTCTTCACCTACAGCTTTATCTGTCACACAAGGGGCTTTGTGACAGAGTTACACTGGCTGATTTCTCAGAGTACAGCTCTGGCAGGATGAGAATAGGGGGGCAAGAATTCTCAGAGCTGTTGCAGCAGCGCAGTGCACAAAGGGTGCTGATGCCATGTGTAAGAGTTTAACTGCTCTGAATTTGATCCCTGCACATCCAGCCCTGGCCTGTTACAGTGCTCAGGACATGGAGCTGTCTGGCTCTGCCACAGTTTTGTGGCATTTACCCCAAAACAGCAGCAGGAGCAGCAGCCTGGGTGTGCTGTGGGCACAGGGATGGGGACATTCTCCAGAGTCTGATTCCTGAGAGCTCTCTAAATTCAGTGCACCTGTTTCACAGCAAAATGCCTAGAGACTGGGGCTCAGGTGGAATTTTAACTTTTGTTTCTCCTTTCTGTTTAACTGTAGGTGTGTGCAATACAGATAACTTCAGTTTGTTGTCCATAACAATAGATTATGGTCCATTTGGATTTATGGACTCCTATGACCCAGGTGAGTGTAGCATCTGGTTTTTTGTTTGTTTGTTTTTGTTTTTTTTTTTTTTACTTAAAATAATCTTTTTATATTGAATTATATAGTTTGCATTGCATGAAAACTCCTTTCATTATTAGAAAAACCCTAAGCATGTGTACTGTTTGAAGAGCTTTAGGGAAAAAAAAATTGCATTAGTGACCAGTTTTATGATACACTATATAGGTTGCATTCAATGACTAAAAGTCTTGTTAATGAAATATTACTATTAAACCCATTTCCATGAGAGTGTTTCTACTTGATCACCATCAATTCAATAGATACTACAACAGAAGCCTAGAAAACTAAAAATTGTGTATTGCTGGAAGCAGCCAAAAGCAGAAGTGGAATACAGTAACTTGCATGCATGAAAGCTCTAGTTTTATAGTCACAGCAGCTAATTATATGTTGGAAGAAAAGAAATCAAACCTACACAGTCATGGTAACCTTTGTTTGAAAGTATTAACTCAGCCAGTCTGGGATTGATAGGTACAGCTTCAGTATGTACATAAATGTGTATTCTTAGAATATTGTTTATAGTTTGCAACTGAATAAACTTCAGAATCAGCAGTGGTTATCTTGCTATGTGTTTTCATGCCTGCAGCCTCAAATTAAAGAAAAGTCATGAGAATAAATGTCATATTGTTTCTATTGTATTGAACAAAATGGGGATTTTTTGCTTTTAGATCTTTCTTTATAGGGTGGGTTGAACCCATCTGGCAATTAAGGATCCACAAGCCACTGGCTCACTCCTCCCTGCTGTGGGCTGAGGGAGACAATTGGAAAAGCAAGGCTAAGAAAAAGCTTATGGGTCAAGATAATGACATTTGTGTAAGTCAAGGGGAAAAAAATGACAAGAGTGAGCAGCAAGTGATGCAAAGAGAATCACTCACCATATGTCACCACCAGACTGATGCCAAGTCAGTTCGCAAGCAACAACTGCCTTGGAAAAACTACCCCCAGTTTTTATTGCTGATCATGATGATGTAAGTGTGGAATATCGCTTTGGTCAGCTGAGCTCAGCTGTCCCAGCTGCATCCCCTCCTATCTGGCCCACCCCAGCCTCATTTTCTGGGGTTGCAGAATGAGAATTGAGCCCTTGATGCTGGGCCAGCCCTGCTGAGCAATGTGTAGAACATTGCTGTGCTATCAGCACTGCTCTGGTCACAAGTCCAACACACGGCTCCAGACAGGCTGCTGTGAACTGACTCTGTCCCAGCCAGACCATGCACCCTAGAGCCAGATGAGAGGTGTTAGAGTCAAAATTCAGATTGGAACCACTCACCAGATCTGACAGATGAGTTGGGAGTGTCCTCCTTAAAGCTCCATTTGCTGTCAATGTTCTCTGAGGACTCAGGTGATGCTGTGTGCATTGATCAGCTTATCTGGCTTTGATCTGAGTGAGGGGCTCCCACTGATCCCCTCACACACTGCTGCTGTAGATAGAATATTTTACTACTGGATATAAAATCCAGATATAGGCGTATTTTTTATGTGAATACAAAGCTCGACTGTCCAATTGAAACAAACCTTGCTTAGGTGGCCTATTAAATATATGTTTACTGTACAGGTAAATACATGTTTACTATATGTGTGACTTTTCCACAAACACTTAAATCCTGAATCTAGTTGGACATTTGTTTGCTTAATCTATGTGCTAAATACTAGCACTAGAAGTAGTACAAATACTGAACTTAAGGGTAAAAGACTGTTTTTAATGAAAAAGTGTTTATTTTTTGCTGTAACCATCTGAATTTACCTTTTATCTTCAGGTAGGAAAATGTCACTTGTAACATATGGGAAGTTGTGTGTGAAGGATGTATTCCTTAGATTTGCAAATGATAGATCTTGAGTTAATTCACTTTCAATGAGTATTCTTGTGATCTAATTTTAAATATTTAAGTGGTTTTAAGTCTTCTATAAGTTTGCTGTGTAAGTATAAAAATGAATGTATTTCAATATTTTAACATTGATTCTTTATTGTAATTACTCTGTTATGGAAAAGTAATGTTTTGTTTGAAACAGATTTTGTTCCAAATACATCTGATGATGAAAGGAGGTATAAAATAGGAAATCAGGCAAGTGTTGGGCTGTTTAATCTGAGCAAGCTGTTACAAGCTCTAAAACCTTTATTGGATCCCAGGCAAAAGCAGCTGTAAGTAATCCTTAAAATATCATAATGCTTAAAGGAACTAGTGAGATGAGAGACACTGTAATCACCACATGCTTAGGAAAGGGATTTGCTTTTAAAATATTTTATTTTTTTAACTGGGAATTGATTCTGGATTAGTTGTTGGCCAGAATAAGATTAGAGGGTGGGGAGAAAAGTTTTTGTTGGGTCAAAAATAGTAGTAAAATAGGACTATAGGGAGCTATTGATGTTGTGTGATCCTTTTTCCTTTCACTAAGGTAGGACTTTTGCCCATAGTTTTCTGTTCTCAGTTTGCCTAGCTTGTTTTGTAAGAAGTTTTATTAGGAAGACCATGCATTGTCCTGAAGTAATGAAGAAGTATTTTAATAGCCTCCTGTAAAGATTCTTATATGAAGAACAGATCCCAGATGATTCAGAATATCAGTGTTTCTGAGATAGCAGGCAGGAGTTTTTGTTGCTTACTGTACAGCAGGATTATACCTGCAGCAGCATTTCAGTTCCTTAGAACTTGACATTTCTTCTGTTTTTTTGCAGAGCTTCCCAGATTTTGGAGGGGTATGGTGAGCTCTATCACAGTCGGTATGCACTTTCAGAACTGAAACCTTCTAGTCACAGTACTATAAAATATATAATGTTCACAACTTCCATACTTTGTTACTATTTTCAGTTTCACAGAACTATTCAAAACAAAATTGGGTCTTCTTGGGGAGAATGAGAATGATAACTATTTGATTGCTTTCCTCTTAAAAGTGAGTTTACTTTGCTAATTTTGTTGGCAAACATCTGAACTGGTACCTCACACTTGAAAAGCACTCATGGAAGTGTCCTTATTCACTAGATTATGGAAGATACAAAGGCTGATTTTACAATGACATTCCGAGAGCTGAGTGAAATTACTGCAGACCAGTTAAAGGAGCTCCATATTCCTGAGGTATAAATACAAGCACCCAGTCCTAGGAATGCTTAATATAAAAAGAGTAAATCAAATTGGCATAACTCTGATGTAGTAGAGGCTATCTCAAGGCATGATTTGTCTGGGAAATATGTTATTGTGTCATTTTTAAGGGACAGAGGGACTAATACACCTATGTCAGGCTACCACCCCTTGTTAAGCCTGTATCTGGTAATGATGGATATGTTAATGAAAAGTGCTAATGAAATGTGCATTCATGAAAAACGCTGAAGTCAGATTTTGACCCTTTGGTACAGGTCCAATATGAGTGGTTGTAAATACTCATACACAACTGAGAATGTGATTTTTGTCACATTTAATGTGGGTCTGCTACAAAGAATTTTCTTCCCCTTCATCTCCCTGGTTTTTTGTTGTTTTGTATAAGAATACTTTTTGTCCAATAAGTGAAGTTGCACAGGTCTCATGAGGAAAATTTCAGCCTCAGGTCAACCAGACTGTTCCTGACATGGGTTTACCAGGTGGCCTAAACCTCTGCTCTCAGGCATATTTGCTTATCTTGGTATCTAATGATAAGTGAGATTCCATCTCAACATAAATTCCTGCTACAAATCTTTTCCCAGCATGGCCTCTGCCCTTCCTTGAGCATGAGATTGGTTTTAAATGTAACTTAAAGCATGAGAATACATTTTGCTATTGTGTCCTGCTCAGCCTGCTATCTCATCCTGTGTTGCTCTAACTTAGACTAAACTTATTCTTCAGGAAATACGTGAGAGTACTTAAATTTTTTACTTGGATGTAGTGCAATCTTTGAAAGTGGAAATATAGCTGACATATTTGAACTGGACTGAGATTTTAGGCAAGTCATAATTGAATAAAAAAGCAAAAGGGAAATTCTGAAAAGGAAGCTTGTAATATGGTTCTGAAAAGGAACCTAAACTGGAAAGAAAATGGCCTTTTTGCAGGAGCCAAAATGAATTTTTTTCCTTTTATTTTTTAATATAGTGATGTATTTCCATGTGATGAATATTGTTAATTTTGCCTGGGAAACTTCATTGCCTTCCCCAGACATCTGATTTATGTGTTTGTTTTTGAAGCCAGTTTAAAATGAGAGCAGGACTTAGGAGGTTGTTTTTAGGCAGCAGGATGACAATGTAAAACACTGAATGAAAATGAGGAGTTGATGGTTCTTTTTCCACGTATAATTAAGTGGTTTTGAGCAAATTTTCTGATTTTCCTTGTTTTCTTCTGTTAAGTAAGAGGTCTATCCTGACCTTCTCTATGAACTTGAAGCCATTAAGAGTTTAAAAGTTTTGATACTCTAGAGGTAAGCAACAAAAAAACCCAGGAGTTGTGGCTTTGGAATTACTTGTTTGCACAGGAGGGTGATAAGAGGATGGGTGTATTTGTAAGAGAAGGTATTTTTGTCATGGAACCCAAGGGATTTTTCCATTTATGGCAACACCATCTTCCCATCTTTGAAGGTGTTGGCTGAGGAACCAGCCAGTGTAGTTGTGATCCTGCTGCTACACCAAGGGTCATTTCCAGCCTTCACTTGGTAGCAACCTGATCTTTTTTTTTTTTTTTTTCTCACACAATGAAATGATTTAGCCCACAAATTCTGAGTTTCAAAACTGATGTGGAAAAACAAGTACAATTTTATGGTGGTAAAAAGTTTTCATTGTTTTAAAGAATTTCAATTTTAAAGTAATTTCACCTCTGTTTATTTACACACTTTATGAGTAAGTTTTCCTATTGATTTGTGCATCAATATTAAAGATTTTTTCAGCTGCATACCAAAATTGACCTAAAAATGCTAGAATCCTTTGGGAACACTGCAGGAGTCCTTGCATTTAGTATTAACTGAAAACATTCTGAAATTCCTCCTAAAGCAGCCTAACTGTGCCCATCTTTGAACAAATGCTTGATTCTCATACTCACCTGTTATCCACCTGCCTGATTCCCAGCTCTTAGTCATTTCTGTGCTCATTTTTATGATCAAATATAATTTTCATATACTTTTTACTCTTATTCCTCAAAAAAACCCCAAAACCAAAAAACCCAGATGGGATCAAAACTTTTTCTTCTTGTTTTTAATTTCCCTTACTTTTATTTTTTTTCTCAAATATGTGCTGTTTAGCTCCTTTTATCTCTCCATTTCTTCCTAATCTGTTCTTTCTCTGAAGTTCGTTTTTTGTCTGTGAGCTGAGGAATATGAAGCAGCTGTTGGCTCAGCGTAATCAGCCAGGGAGGCCTGGGTTGTGTTTGCTGTCCATCACTGGAGGCAGTAACCCCAAGCTCTGATTCCTTGCTATCAGCATCTTCCAAGTCCTGTCTCCTCTCCTGCTGGTCTCTATTCTTCTCAGTTTTCTCCTGTCCCTGTAGACTTTAGTTTCTCTTTCTCTCCACCTTTTCTTTTTTTATATATTTTGCTATTACACAATTTTTGATGAAAAACAACTCTATGAACATATCTGACCCATGTATGAGTCTCAGAAGAGAGTGAAACCTGTAATTATGTAGCTTAAAAAAATCAAATAGGTCAGACAATAAGCCAAGAAAAAACAGGAGTGAAGTGCTAGAAATGTTTAGGTAAAATTTGTCATAACAGAGATGGATTCATGTAGTTGCATCATGCTAGCAAAAATAAATAACTTGAATACAGAGCAAAAGATGCTAATAGAATGTTTAGGGAGAAAATTCTTTGAACAGTCATAATACATTTGCCTTTTCAATCTTTTTATTGCTCATTGTCCTGCTTTCAGCTGGGATAAGAGTTAATTCTCTTCCTAGCAGCTGGTGGAGTGCCATGTTTTGGATTCAGATTGTGGATAATGCTGATAACACACTGAAGGTTTAGCTGTTGCTGAGCAGGGCTTACACTGAGTCAAAGACTTTGCAGCTTCTCGTGGTGCCCTGAGCAAGGAGGCTGGGGGTGGACAAGGATCTGGGAGGGGACAGAGCCAGGATAGCTGACCCAAACTGGCCACAGGGATATCCCACAGCACTTGGTGCCATGCTCAGCAAATAAACCAGGGGAGAGCTCAGGGAGATACCCTGCCTGGGAACTGGCTGGGCATCACTGGTTGGTGATTTTTCATTTGCAATTGATTTTTCATTTGCATCACTTATTTATGTTGGGTTTTATTTCTTTCTCATTTTGATATTTTCCTTCACATTGCTATTATGATTGTTATTATTAAATTATTTCAATTATTAAACTGATCTTATCTCAACCCACAAGTTTTCTTACTTTTAACCTTACTTTAAACCCCAGTTGAGGGGGACCATGAGCAGGTGGTTATGTGAGGCTTAGTTGCCAGCTGGGGCTAAAACACAGTACTTGTTGCTTACTTTGGTTTTTGCTTAACAGAAAAATAACTCTGATTATCTGTCAATAAATGTTTCTTTCTCTTTAGGAATTCTGGGCTCTCCAGGATCTGGGTAAACACAAATTATTTTCAGAGTGGGTTACTATGTACCTCATGAGATTAAACAGGTGAGTCTGGTTGTAGTTTAAAATCTGTATTTGCCAGAAGCAGGCAAATTTAATCTGTGGTGCATAGTCTTTAATGGGATTAATAAACTGGCCCAAAGATGGTTTCATATGCCTTTTTTGTTTTCTCGGCTCTACATTCTGCTGGATTCAACAATAATTACTGTTGTAGTTCTGTTTTGACACTCAGGTACATCAAAAGGACATGGTAGGAGTTATTTCTATTCTTTGTCCTTCACTGAGCACCTGATCAGTTTTCTTTGGCTGACAGGTTTTCTTCAAATACCAATCCTACAGATTCAGTCCAAGAATCACAAACAGGCTTTGCAAGTACATAGGAATGAATAGTGTTTAATTACTGCTTATTTATAAATATTTACCATGAAATAACATTGTTTATGGTGGCAGGGGATGGAAATTGAACAGTTGCAAATACACAGATTGTGTTTGGAAACCATGGTGTTGCATAGATAGGAATGCACAGGACTCTTTTGTGTTAAATCAATAAAGAATCTAACTTTTTTTTCTTAGTTATATATGGTATGCATGGCTAATAGTAGTCAAAATAAATACACATTAGGTACTTGGAAATTTTATTCAGTAAACAAAATTCTTAGGGGAAAAGTCAATACAAGGTACAAAACCTACAAGAAAGTGTGCAGTTTTTTCCAAGTCTAATTATTCATAGAGATTCACACCAGCTTCTGCCAAACACAAAAGCAGAGCACTTAATGATTTTAATGGAAGTCAAATAAGATATTTCTAAAAACAAATCAGCTTAATCCTCACTAGCTAAAGTGCTTTCTGTTTTTCTTCTTTTTGTTTGTTTTTGATGTGTAGTAACAATGGTGACTCAGATGCCAAAAGAAGAACAAGAATGGCAAGTGAGTAAAACAATCCAAAGGAATCATCTGCTTGCAGATGGCAAATATCTATTTACATATGTTTCTTTTGTGGTAGGTGTTTTTCTTTTTGGGTAGAACTAAAACACAGTATTTTTTTTTAAGAGGAGAAACTCTCATTATGCTGCTCCAAATCTTGTAGCAATATACATTCATTCTGTCTGTCTCTGCCCTTTTTACATGCTACACAGAATTCAGATTTCTGATAGGGACATAGTTTTTCTTTCTGTCACCCAGAGGAAAAACTCCTTGAGAAAGGACTATCTGGCCATAGGAGGCAAAGGAAGGTGCTTTGATTCTCCAAGTTATTCTAAAGACAGAATGGCAAAGGTTCTGCAGTTAGGTATCAGCAGAAACAGTGCATATGAAACTCCGAGAATTGTTCAGCGGGAGATATTTTTGATCTGCAGTAAGTTGCTGTGGTAAATTTGTGAAATTTGCTTATAAGAGAAAATGAGCTACTGAAAATCAATGGCCAAAAGGGAATAAAGGAACTACAAGATCTGATCAAACTCTGCACAAGAGGCTTCACTGTTACACTGCTTTGCAGGGTGCTTCCTGCAAAGCAGGATGGAAATGGCTGCACTCTTTTGTTGGGTATTGATTGGCCCCTTTCTTCTAAAGCTCCAATCGATTTGCCAGGAAAATGGCAGGAGCTGGCACTGACTTTCAGTAATGAGGTAGTAAAATTACAGAGGGCACAATTTATGGTTTCAGGTTTGCATCCCCATTTCTAACAAAGGCTCTATCCTTTTTGAAGAATACTTCTTAAAATTCTATATGCATTTTAGAAAGTTAATATGAAAAGAGCTAGCAAGAAGAAGTATTTATTTTATTGGTTTTCAATAGGGTTAAGAAGCTTCATCTGTGAATTTCTGAGGCCCTTCACTCAATTATCATTTTGAATTTTCAAGCTCCTGTTTTCCTCAGCTATTGAATGCTGAAAACTGTTTAAACAGATTTCTTATTTTGCTGTATCCTTTAAATCTGCTTTTATAGAAAATCATGACATTCTGAGGTTTTATTCCAAACCAGAAAGGATCCTAATTTGTCAATGATCTTCTGCAAACTATCATCATGTTTTTCTACATGCATCTCAGAAGATTTCATAGTACAGGCAGGAGACAGATGAAACATGGAAAAGGATTTTTGCCTCCAAAATCACACTTGTGCTAATGGTCTTAGTTTTGGTAGCAGTCAAAACCTGATCTGCAAAGATTCATGGTTCAGTTCATTTTCTTCCATATAATCAACCATCACTCTATTCATACTGCAGAGCTGCAAAAAGTTATAATAGGCTACTGATGTTAGTTTGTTATTGTTTTATTTAAAATCAACAACTCTTGTTGGACTTTTGCTAGGTGCTCAATATTACAGTGTGACTGAAATTTCTTACAGAGGTTTTTCGGATTATTTTTGTTCTTTTTTACATTTTTACATCCATGATTTAAACAGATTACTTAGACACCCCTGTGGTCTCTTAAAAAAATTATTTCAGTTTTTGTTTTGTTTGTTGGTTGTTTGAGCATTTGTAACAGCTGTCCTTGTCAGCACAACTTCCAGCAGAAATCTGGCTCAATTCAGTCAACTCTGCATTTTTACCCAGCATTTCATGTTGAAGACAAATCTGTCCTGGCTCCTCAGATTCTCAACTGGGTTGGGAAGTTCCACTAAATTGTGTACTGCTGTCTTTGATTGACCTTGAATATACTGGCATTAACACCTCATTATTCATCCCCCTTCCCTAATTATTAGTGTAATATAAAATCTCACTTCTAAAAGTACATTAACTTGAATCATTTAAAGTCATCACTTATTCATTATTTTTATTTTTTCTGTTCTTAGTAGTGTTTTATCTTGCTCTGCCTAAACTTAGTTCTTCTGGGGTTGATCAAAAGTTTTGACAATCCAAGTCTAAAATTGTATTTCTTTACAAAAGCACCATGTAAAAAAAGTAGACCAGATCATGCTTATAAAGGGCACAAAAGTTCTTTTGCTTTGTCCTTTTCTTACCTGGCTTGTATTACTCTTTCATAATTATCTTGTCACTTATGTTAAATACTGACATTTTAAAAACCACTGTGAAACTTGTCAATTTGCAATTGTTAAGAATTTATTTCTGGGACAAATATTCTCCTGCTAAAATGACTCACAGCTCTAATGTGAATTACCATTTTTTGAATGAGTCATATGTTAACTTCTTCACCTTTTAAAATATTTTTTTAAATAGTTATCCCACTTTACTATTGATAACCCATTTACTGGATTAAATCAAGTACTTGGACAGAGCAAATTATTTTGCCAAATGATAAAACACTGTTCTTTATTAGTTAGGGCAGAGTGTTGTTATGCCTGTGTAGAGGTTATCAGGATTCCCAGTAAACAGTTGTATTTATTGACTTTTTTAATATGTAAATACATACTAGACAGGGGGGATGTGAAAAAGAAAAATGTCTGTGACCCCTTCTAATATATAATTTGTAAATAAAATAATTTAATAACTAATTAGTTAAAGGACTTGAGTAGAGGGGAGTTTGAGATGGCAATATTGGTAATTCCTCTGCTTTCAAATATGCTGTAAGGCTATTTATAAGAATATTTTATAAAGGTCCACAGTTTTTTAAAAAGAAACATATAAACCTAACATTTATTAATATAAAACCTACTGGGACATCAGTGGAAAGAGAAGGAGATGAAGTTTGTGTATGTCCATAAATCACCGACTTTTGGTTTCAACTGCATGAGTGAAACATCTTTGGTATCACTAATGCCTTAATGTAATAAATGCTTTTTGAATTGGGCAAAATATACAGACCAATTGCAAATTAAGACTTCAAAGCAGGCTTGAAGTGTTACAATTATTCTGTAACATTGTTTTGATTATTAGATAAAAGGAAAACTTACTGAAGTAGAATTCCAGCCTTTAATTGCAGAACAAAAATAAGAATTTCATTGACATAATCTGCTAGAAAGTTTAGAGAGCTTATTATGTGTACTTATTAGAATTGTCCTTGGCATACAGTTTGATAAAACTCCTTTTGTAAGTTGGGAGTGGCTCTGCTGTAGGATTTATCCTGGTTTATTAATTCAGCAGTTTCATTTTCCAGTGTTGCTACATTCTCTCTACTGCTCATTAGACACAAGCAGCCTGGAACAAGCCAGGGAAGCAGTGCTGTTGTCATGAGGGTTTCCAAAAGGATACAACAGGCAGCTGTGGAAAAAACTGAGGAACCTCTGCCTACCCCCAGCCAGGAGATTAAAAGGAAAGTTGAAAAAGTAGTTTCTAAAAAACACAGCTGAATTTTAACATTAAAGGCTTTTATGGCCTATATACATAAGATTTAAAGGATATCTTAGCAATCACTTTGTAAATTAAATAATACAATATTCATTTTTGTGATCTCCAGGAAAGTATTGACAACATTGAAATGTTTTCCATCAACACAGCAGGAACCTAGGCCATGGTAAACTCATTGCACTTGAAAAGCCTGCTGGTGTTCCTGACAGGAAATCCTTCCTCTATCAATGTTCTGTGCTACTCTAATTTCTGTTTGGCATTTTGGCACTACTGACAGTGCAAGTTTAAAAAATTCTTTTAGCAACTCAGAGAATTAAGTAGATTGATAAATTCCTTTTCCTTTTTATGCATTTTTTCTTGATCTGCAAATTTAACTCTTGAAGATTTCAGTGACATGTTTCAATGACTGTTTTCCTTTTGTTTAATATGTCTAACTAAATTTAACATTATTTACTCTTGGTTTCAGCTGTTAATCCTAGATACATACTTAGGAATTGGATGGCAGAATCAGCAGTGGAAAAAGCTAATTTGAATGATTTCTCGGAGGTAAATTATCTATTTTTTTTTTCTTGACAGATTTAATAATAACTGGCATAACAGCTATTGAAACAATTTTTACATTTACACTTTGAATTGTATTACATTTTGACCAAAATTGTACCATGTAACACCAATTGCTATTTAAAATATTAACAGAATTATTAATAGTATTCATTATAACATAAATAGTAGTGACTGTATTAATAGTAGTAGAAATAACATTAAGCAATTCATGTGATAGTTTCTGGAGTCAGGAGGAAAAAACTTTCCTTGTTTGCCAGAAAACATTTGATATAAAAACTTACCCATTTTTAATGGCTTCCAGGTTGAGCTCCTAGAGCAGGTTTTGCAGCAGCCCTTTCAGAGGCAGGAGGCTGCAGAGAGAGCTGGGTACTCCCTGCGCCCCCCAGCCTGGGCCAGGCATCTCAAAGTCAGCTGTTCATCCTGAGGGAGGTTCAGACAAGCAAGAAGAGTGAGCAAGGTCAAAGCTGAAGCCTCCAAATTGGGCTAATGGATCAAGCCACAGGAACTTCTCTCCCTTAGACTTTGTGGACTGGAATCTGTTCTTGACCAACTTAGGAAGTCTCAAGATTAAAGAATTGCATCACTATGGATGGTTGCACCAGCAGATTCTACTGGCATCGAGAACTCTGCCTCTCACATTCAGCTGTGCTTTACTTTGAGTCCCAATATTTAAGTTCTGTCAAATTGTAGCACTTAACTTCTCAAAATTCATGCTGATCAGGTGGGTCTTTAGCTTAAAATAACTTTTAGGGACTGATCAATTTAAAATTTATCTAAGCTAATTTTAATAATGCAGTATTTTGATGATTTTCCTCTTGCTGTTACACACTCATCAAATTTAGCGGTGTTCTGCAGACATAAATGTTCTTAAACCTTGCAGACCTAGCACAGAGGATCATCTTAGACCTTGACACCTTTTCTCATTCTGATTATGTTTTGTCTCGTTAATCCGACAAAAGATGTACGGGAAATTCAGTTAAATAGTTAGCAAAGATGTCTGTCTTGGGAGAGACAAAAGAGTAGACAAAATGAGAGACAAAACTCACTCCAGAGTAAGTTTTGGTGTCTTTGCTGGTGTCAGGTGCTTATCCAGAGGACCACATACTCTTTGAAAGTACCTTTTGATAGGAGTAGAAAGATTATTGGTGCATAGATATGAAGTCTCAGGAAAAATTTGCTGTTTGGCCCTGGAAAAGGACTGTGTTGGGAGCATCTCAGCTGAGACTGCTTCCATTTCAGGTATGGAGGAAGGTTAAAAAGGACATGCTGCAATTTCAGATATTTTCAGGCTAAAATATTGTAAGGTCTAGTGATGTGCAGACCATTTAGAAGACAATAGGTTAGGTAGAGGTAGAAGGATTAATTTCTTTTTACAAATGCTTTGAATTACAGCATTGGAACAACTTTGTATTTTGCAGCGTATTTTAGTACCAGATCAAGCCAGATAATTGTGTTCAATAAGAGGTAGCTTTGTTCTTTGAATGGAGTTTAAATCTTACATTGAAAAAATTCCATGTAACCATGTACCTACACAAAATAGTTGATAGAGGTCTAATCATCACAGCATTTTACTTCATTTCTGGAGTTTTCTGTAGGCTTTGATTTTTTTTGTTTTGAAGAAAGTTCAACTTCTTTTGTGTAAGATTAAGTGCATGAATTATGATCGACTGCAGATGTAAAATGTATTAAAATTGATTTTTTTGTGTTGTAACAAAAGAGAAGGGAGGAAATAGGGTGGGAGACTGAGCATTCTGGCAAGAAGAGTGAATGCTAGCAAAGCCATTGTAAAAGTCTCAGTGCTTTGTGACCTTACTGTGCAACATTTTTCCAAGGACATGTTCTGCTTTATTTTGATGCTGGGTGTATATTTCATAAAAGTAATTTGATTTAAAAACAGTTGACTTGCAGACAGCTGCTGTCACCTAAGTATCTCAAATAAGTGCACTCCTAATACTTAGTCAGAAAATGACACCTAGCTCTTCAATGATTCTGCATAATGCTTCCTTCAGTTATATATGGAAAGGGATTGGGAAACAGTAATCCTTTCCTCATTTTAATTTTTTTTTTAACCTCCTGGTTTTAACCTTCTTACTTTTAGGCTGTTGGTATTTTTCTCCTCCACTTAAACTGAGGTTTGTTTGAGCCTTACACTAGTCTAGAGGGGATTTTTAAGTTTGGCAGATTGAAGGTGCTTTGATACCTTTGGAATGTCCCAGCATGTCAATTTAAGACTTCCAGGTGACACTTTGGTTAATGGTGGGCATAGTTCTTTGGTGGGAGCTTTTTGCTCAGTTCAGCTGAAAGCAAGGGAGCTCAAAAACCAGTAAGAGCTGGATGGACTCTCTCTCTGTCAGCTTAACATGGTGTTTATAGCAAAATCATTTCAGGCAGAAATGCATGTGGTTTCAAACACTGTTTTCAGCTTTAAATAAAATAAAACAAAAGAAAATAAAATAATTTTTTTAAAGCAGTAATTTCAAAGGAAAAGGTTCTTTATCAAGACATGGTTACAGCCTTCTTATTTCTGCTAAGCTTGCAATGCAGGTGTGTAAGTATTGACAAACCAACCTTAAGCCACAAATAAGACTAAAGGTGACCCAAAACACAGACAGTGGCACTGCCACCAGCTTGTCATTCTCGACTCCATCACCACTTCTGGATCTAGAAATCCATTCTGGCAAACACAGCAGGCTCACTCCCTCCTCTGTCAGGTGCTTGCATGCATTTATTTATTTAGACCACACACTTTGCTTTTTATGCTTTTTTATAATTTAAAATACAGAGACATACTGCTGATGGTATCCTAGAAGGTCAGGTGTGCATGAGAAGAGGCAAACACCAGAATAAAGAAAAACAACGTTTAAAAGGTATAGGCAAAAATTCTTTAAAATATTTGAGGTTCCAATTGCCAGTAAAATGGCTGTTCATTAACTGTGACACTTTGTACAGATATAAAATAGAAGCTATTTTTATTTAAGAGCTAACAATGAATGCTTCCTAAATCAACAGTGGAGAATTAAATGGGGAGAACAAAGGAAAAACCTGTGGGAAGAGACATTCCTATCAGGTGCAAGATAATTACTAAGTCTTTCACAAGACACATCATTTCTAGGTACATTTTGAAGACAGATGTTAGCCAAGAGAAAAAAAATTCCTGCTTACCATGGAAGCATACATGATTTCAAAATAAAACTTTTTTCTTTGTCAAAGGTAACCAAATAAATGAGATTTCAAAGCAGCAGCTGTGAATGCTGACAGGTATGACTCAGTTGCATACAGAAACAGGAGTATACAACATTTGGGGTGACACTGTCTGGAAATGGTCCTGGCCCTAACTTGCATCTCACAATAATCTAGCTGAGGTTTTAATTTTTAAGACAGACTATTTCAAAATTTTAAAAGCACCTTTGTATTGGAAGAAAGCCCCCCACGGCTGGAACTCTTCTGATAAAGAACTTTTTAAGGGCATTTCTGTGAAAAGGGATCTTCCTTCCCACTTCTCAAAATTTGCATGAGGACATTGTATTTTTCCTTTAACTCCAATTCTACTAAAAAGGCAGGCAGAGTAGATGAATTTCAGTTTCTGAAATGGCTGGTTCCAGAGTGCTGCTCCACCATCCCTGGCTGTTCTTGTGGAGGGAAACAAGACTCTCCAGCTGATTCTTACCTTGGCCTGGTGCTGGAATGGGAGTTAAGAGCAGGGGATGGCGAGGTGCAGGGGGAAAGGACAAAGGTTGCAGGGACAAAGCGGGGGACAAAGGGTACCCCATCTTCTTGAGTTCAAAAGAAACTCTGCAGGGGAATTCCTCCTGGAGAATCCTGATCCAGGCATGATCTTCTGTGATGCCTCATAAAATCAGCTATGTCTTAAAGTCTACTCACTCCCAGAGTTCAGGAGCTGTTACCCCTTTTCTTCTCAAGAGCTTTCATTAGGTCAGACATGAAATCTGCTTGCTTGCCTCCCCCTGTAATCAGAGGTGGCCCTGCTGACTGTGGCTCTCCACCTTGTCCTGTGTTTTCCAGCCTTTTGGGAGGAAGTGGTACAGGTTTCTTCACTGGAAGTGGTGGTGGCTTATTGGAGACAGGTGGAGGTGGAGGGGGTAATGGCACATCTCCATTAGTGCTGCTGGACACTGGTGGTGGTGGAGGCACAAAATCAGGAGGTGGTTCACAGAAATCAGATGGTGGTGGTGGAGGAGGAAAATCAATCTTCAGTGTAGGTGGTGGTGCTGGAAAGCTCTCTGGATCTGTTAGGAAAATGCCACTGTCTCGTATCACCTTGGAGGGTAGAACTGGCGAAGAAGAAATAGCAGATGAACGCCTTTCAGGTGGAGGAGGAGGCTGCAGTGAGGTCCTCTTACTCTGGATTTTCTGCCTCAGCAACGGTTGTGCCTGGCCAGGTGCACTGGCATTATTTGTTTCAGCCTTTAATAAGCAGAAAAATAAAAGGACAGGCACAGTAAGTAAACGTGTAAACTAATGCCACTGCCTAAGAACATAAAAAGATGTGAAAATACATGAGTATAGTAGACAGAGAAATTAGGTGGAGTACATTTTGGCTGAAACATGAAGAGTATTTTGTTTTCTTTCTGAAGCTGCCCATAGAGGTTTTGACAGTGGAACCCTCCCTGTTGACAGTATTCATAGTGCTGCTTTGAATCTGTCCACAAAAGAAGATGGTCTTAAAATTTCAAGTAATTGCAGTTAGTAAGACTAACACCATGGAAGTATCTTTCGGATTCATTGTCCTTGTGCCTGGAAGAAATGATCTTTGAATACTGACCACCTCTCTTGGACTCCTCTTTCCTTCAGGGCCTTCTCCCATGGGATTCTTCCAAGAAGATCCCTAAAGATGTTAAAGTTTAGACTCCCTGGAGTCCTGGAGTTTGAAATCTGTCTCTCTGTCCTGCTACCTCTTCCTTCAATACTGAACTCCACAGTCTCGTGGTCTCTGCAGCCAAGGCTGCCCCAAGCGCTGCATGTCCAGCAAGGCCTTCCCTGTTTGTTAGTCTAAGGTCGGGCAGCCCAGCATTCCTTGTGGGATCCTTCACTACCTGGGACAGAAATTGTCATCAGTGCTTTCCAGGAACCTCCTGCACTGCTTGTGCTTTGCTGTTTTGCTTCTCCAGAAGATGTCAGGGCAGTTAAAGCCCCCCAAGAACCAGGGCCTGTGACTGTGGGGCTGCTTCCAGCTGCCTGCAGAAGGCCTCATCCACTCCCTCCTTCTGATCGGGCGGCCTGTGGCGAACACCCACAATGGTGTCACCCTTCCTAGCCTGCCCTTTTATCCTCACCAGGGCAGAGCTCGGCACACTCCAAGTGTTGCTTCACATCGAGTGCAACTCCACCACTGCACTTTCCTGGTCTGTCTCTGCTAAACAGCCTGTGGCCCTTCATGACAACACTGCAGTCACGGGAGCTCTCCCGCCATGTCCATAATTGCAATGGGATCAAAGCCCAATGGCTGCACACAGATCTCTTGTTCCTCCTGTTTGCTGCTTCTAGAGAAAAGTGCTCTGCACCCCTGCAGCATTAATTCTAGCATGAGCTAATTATAACCTGTGCCTCCTCTTCCTCACTCCTTGCCTATGAACATGGAAGTAAATGAGACAGAGGAGGAGGGAACCAGTGGCTGAGTTCTCAGAATGTGATCTGGTCCAGAGGAAGTAAGGTTCACAACAGAGAAACATGAGGAACTCAAAGACAGAAACAAGAAGTGTAGAACATGTGATGCTGGTGACAGGAAAATCATAGGAATTTAATCTCATTTGTCCTGTGCACTTCAAACATTATGAAGAGATTGAATGATGAACTGCAAACAAATGCACACCTTTTTTCTGTATAATGCTCTTGAGGTTCTTTTACTGTACTCTTTGATATTTTTATAGCCAGACTTGGTGCAATTACATTAAATTTGGAGCTTAACAAGAAATACATTTAGAGCTGAAGGAAAACATGTAAGGTTTTCCCTTAGTTCTTCACAGTTTCTCCTTTCTTACACACTCATTTTTTTTTCCCAGCTGTGCAGTGTTCCCTACTGAAAACACTATTGTATGTCTTGAGTTTCTAAGGCAACACCTTTTTTTTTGGCAAAGACAGAACATGGCACCAAGGTTCTGGCAGCACACTTTGAGACTATCCCAGCAGGCACATTCCTGTTCCTGCTACATGAACTCATGGCTGCTTGTTCTGAAGAACAGAAGCAGTGGATGGCTGTGCCTTCACCTCCCATTGGAGGCTCCTGGTTCTGCACAGCACACACACTGTTTGCAGTGTGGGAGGCAGCCACCTTTCCCAGGGGCCAAATCATTCTCATTGGCACTTTGATGAGGAAGACAGTAAGTGAAGGAAAACAAACTTGGAAAACTCATTCACAGATGACATTTAGCTGTAGTAACTGCTCACTTGTGCCTCAGCTGTATCCACTTTATTCTGAGTGTCTGGAAGTTCTGCACTGGAACAATGGTCACTTTGGGGAATCTGTCCATTTGACTGAACAGTACCTGTGAGAAGGAGAGGAGTCAGAGGGAAGAGAGTGTTACGTTTTTGTGATATTAACCAGATCAGGGAATACCCAACTATAACAATTTCTTTACAACTTCCACAAGGAAACACTTGTTACAGAGTTTGTATACATAACTCAGTAAAATCTGTTTTTTACTTCAAGCTCATTTTGTGACTTTTCTTATTCAGTTTATTACTTAAGGAAAATAAAGTACCTTACATTAAAATCCATAAGCACCTCACATTAAAATACCTGTGTTTCATAACAGCATTTTGAAGTTTGCAGTGTGCTGTAGTATTACCAGTATTACTATATTCCCAGTTTTTATTGCCTTTTTTTTCTTTAGTTTAGGCTAAAGATGAAAAGTACCATAGTTTCATATTAACCAGTCATTACAGTGGGAAGTCTGAAATCCTACCAAGGGGCTGATCCACTTTCTTTAGTAAATGAGCTAAAACATCTCCCCAGCTCTGAAATATCTGCCCCATTTGGAATCATAAAGATCTGTGAACTTCACTGTGGTCTCAGATAGTGCAGATCTGAAAGCTGGCTGAGTTAAAGTTCTGCAAAACATCTGCCCACCATTTCTGCTTGTGCAAGGAATATGCATAAATAACCCAGTAATGTCAAATGGAGTAAATGAATGTGAGACCAAGGAACAAATTTACAAGTTTAATTATAAAAAAATCCTCTGCCCCTGTGTAGTTTGATGAGGATTAAATACTCTCCAGTTTAGTGCAGCACTTTTGAAAGCTCTGTGTGTCAAAGCAGTAGACAGAGTTTGGTGCCTAGAGACCTGCATTGGCAAATCTTAATGACTGCCTTAGCTTTATTATAATTTACAGCTCTGAGATCCAGTAAAGTTCCACTCCTGTACTTCTCAGATATTAGTGAACCCTTAGCTGTCTACAGCAACAACAGTGGCTTTAATCTTAACACATACTTTACTGATCAGCAAAGAGGTTCCAGGAATATGATAAGAAGTAGAATAAAGTATTTTTACTGCCATACCTGCAAATCCCATGACTGGCAGAGAAGAAAAACTCTGCAGTGTGCCTAATTTACTAAGGCTATTTAAGCTTCAAGGGATGACAGAAGGTGGTCTAACATGCTGAGGTTTTATACCTGTGCCTGCATATTGTTCAGCATATTTAATCCAAAGTACCATTCGGATCATTCAAACCATAATCTTGTATTTGTTTAAGGACTCACACGGAAGTCAGCAAAGAGATAAAACCAATCTTGTGGCTCTCCTTCCTTAGTGGAAGCAGATGAAAATCCCTGGGTTCTGTGGCCCAGAAGGGTTCTGCTCCCTAAAGTGGAGCAAGTTACTGTCTCACCTCCCTTTGTCTGCTGTTCATAGCAGAGCAAGAGTTTGGTTTTCACACTGCTTAAAGATGTTGCTGCCCTCAGTCATACTGAGATTTAACTAAATGAAGGAGAGCAGAGAGAGATCCACTCTATCTAGTGCAGGTATGGTATTCTACTTGGCAAAAATCATGCAACAGAAGGTTGGAACATGGTAATCTGTTTCCTCTTCTGTTAATGGACATCATAAACTATGCAAGACTTGAAAGTAACACTTCATACATCATCTCCTGCCAGCCAGCTAATGTACTCCCAGACAATATAGTATGTGAGCCCATACATTCTATTCTCAAGATTTATTTTTAATTTAAATTTTATAGTATTTTTACAAATTAATTTCTTCAACATTTTATAGTGAATTAGTATTTGTTTTAAGGAAAAAAAAAGGTAGTCCAAATAACGCAAAATATAGACACTCAAATGCAAAATATTTATCTTTGTAGTGATAAGTAACATCTGCATAAAGTGACATCTTCCATCTTTCAAACATCATGATACTGTGATGCATATCATGCAGGACCACTACATACACTGATTTTTTTAGTGTTCAAAGGCACACAGGCACAAAGCAAACAGGGAAACAACATAATTTGACTGAGGTGCACCTGGGACGCTTCAGAGCCACAGACTACACAGGTTGGGGTACATGTGAACATACCAGTGTTGGTTACAGCACTGTGTCCAGGGAATAATGGCTACATGGTAAGTGAGAATTTCACCTGCCTTCCTTGGCTGCCACTGAAGTTAACAGAGTACAGCCCTGCCCAGTTCACACAGGACTGTAGTTTTCTATAGCAGATTTTAGCCTGTACTGAAGTCAGCTCATACAAATGGCTATGGAGCCATCTGAAAACAGAAGTGAACATCCTTTGTTCCTTCTCCAAAACACAAACCAACAGCTGCTCACAGTTAGGCAGTTCTAGCAGCATAGTCAGGCCCCAGGCTTTATATAGGGCAGCTATGACAAGTGTAAGATACCCAGAATTACAGTGAATTGCCTCAGTTACAACACTAATGATCCTTCAGAGATAATTCCACAGAGACAGCATACATGACTAAAACCTTTCCAGGCTACTTAACCATTTAATGCAATCCATTAGTTAAAATGAGCAGATATTCTATGGAACACATGCAGGGCTCCTGGGTTCTAGTCAGGAGCTGAAGTCTCAGAGATGTATACACACCCTTATAGGGCCTCAGTCCTGCCCATATCCAGGACAGATGGCAGCACCAGCATTGGAGCACCCCGGCCAGACCCCTCTCTGCTGCTGCCAGCCCAATGTCCCAGAACTGCCAAACCTCACTCAAGTAAACTTCCTCCTGTCAAGGGTTGACACTGGTCAGATGCCAGGCACCCACAAAAGCTGCTCACTCCTCTCTGCAGTTGGACAGAGGAGAGAAATTTAACAAACAATTTGTGGGCTCAGAGAAGTGGGAGAGATCACTTACCAAATACCATCAAGGGCAAAACAGGCACAACTTAAGAGATACAAAGTGAATTTATTGCTAACAAAATCAGAGCAGGATAATGAGTAGAAAAACAAGCCCTTAAAAACACCTTTCCCCATCAGAAACCTCCCTGATCTCAAAACAGTCTGTTACTGGTCTCCCCACACCAGATGTGTATTTATTAACATGATTTGACTCCAAGGAACAGTAGGAAGACCACCTTGTATCTCCCATGTACTCAAAAAACATGAACTGAAGCCCTAGAAAGCTATTTGGGTTGTCTACATGAGAAGTCAGAGTATTAACTTCCAATAGTAATTTCAACTTTACCTGCCTTATGACAGTAAGTACTTGGCCAGCATGTCCATCCTAATAAAGCATATCTTAAGCATGTAAACTAGAAATAGTCATGCAAATTACAGCTACTATCATGCACTGTTGTACTGGTATCATTATTAGATCAGTAACAGCAGCATGATGGAGGTACTGGAAAAGTAAGGTTAGAAAATAACACAGTCCTTTCTTACTTGTGTCCTAACACCCACATTGTTATCATGCAAATGAGTGAAAGGCTAGGACAGAGAGTGACTCACCCTTTCTATAATGATTTATCATCTTTTCTAATCTTTCCATAGTGATCAATCTCACAATATCCCACTCACCCCTTTTACTAATTGGAAGAAAAACTCCAATGCAGCCAGTGTAGAGATAGGCAAACAGAAATTTTCAGTATACAGACCATCAGTCTGCAAAATGTAGTGGAGGATAAAGGATTCAGATGCCAACAGAAAAATGCCTTATTAAATTGTGCAGATTTAAACTGATCTTCAGTGAATTGTCTTTGTATTCTCCAAGTTCTAACTGTAAAGTGAGAGCTTTGCTGCTACACTGGCCTGTCTATAAAATGACATCTTGCTGAATCCAGAGGACAATTTTCTGGACAAAGATTCAATGCAACACTGATGATAACAGAAAGGGGCAATAAATGTGACTTCACCTGCTGATGAGGATCCTGCAGGGGCAGCTGGCTCCACCACTTTTTGATTTGCCCACCGAGAGGCCAAGGCAGCTTTCTTCACTGCACATTTGTAATTGTCATAGAGTGTCTTGCCATACTGCAAAAGAATCAAAACAATAACATGAGCTTGACATTGGCTTGACATAGGCCAAGCATTCATTTTGCTTTTGGACAACTTTTCTGACCTTGTTTCTTTCTACCTAGTTTTGTTAGAAGGTGTCTTTCTAGAAGTAGTGTGCCTTTTATGTGTAGGGCCAGGAGGAAAGCACAATAAAACATATATCCCTGTGACCAGACAGTCCTACTGTTATCATTCTTACATGTCATTTCAGTACCAGTAAAATTCTGGAAACCTCGCTTTAAAATCAACTGTTCTCAGTATATTTTCCCAAGTATTACATTTTCAAACTGGAGACTTGAGACACTGAATCCCAGGCTCTAGAGCAAATAGCTCTGCCAGCATAAGACACAGCATAATTTTATGTTCACCCCACACCTTTGTTATATGCCACCCTCCAGCAGAACTGTCAGGAAAAAGCCCAAACTAACAGGTAAGAGGAGTAGGTCTATGTGGGAAAATACAGCCAATACCAAGGCTATGTATAGATCCATCTACCTTAATGTTTTGTACAAAGAAAAATGGGCTGTCAATTAGGAACAGAATGAGGCAGACAATTTGGGTAGGACTGTCTGAAAAATGTCACAACTGGACTGACCAGAGCTTGCACACTTTAGCTACAGCATGTTATTATTGAGCCAGACAACTGTGCAGTAAGTTTTATGAGTATATGAGTTTTATAGCTACTGAACTCACTCCTGTGTTAATAGGAAAAACATACTGATAGCTAAGGCACAGGGACATTCAGAAAATCCATCCTCATCATGCACTTCTGATCTTTGTTTCTGTGGTAAAATTAACATGAATGTCCATTCTTGTCACAGCATTTCCAGCTGAGGTGATGACAGTCAGCAACCTCAGGAAGACCTGCTTTTACAGAAAATATATTACAGTAAATTTGCTTTTTATCTCACCTTGGCAATTCTTATTCCTGTTACCCACTGATGCAGGGTTGCTTTATCATCACAGCACAAATACTTGATATATTGTGACTCCTTCTGAATCTGGGGGTGCTGAAAGATATTAATTTATAAAATAAGACAAACACAGAAATTAAATCACTATATGAAAGTCTTAAGGAACCACACAATGACCCTGTGAAAACACATCATGAAGGTGATTTGAACAAAAAAAGGCAGCAAAAACAGAGTGTAAGAAAATATAAAAAATATGGTGATTATGAACAATACACGAGTTCCCACTGGCAGCTTTTGCTTGAAATCATTTAAATGTATTGTAATGTGAGTTCAGAAATGTAACAGTGATCTAGAGTTCAATGAAATCTATAATTGTTCTGGTTCAGGGTCTAACACTCAATGTACTAACACTGAAGAAAGTCTGTTTCTCATTTCTCATTTTGTGGTTTGCCATACATGAGGCACTTAGACTGAACATTGAACATGATTGGTTTTCAAAGACTATGTTAAATTTGTTTAAGTATAAACTTACAGCTCAGGCATATTTTTCCTCCTGACTGACTGCTTTTCTTTGGGCTCAATTCTAGCTTTCTTCTTATATATTTTTATTCTTCTTTACTCTTGCTGTTTTTGCAAAAATTATGTATAAAACTGCTGTATGTTCTGGACAGAGGATCATTCAAAATCCAGCACCATCAGAAATACTCTTTTTCATTTGTTTGTACCAGAAACCCCTACAATTTTTAAAACATTTTTTTTCATTTTAGACAAAATTTAGGATCTCTTTCCTTTACTGACCAAGGTAGTATGGATATGTGTTGACATATCTTTGCAACTCAACAACCATCAAAATGCCAGAGTTCCTACTTGCCTAGGACTGAACATTCTCTTTAAGACTCTGAAGGAATTTGGTTTCCCTGCTAAAGCAGAAAAGGATGAAAGTCTTTAGTAACTTGGATGGAATGACATACTGCCATCTCCTGATATGCAAAGGAAAGAGTGGACCCAAAGGAAAAACACTTCATTATCCCTTATTTATATGTTCATTTCTATCTATATTCTTAAAAATTCTAAGTGCACAGTTAGTGAAATATTGTGAATGCACAAAGAATAGATAAATATGCTCCAAGGATTTGCTCTTTTCAGCCTGTGCAGTTAAAAATTCAAAGCCCACCTCCATCTAGCAAGGACACTGGGTTTAGAGGTGTCATTAAGTCCCCAAAGCAGAGCAGTGCTGCACACAGGGAACTCAGCAAGGTCCCTCCCAGCACAGAGCACTGCCAGCCTCTGGCTCATGCAGGTGCCACCTCCTCACAAATTGCTGCTGCTGGCTGGGATGTCCTGCTGCAGAGCCAAGCCTGCCCACAGCTGGGTGACCCAAAAGCAGGGCCAAACACAGCAGACTTGCTCCTCAGCCTCGTGTCCCTTGCTCACCTGCAGACACCAGGCTTCCCTTGCTTGTCCTGACCCAGCTGCTCAGGAGGCCACATTCTGATTAAAAAAAAAACAAACCCAAAAAACGGAACTGGTCTGGGTTAAATATAACCCATTTCATCATTCTGTAGCTTTAGTTTTTGGTTTTTAAACCCAGCAGCCCACAGCATGACCTCACACAGGGCAAAGGAATAAGGAACATTGTGGCTTGGGGAGAGAAAGAGTAGCAAGGGATGGAGGATCACTATTGCTGCCAAAGCCCTGTATCATCAAATTATGGAGTGAGAGGGAACATACCATGGAGATAACAGTGAGGAAGAGAAAAAACAAATGGATATTACCCTTACTACTACTTGTAACCTTGTTACAAGTCCCTGCAAGTTTGCACTCCCCTGCTCACACAGGTCCCACTCTGCAAACACAGAGCTGGCCATGTCCCCTGGACAATGAATATGCTGAGTCTGCTTCTGACTCTGGAAGTGCCCGTGGCTGCCTCATTCCATCACCTTGCTCTGAGGCACTCCCATCTTGAGAGCAAGGAACAGCTCCCAGTGCAAGCCCAGAGGTGCCAGCTCACTGCCACCTCGTGCCTTAACTGCAGAGCAGGGGCTGTGCCCACCTTGTGAAACCTTCCCCCACCTGGTACCCCACACATGACCCCTTTCCACAGCCCAGCGTACAGGGCTGTATCTTGTTTTTATACACCTCTGCCACGTATCAAACAAGGCAGTAACCAGGGCCCTGGACAAAGAGCCTGCTCCAGCTCCCAGCATCTGCCTGTCCTTGTCTCCCAGAGCCTCAGAGAGCCTGAATGCTGCTCAGAGTAGGCTCTGGTAGCACAAGACATGGCTGGGACACAATGCCCAAAAATCCTTGTTTCCTTCCACTATTTTTCCATTACGTGACCAAACACTGAAAATCAGAGAATTCAGCCTGAATGGTACCTTTATAAGGGAACTGTAAGCAGGCACTTTTCTGTGTGACAGAGTACATCCCATATACCTGGGTTATGTTATCACCAATGGAGACAAAAGAACCAGGAGGTGCAAATACACTGAAACTCTTGTAAAGTCAGTTCTTCAGGCGCTTCTCAACCAGCAACCAGCATTTTTGCTTTAGTGTGTAAGGTCCTACTGAGCCCAACAGATGGCACCCAAACCTTTAAAAAAGGAAAAAAGGGAGCTTTTCCTTCCCCTTCATTTCATGGCAAGAAATCCATTGCATCTACATATTCCCCCCCATTTTTAAACACCACACCTACCAGAGTGTATTTTTATTACAAGCAAAAATAGAAGGCTTCCATAATTTAAAAAATGGTTCATGCAGACACCTGGAAGAATGTCCACACTGCATAACAAGGCAGAGGAGGTCAAGGCCTAGAGCAAGCAAGGTGATGGTGCTGCACATGCACACAGCCCTGCCACGGGGATCTGCTTCTGGGGTGCTCAGGAGAGGCTGCTGCAGCCC